>NW_006408564.1:16939813-16953099 GCF_000296735.1 Chrysochloris asiatica
CTTTCAATGCACTTTGGACTTCCTCTCTGAGTATCATTGGCTCTTGTTCATATGGTATCTCTTGAAATGGTTGAACATTAACCATTTCCTTTTGGTACAACCCATAGCAACCGTGTATAGGGTTACCAAGACTATAAATTTCCAAAGGTGCAGAAAGCCTCATCTTTCTCCTGCAGAACAGCTGTCAGGCTCGAACCACAGACCTTATGTTGACTAGTTTATTTGTTTTCTGATACTTGCCAAATGGAAAGAATCTTGATCTATCCATGAGTTATACCTCTTCTATAAATAAATTATAAAAACCTGTATGTCAAAAAGTCACTGGGAAGATTGAAAAAGAAATGTCTAGCATGGTGCTTAGGATCATAAACCTGTTTAAACACATACATACACATATATACACCCATACTAAACAAGAGATGCTTAAGAAGAGTTTGTTCATTTATTCTGCGAACCAAGAAAGAGTAGGGTACTTTTGTGTTCGTTATCATTTAAATTTTGTTTCCATTTGTAATAGCTGTGTAATATTCTATTATCTTGAGATATCATAAATTATTTAACCTAACTTTCTGTTGCTGTATGGCTTTACCCTTCTCTCTCATGAGTAATGCTATGCATTTAAATCTTTACAGGCATTCTAGATAGCTTCTTTAGATTAAGACGTGCAGAAATTATTCTTGATTTTCAAAGCAGAAGCTTCTATTTTTAAGTCCATATAAAACATATTCTTAGGAAATCATCTCTGGTCAGAATGAAAATTTCAAATTCCAACTTTTGAGTCTACCCAGACCCTAAGAACTCAAACTATTAAAGCAGAGAACTTGATATTAAGATCTCCAAAGAGGATTTTCTTACTAGGGAGACAAAAAACAAAGCAAAACTTGTTTTAAGGAGGGTGCTATGGAAACATTTGCTGTGCAACTTGAAGTACTAGCCCCAACCCAAGCCCACGGTCACTGAGACAATTCCAACTCATAGTGACCCTGTACAACAAAGTAGAACTGTTCTCTAGGGTGTCCTAGGCTATAACTCTGTATGGGAGTAAACAGCTTCATCTTTCTCCTGTGGGTATGAAGCATTGACCTTTCAGGTATCAGTTCAGCACTTAAACACTGTACCACCAGTGATCCTCTGAGAGCTATGTTTAAGTATGCAGAAATTCAGGCCTTAATAGCCAGGGTGAAATCTCCCAATCAGGCGTTAAATTGCACGTCAGTGTAAGCTTGGACTCAGTGGTGGGCACTGCATGGCATGAGCTTTGGTGTGATCTTTTCTCAGGGAGACTCAGTTAATGAAGAGTGAGACCATTAACAACTCCTCTGGATATAAACCAAAGAAAAAAACAAACAAATAGAAATTCCACAAGAGGATATTTTTAAATAATCGAGTGTTTTATAAGTTTCATTCTGGGGAATGTGCCTAACATGCCTGTAGTTGTGTGTTAGACAAGCCAGCAGATGGTCAAGTCAAGGAGCAGCAAGATCAGCAGGGATTTTCATCTACCCCTGCCTGCTGCAAATGGCCTCCAGAGAGCTTCTGTATAACTCTGGTGGCTTTTTTCAAGTCTCCGATTAAACTATCTCCCACTGCCCTCCTTAGTGCTTTTTTACTGGCTCTGTAAATTGTTAGTTCAAGACAGAAAGAAAAAACAGAACACTTCAAACTATACTGGATCATTGTCCCATTCTGAATTGTATTAAATGATCATGTCTTAAGGACTGGTACAGTTAGAGGGAATGTGGTAAAGAGTGCACTCCGACTGCTTACTGGCTCCAGTTCTTCCAGTCCATCCCTCCATATACAGCTGTGTTACTGCCACTCACCATGTGTGCTGTATAGAAATCATGACTCACTCCTCACTGCAGTGTTCAGGGTCCTCCTAAGACGTGACCCTTTACCTTCTCTTGACAGCCATCTCCTCCCATTTCCTATGTTCCATATTTTAGCCAAACTGGACTACCTAATCTTTCCTGAGCATGCTCAAAAGACTCTGAGTGATGCAAAAGGTTTGTACTCAGCTACTACTCCAAAAGGAGTCCTGGTGTGGTGCATCAGGATAAGCACTGGACTGTTAACCACAGGGCTGATGGTTCAAACTCACCAGTCACTCCTCAGAAACCCTACAGAGAGTCATTGTGAGTTGGAACTGACTTGATGGCGCTTAACAACAACAACTAACCAAAATGTTGGAGGTTCGAATCCATCCAGCAACACCATGGAAGAACGGCCTGGCAGTGTCCTTCCATAAGATTACAGCCATTGCAAACTCTCCTGTGAAACACATCAGGGTGAGTGAGAATTGACTCCACAGCAACTTGATTAAACATTCAACAAGTTTCTATTTATTCAACCTCTTCCTACCACCTGCAAGTTCTTCCTCCCCTCCCCATCAAATTCTGTATCTTCAAAGACCAATCTCAAATGCCGTCTCTTCCATGAAGAGTTACTTCACCATCTGCACCCTCATTCCCAAAGATAAACAAGTTCTACCATCCATCAACCTCCAGAGCTCTGTATGAAATCCTTTTTTTGTGTCAAAGTATTAGTGCCCTGTGTTTACTAAGCTGTGATTTTGACAGATGCCTCCTCCTAGGTATTAAGCATCACAAGGTGAGGACTAATTCAAACACAGTAAGTATTAAGAATGAAATGAATGATCTTCCAGTTTGGTTATCAAGGATAGGGTCTGAGTTTTAATTACTCATTCAATTCCTACTGTGCACCAGGTGTGACACTCTGAATTAATTAATGCCAAGATCAGTTTGAACCACAAGGTCAGCAGTTCAAACTCAGCAGTGCTCCTTGGAAACCCTATACAGGGTCGCTATGAGTCAGAACCGACTCGATGGCACTAAACAACAACAACAACTGTGTGTCAGAAACTGTGATTATGCAGGAAACATATCTTTTCAGAAAACCATAGATAAGAACTCCCCAAAATATAGACTATGCAGTATTCAGAATCTGGTCTATGGCCATTGGAGATGCCCATACGGACTACTGCACTTTAAATAGCATATTTTTTTTTAATATCAGTAAGCATCAATGTTATTAAGGCATTGCCTCATGTCAAAAGAGACTGAGCTTGCAATCTCACAATGTTATACTGTAATCCGTCTTGAATGTCATACAACATACATACTGCAATAGACAGGGTCTCTGTCTAACCATCTTCAGGTATCTCTGCCATGTACTTTTTCTGACTAATAATTTTCCAAGAGGGAAATGAAACCAAAATATGGTACGCAGCATATTCAGAGAGTCTTTATTTCCCTCTGGGTATGTAAGACTTGGCCTTCATGCTTACCTTTCTCTTTTAAAGAGTATTTATGATAGTCACTCATAGAGTTCATCAAGGTAGATTCAAATTTATAAGCTTCAGAAGAATCCTTTCAGCCAGTGGCTACTCACACCTGTCTCTCCTCTGTTTGTGCAATATCACCTGGTAAAAGAAAAGAAACTGAAAAATAGTTCTTGCATAAGGGGCTATTTTTCAATATAAAGTATGTATTTCACCCAAAGAGAAACCTCTTTTCCTACCATGTCTAACAAAACAAAACTAATTCACTGAGACTTTATACTTCTGTTTATATACATTTGAAATATATCAAAGTCTTCCTGGGTGTTAGTAGTTAAATCAACTTATTTCCCTAATACAAGAGAAATTTTCCTTGAAGAAGCTTATAAGACAAGTAGATCCAGTGATGGTCCCTCCCAGATTTCGTATTATCCAACAAAAACTAGCGCCTACTGAGTAAGGCATTGGATAGTCTGCATATGTGTCAGTTTCCTGTACTAGAAAATGAGCTACTTAAAGGTCAGACTGGTTTGATTATTTCTGAAACATCAGCACTCACTAGGACAGAACCCAACACAGAGAAGGCATTCAGTAAGCGCTTATTAAAAGAATGAACTCAGCTTCTCAAGCTGTGTTGCCATGGCCCTTTAACTAGAATTCCTAACTCACAACCACTAGACTTTCAGTTGAAAGCAGTCACACATTCATCTGAATATCCTTCATGCTACTATATGTCCTGGGATAGCAAAGCAAGTGGTATTTCCAGTTGTCATTCCACTTAGAGCCTTTTCAGTTATTCTTTCGACATGAGCCAACTGTGGCCTTCATTTCCATCAAAAGTCCATTTGTATTCTTTTTTGGTATGCTTTCTTAATGACCTCTTGCTATGAGATTTTTCTTTAGCATTGTTCTTACAGCAAGACCCATGCCTGCTGACTCTCTGAGTAAGGTATTAAGCCAGGCATAGTAACCTAAATCCAAGTCTCTCCATTCTCAGTGCTGTCTCATTTAATAGTTTATCTCTCCTAAACAGAAATACTTTCACTTCCCCAAAGCTCTTAAATTAGGGAGAGAGGTCAGAAATTAAATGCTATCTCATCACTCTTGTTTAGAAATACAGGAATCTTAATGCTTTGTGAAAGGGGAAAATAGGAACCCATTTCCCCATGTAAAATTGAACAACAGCTAAGTAGAAGTGAAGGGGTAACTTTAAATTAGAAAGACTATATTAAATCAGTCAAATCAAAGCTGATTCACTCCAGGTACTGTATGCATGAAAAGGTGTAATTATGAAAATTTGATATTCTGCAGCCTTTATGCATATTCACTTTATGAACTTAGACCTCCAGCAGCCTCCTAGGACTGCTTTCCCATTTTTAATAAGTACTGAGAATGAGGCACTTCCTGAAGGAATTAAAGGAGGAAGGGGGGTTTTTTTGGTGGTTTTTTTTTAAAGCTTGGCAGCAAAGTTAAAACAGAGCAGCCGTTACTCTGTTGGGTTTCATATGTATTTTAGGAGCACTGCAAATAAAATGAACCTCCTGGGTGTCAGCAAGGAAATGATCTTTTAGTAATTAAGGGGAAAACTGATCCATCAGAACACAAGAATCTTATTGTGAATTGCAATTTCTAAATAATGTCAGTAAGTCTGTGTATAGTAGCTGTGGATACTAATCTGGATGAAAGGAAAGAATTTTCTAGAAATCCCAAAAGATGTGGTAAACTACAGTCTAGGACACCAGCATGGGCTGGCGTTTCAATCAACAGAACCCAATGAGTGGTCCACTAGGATGAACCAGGTGAAGGGGAGAGTTGAGAACTATCTCAGACTGCACAGGTAACTCGCAGTCATTCATACAGGCCTGTCAATCTGAAAACTCTGCTGTGAGGGTCCTTCCCAATCAAGAAGCCTATTAAGAAAAGACATCATGAGAGTGAAGAGGATGATTTCTGTGGGCTACTTTCTCTGACCCCAAAATAAAAATTAATGCTGTGAACTTCTCAATTCCATGAATTTTTAAAGAGCTAAAACTGCAGATCAATTACAGTGAATGTGACATGTAGCTCTGAAATCACTATTTTCTAGGAGCTCGTTTTTCAACAGTGGATGCCCAGAGAAGCTTGTCTAACTAAGCTCACAGCCTGTTCCCAGAAACCACCATTATTACTTAGCACGTTTACCTCTGGGAAAAGACCAGCCTTGCCAATCTCTCTGCCATCCTATTATTATTCTATGTCAGTCTTGTTGAGGGCAGAGTGAAGTGTGAAAAGAATATGTGGGTTGTGCTGTGAATTTTTCTGTCATCATTTACATCGAAACAATAGCCAGCTTGGGGACAGAATGACTCCACCAAAGTTGGACAAATTTAACTCTCTTCTGCAATAAGCTCTCGCTTGGGACATGCACTAGATTTCAAGCTACCCAGTGGTTTCCTCAGTGGGTAGAATCATAACTTGAATGTCAGGGTGGCTTGTTTAATTTTTTCTCTTTGCCTGCTGTGCATGATGGAATCTAAAATATTTATGTGGCTTTATAATGACTATTTAGCATTTCATGCACCTGGCATTTGCCAAAGTGCATGACAATTGATGTTTTATAAACATCAATTGCACTGCTAGTCCACCTACTCTATGATATTTGGGGAACAAGTCCCTTTGGGACTACACAGAGGGTGCTTCTGGAAGCAAGGTTGAGACCAATGGTTCAGAGTCAATTCATTTGCCAAAGGCTTCATATTTAAACTCCCCCCTAGGTGTGGCGCTGTGGGTGAATGCACTGGACTGCAAAGTTGCTTTGGAAACACAAGTTTGGCACTTCAAGTTCACCAGCTGCTCTTTGGAACCTCTATACAGAGTCGCTGTGGGGTGGAACCAACTCGATGGCTGTTAACAACAACAACTCATTTACTAAGGAGCCTGTGGTAGCATAGTGGGTTACACAATGGCCAACAGTTCAAGTCTACTAGGCACCCCTCAGGAGAAAGATGACGCTTTCTGCTCCCGTAAAGATTTACAACCTTGGAAACCCTATACAGGGTCTCTATGCATCAGAACAAACTTGAGAACATACAACCAATTAATGCCACCAGCTAATTTACTAGAATTCATTTGAAAAATCCTCAAGAGTAGCATGCTTACTAGGTATTTCATTTACTCTTCAAGCACTTATTAAGCATCCACTAGGTATTAGGAATCCTGGTATGCTCTGTGGGTTAATGCACTGGATTGCAAGGTTGGTTTGAACTGCAAGATCAGCAGTTCAAGCTCACCAGGCACTCCTAGGACACCCTATACAGGATTACTATGGTTCAGAACCGACTTGAGTGCACTTAACAACAACAAGGTATTAAGCATGAAGGAATAATAATACCCTGTCTGACTCAGGTGCTCCTCCATAAAGCCCCTATCTAGCCTGAGCATGTAAAATTTCAGACTCATAGCAACCACGTATAGGGTTTCTGAGGTGTGGCTTGTGGGTTTGAACTGTGGACCTTGTGATTAGCAGTCCAGTGCTTATCCTACAGTGCCATCCCAGGCCTGAACATAGCCAGTGATCTTAACTGGAGTTATGGGCCTATGGCTATATCTGAAGGTATTTTGGGTAATCACCACCAGGCATGATACAGCACTACTAATAGCATGTAGTATGTAGAAGTCAAGGATGCTACTAAACAACCTAAAATGCACAGGACAGCCCCAACAACAAATAATTATTGTTAGGTACCACTGAGTCAGTTCCAACTCTTAGTAACCCTATGTGTAATAGAACACAACATTGCCTACTGACCCTCTACTGTACCAAGCGTGATGTCCTTCTCCAGAAATTGGTCCTTTCGGATAAATGTTCAAAGTACCTGAAATGAAATCCCACCATCCTTAATTATAAGGAACATTCTAGTTGTATTTCTTCCAAGACAGATTTGTTTGTTATTCTGGCAGTCCATGGTATGGTTAATTTCTTTGCCACCACCAAAATTCAAAGGCATCGATTCTTCTTTCATCTTCCTTATTCATTGTCCAGCTCTCACATGCATATGAGGCTATTGAACATACCATGACTTGGGTGAGAGGCACCTTAGTCCTCAAAGTGACATCTTTGTTCTATAACACTTAAAAAAGGTCTTTTACACATATGCCAGATCCAATACATCATTTGATTTCTTGGCTGCTGCTTCCATTAGCATTGATTGTGAATCCTAGTGAAATGAAATCCTTGACAACTTCAATCTTTTCTCCATGTATCATGCTGATTATTGGTCCATTTGTGAGGATTTTTGTTTTCTTTACATTAAGTTGTAATCCACACTGAAGGCTATAGTCTTTGATACTCACCAACAAGTTCTTCAAGTCCTCTGCTTTCAGCAAGAAAGATTGTGTCATATGCATATCAAGATGCTGACTTCCCGATGCCACATTTTTCACGTAGTCCAGTTTCTCAGATTATTAGCTCAGCATACACAATGAATACATATGGTGAAAGTATACAACACTGCCGCACACCTTTCCTGATTTTAAACCACTGAGTATCCCTTTGTTTAGTATGAACGGCTGCCTCTTGGTCTATGTACAGGTTTTTCATGAGCACAATTGTGGAATTCCTATTCTTTGCAATGTTACTCATAGTTTATTATGATCCACATAGTTGAAGACCTTTATATAGTCAATAAAATGCAAGTATTCTCTCTGGTACCCTCTGCTTTCAGCCCAGATCCACCTGATATCAGCAATGATATTATCATTCCCCATTCTCTTCTGAATCTAGCTCCCTACAGCAAACATTTTTTGAATTATCATCACCAAAATTTTATTTGCATGTGAAATTAATGATACAGTTTAATAATCTGTTGGGTCACCTTTCTTTGAAATAGGCACAAATAACAATCTCTTCCTGCCACTTTTGTTGAAACATTTCAATTGTTACTATGTGAGTTTCTGGAGCCCTGTTTTTCCCTAGTGCTGTCAGTATATGTTGACCTTCTTCCTTCAGTACCATCAGTCCTTAGTCATTTTCTACCTCCTGAATTGGTTGAAAGTCAACCAGTTATTTTGGTACAGTGTCTAAATTTTGACATATCCACGTACATACCTGATATGTGGTTAATTAGAACTCATTTGCTGCCTCTTGAAATGGTTGAGGTTAATTAATTCCTGATATGTGGTTAATTAGAACTCATTTGCTGCCTCTTGAAATGGTTGAGGTTAATTAATTCCTGATACGTGGTTAATTAGAACTCGTTTGCTGCCTCTTGAAATGGTTGTGGCACAGTGACTTTGTGTATTTCTTCCATGTTCTTTTGCTGCTTCCTGCACTGTTCAATATTTTGTCCGTTGTTAAGTACCTTCAAGTTGATTCTGACTCTTAGCAACCCTGTATTGCAGGAGTGGGGAACATCTGGCCTGTCGGCCATGTTGTTGTTTATTAAGTGCCGTCAAGTCGGTTCTGACCCATAGTGACCCTGCGCAGGGTTTCCAAGGCTGTAAATCTTTATGGGAGCAGAAAGCCTCTCTCTCTCTCCCACGGAACTGCTGGTAGTGTAAGACCTCCAAAATCATTTAGTCTGGCCCTGCCAACATTACCACAGTTCCAGCCATTACATTGTTGTTGTTAAGTGCCATCAAGTCGGCACATTAGGGGTGAATTAATTGTTTCAACAAATATAAGCAAGCTAATTTTTAAGTGGATAATTTTATATGGCCCATGAATGATGTTATAAACTTTGGCAGAGAAAAGGGTCTACACCCATGCATGCTGCTCTATAGGGTTTCTGGAGTGGCTGGTGGGTTTGAAATGCTGACCTTGCAGTTAGCAACTCAATGCTTATTCTTCAATGCCACACAACAGGACTCCATAGAATCTTTCCATTTCCAAGTTAAGATTTTAATTTTTCTTCAGTTCTTTAAGCTTGAAGAATGCTGAGCATGTTCTTTTTTGCTTCTCTGACTCCTTGTCTTTGTATTTTTAAAAAATATTTTGCGTTCTTTGAAATTTTGTGTTAATCTCTTTTACTTCATTATTTTTCCATTCACGCTAGCTGCTCTAATTTCAAGAACAAGTATCAGAGTCGTTTCTAACATCCACTTTGGTCTTTTTTTTGTTTTTGTTTTTTCCTGTCTTTTTAAAGGCCTTTTGTTGCCACTTGATGTCTTCTTCAAAACTCATCTGGTCTTTGGTCATTTGTGTTCAATGCTTCATCTCAATTAATTGCCATCCCCTCCATGGAACAAAAGTTAATCCCACTTCTTAAATCTATGCTTCAGTGGGATATATTCAAGGTCATATTTTGGCTCTTAGGGACTTATTTGATTTTTCCTCAGCTTCTACCTGAACTTTCAGTTGATGAACTTAATTGGGGGTCTATGCCATAGAACAGCATAATTTGGGCTGATGATACTGAGCTTCTTCATCTTTCTTTTTACTGATTTAGTCTGTTTGATTTCTGAGTATTTCATCTGGTGAAGTCTATGTGTATAGTTGCTATTTCTGGTGTTGAGATATTTGTAATGATTAAGTTGTTCTTGCAAAATTCTGTGTAAGATCACCAGCATCATTTCTACCACTAAGGCAATATTTTCTAACTACTGACCCTTCCTTGCTGTTTCCAACTTTTGCATTCCAATCAACAGTAATTATCAATGCATCTTAATTACATGTTTGGTCAATTTCAGACTGAAAAAGTTGGTTTTGTTGTTGTTGTTAAGTGCCATTGAGTTGATTACCAACCCATAGTGACCTTGTATAGTGTTTCCAAGGAGCAGCTGGTGAACTTGTACTGCTGATCTTGCAGTTCAGACGGCTTTGCCATCTGGCGCATTAACCCATAGCATCACACCAGGACTCCAAAAAAGTTGGTAGAATTCATTAATTTCTTCATCATTGGCATTAATGGTGAGTACATAAATTTGAATAATAGTTATATTTACTGTTCTTCCTTCCAGGTGTGTAGATAGTACTGAACTTCAAGTTCCAAAGCTGTAAATCTTTATGAGAGCAGAAAGCCTCATCTTTTTCCCACAAAACTGCTGGTAGTGTAAGACCTGCAAAATCATTTGGTCTGCCCCTTTCCCTTCAATTACTGTTTTCCGGCATAGAAATCCATATAATTGTCAGATTCAAAATGGCCAACACCAATCCATTTCAGCTTAGTAATGCGTAGGATATTGATCTTTATGCATTCCATTTCAATTTTGATGGTTTCCAATTTTCCTAGGCTCATATTTGGTACATTTAATATTCCAGTTATGAATGGACATTTGCAGCTGTTTCTTGGCATTTTGAGTCATGCCCATCAGCAAATGAAGGTTCCAAGAATTTTGCTTCATCCTTGTCTAAGGTTGACTCTGCTTTGAGTTATATTTTGAATGCCTTCCAGCATGAATGGCTCATTATCCAGCATTATATTAGACAATGCTATTTGTAAGGTTTCTAGTGGCTAATCCCTCAGAAATCCTGTTCTTCCTAGTCAGTCTTAGTCTTGAAGCTCTGCTGAAACCTGTCCATGATGGGTAACCTTGATGGTATATGAAATATTGGTGGCACACCTTCCAACATCACAGCATCAGGAAAACCACCACAGTACAATGAATCTACAGGCAAGTGTCATTGTTGACTCATAGCAAAGCCATATCGGGTTTCCAAGGAGCAATCAATGGGTTTGAACATACAACCTTGTGGTTAGCAGTCAAATGGTGAACAAAAGATTTATCAGGTCTAAAATGATGACAGGGCCAACGTAATAGAACTATATTGTAATCCTTATTGCTCCTGTTTACAATATTTGGTTACATATCAGCCTGTCCTAGTATATTGTAAGATCTCTGAATGCACAAGCTATTTCTCCTTCATGTTACCCCAGCACCTAACAAATACAACAGAAGATTCAATACATAGTGTTGCATGAATTAATGAATTGATATCCTAACATCTAGGGAGTCCATAAATTCAGGAATGGAGATTGGCAACTATGCATGTAATTTTGGGGTAAAATGTGATTTGTCTTCAAAGTAGTCAAATAAGAGCTATTTTGTGTGATCTGTAGTTTATCATCCAAACTGATATATTTGCGGGAGCAGAGACAATAGAAGGAGATGGTTGCCACTTTGAAAAATTATGGTAACTATATATATTATGATTGTTGTTAAGTGCCATTCATTTGTTACTGACTCATAGTAACCATAAGCACAACAGAACAAAATACTGTCCAGTCCTACGCCAACCTTACATTCATTGCTACATTTGAGCCCATCGTGGCTGCTGCTGTGTCTTTTCATCTCATTGGGGGTCTTTCTATTTTTCTCTGACCCAAACATGGTATCATTATCATTCTCCAGTGACTGGTCCCTCCTGACAATATGTCTGTTCTATGAGAGACAAAGTCTGACCATCCTGGCTTCCAAGGAACACTCTGCTGTACTTCCAACACAGATTGGTTTGTTCTTTTGGCAGCCCATGGTACTTTTAATATTCTCCTCTAACACCATAGTTCAAATTCATCAGTTCTTCTACAGTCTTCCTTATGCATATGAAAGTTGGACAGTGAATATGAGGCTATTGAAAATACCATGGCTTGGGTCAGGTGCAACTTAGTCCTCAAACTGACATCGTTGCTTTTAAACACTTTAAAGAGGTCTTCTGCAGCAGGTTTGCCTAATGCAACATGTCATTTAATTTCTTTACTGCTGCTTCCTTAGTGTAGATGGTTGATGTGAGCAAACTGAAATCTTTGACAGCTTCAATCTTTCCTCCATTTACATGGATGTTGTTTATTGGTCCAGTGGTGAGGAATTTTGTTTTCTTTACATTGAAGTGCAAGCCATACCCAAGGCTGTGGTCTTTGATCTTCATCAATAAGTATTTTAAGTCCTCTTAACAGTCAGCAAACAAAGTTGTATCATCTGCATATCGCAGGTTGTTAAGTGTGCCTTCCTCCAATCCTGATGCCACGTTTTTTTCATATAATCCAGTTTCTCACCTTATTTACTCAGCATACAGATTGAATAAGCATACTCAAAGACTACAACCCAGACACACACCTTTCCTAATTTTAAACCATTCAGTGTTCCCTTGTTCTATTTGAACATCTGCCTCTTGGTCTATATATAAGTTCCTCACGAGTACAATTAAGTGTTCTAGGTTACTCATTCTGGTGTCCATAACTTGTCATGATCCACACAACTGAAAGCTTTTGCAAAGGTAAAGATCTATTACCAAATATATATTATGGTAATATAGGTTATATATTTAACATAACATTTGTCATCTTATCATTGTTCGCATTTATAATTCAGTGGCGTGACTTGTGGTCATCATTTTATGCAGCTATCACCATTATCTCACTTCAAACTTTTTCATTTCCCTTACCAGAAAGAAGCTCAGTGTCCCCTAAGCATTGGGCCCCTCCTTTACTTCCCTCCCCGCTGCCTCTGGTAACGACAAGTATAACCCTAGCCTGTTACATTTCTCTAGTCTTGATGTTTTATTTAGGTGGGATTATACACTTAAATTTTACTTAAATGCGAGTGTACAGTATCTTTCATATGTATATGAAAGTTATACAGTGGATAAGGTAGATTTTAGAACAATTGATGCATTTGACCTATGGTGTTCGAGGAAAATATTAAAAGTACCATGGAATGCCCAAAACACAAACTAATCTGTGTTAGAAGTACAACCAGAATGCTCCTTGGAAGCCAATCTGGCATATTAACCCATAGTGCCATACCAGGACTCCATTTCTCTGTATGGTGGTGGTGGTTATGTGCCATGGAGTCGGAACCGATTCATAGCAACCCTGTACAGGGTTTCTGAGGCTGTAAATCTCTCCAGTAGCAGAAAGCCTCATATTTCTCCCGCGGAACAGCTGGTAGTTTCGAACTGATGACCTTAAGGTTTGCAGCCCGATGTGTAACCACTATGCTACCATGTTTACCTGTGCTTTATTGACTACACAAAGGCTTTCGATTATGTGGATCATGACAAGCTATGGACAAC
>NW_006408564.1:16954499-16962885 GCF_000296735.1 Chrysochloris asiatica
GGGAGTAGAAAGCCTCATCTTTCTCCCGCAGAGCAGCTGGTAGTTTCGAACCACTGACCTTAAGGTTCGCAGCCCGATTCATAACCACTATGCTACCAGAGCTCCTTTCCACAGTAGCTGTACCATTTAACAATCCCATAAAATGACTGATACACTTTTGCAGCGAATTGATCACGACCAAATAATTATAACAGAGCATGAAGTGAATCCCTGCAATAGTGCTAATCATGCAAATCAGGTCACACATACAGCCAATCCCTGCTAGAGCCCACACAATACTGACTACCCACCACGAATCAGGTGCTAGCACTTCAAGAATCCACCACCATGAAAATGAGCTGACATTCAATGGACAGAAGATTTCATGGGGAGCTAAAAAAGCTTACACTCTATGTCCCACAACAGAAAGAACCGAAAACAGATAAGCTAAATCAGTAAAGCCTGGCTTGCTCTTCTTCCCATGGCCTCATTTCATGGCCACTCTGCCAAGTGCTTGGCAGTCATCAACTCCCCTCTGACTTTTGAGCCTCCTCCCACCAGCCTTTCTAACCTTCCAGACTCTCCTTGTTCCCTTTCTTATCATTGCGAGATTTCGAGATTTCGCACTGTCAGCTTACATTTCCACACCCACTAGCCCTGCTCAGGAACCAAATGTCCTTCCCTCTCTGCTTAGAAACTAGCTAAAGATGGCAACTAAAAATAACTCCCCTATAGATATGGGTCTCATGGCTCTTGGCTATAGTTCAGGTGTCTACAAAACTGAGGGTTAATTCTGCTCTTTTTTGTTTAACCAATCTGGATTCTGGAGAAAAGTTTTACAGAGGAAACAATATTACAAACAGATTCTATTTGTCAGTGTACTCAGAGAACATTTAATCATCACACTCATGGAAACTCCTCCAAAGGCTTGTATTTCTACTTACCATACAGCTAGTGTTGCAGGGAAATCCTCAACGAGAATTTGAAATATCCTGTGGAAGCTGAGAGGACTGAGATCGATGGGGTGGCCTTGTTGTTCTGGGTCTCCAGTCTTCTGCCTTTGACAGGATGCTTACCACTTTTCTGTCACTCTCTATTAAGAATCCTATCTAATAAACACACTATGGGTTTTCATTCTCTGGAAGGTGTCTGCCTGACACAGGTTCAACTTTCACAGTTTTTGCTGTACATTACATAGACTCAATTCAAAAAGATCCTCCTCAACACCAGATCACCAGCTTTCATCTCCATTGTCTAGAGCTAGAAATCCCACAAGATTATATAAGTGTGTTTGAGATCAGGTAGATCCCTCAGCATAAAATGTTACTGGTGTTTGATATCCTCTATTCCAGTTGGCTTTCTGCAAGCACATGAAACAAACACCAGATGGTAATTTGTATAAGGATAAGGGAATTGGTGCTAATTTTAGAAAGTTCTTGGCCATTTCCCTCACACAAAGTACGGAAGGGAATTCTCCATTGGAATGGCTTTCCAAGTTTTCAGAAGCAGCTGTCTGGTTTTCTCAGAGCCGTGCCATCATTCTGCTTAACAGTATGGCAAGCCAGACCACAATATTCCCTACATAGAAAACATGCTATCTAAATCTTCATCCTAATCCTTGGTAAACACACTAACTGTGATTCTTGGCCATCCATTTCCACATTGCTATTATTAAGTGCTGTTGAGTAGATTTTGATTCATATCGATCCTGTTAGGATTTCCAAGGAGTGGCTGGTGGGTTTTAACCACCAACCTTGTGGTTAGCAGTCCAGTGTTTATTCCACAGTGTTATACTAGGATTGCACGTAGTCCCACCTTTGTTGTGTCGCATTAATTCCAACTCATAGTGACCCTACGTAATAGAGTAGAAGTACTCTCTAGGCTTTGCTAGTCGGCCAGCTTTACCAGAAAGATGCCTGGTAACACAGGAGTTATACATTCCGCTCTTAACCGAAATGTTGATGGTTTGAACCCAGAGTCACTCTGCAGGAGAAAGATGTAGCAGTCTGTTTCTGTAAAGATATCAGCCCTGGAAACCCTATGGGCCAGTTCTTGTAGAATCCTTTTGAGTTGTAATCCCATGGCAACAATTTGTTTGGGTTTGGGTTTTATGAGCGTCTAACTGGTTGAACCAGTTTTTAATCTCTGGTCTAAACTGTGAGGTGGCACATCTCCCTGAAAACACTGGTGAGGGGTATTAGTTGTAAGGTGTTGTGAAGCAGGCTCACAAATCCAGGCTTGCTGGCAATTTGTAAAACAGATGGCTATGCAAATACAATTCTCACACTCCGTTGTAAGGTAAACTGTGAACAGGGAGCAGCAGGTGGCTGGGTAAACGAGTGCCTAAGTGCAGTCTGCATGTTTACATTTAGATCTTAGAGACTGAAATCTTCTTAATTGAATTCAACAAACAGTTATTGAGACGCTACTATGTACCAGCTACCACACTAAACTGTGAGGCTGAGAGTTGAATTACAGAGAGCTCTGTCTTGAGGGTTATTTAACTTCCTCTGCCTAAGACCACAATGGGGGGACAAATCAAAGGCTGTATCACAAAAAGAAAAAGGGCTTGGTTTGAACCAGAGAGAAACATGAGACTTTTTTTTTTTTTTGAAACAGAAGAAGGAAGTTGAATTTGAGAACTCAAATGCACTCCCTGCAAGTTGATTCTGACTCATAGAGATCTTAGAACAGAATTGAATTGTCCCATAGGGTTTCAAAGGCTGTAATCACAGAAGCACACTGCCACATCTTTCTCCTGCAAAGCAGGGGGTAGGTTTGCATAACCACTGTGCCACCAGGGTTTTCTAATGTGAAAACAAAGGTTTGAGCTTTTAGGAAACTTCTTTCCTTTGAAGATCAGAACTGAAGTCATGGACAGGATGCAGAAGAAGGTGCATGTGTAAGTGTATACAAATGCATGTGTGTGAGCTTATGTGTGTATGCATGCCTGAGAGTGTATAAGGGAGTAGGTGTGTGTGTGTGTGTGTATTCTGAGTCTGTGTGAGAAAGAGTGTGCATGGCTGTGAAGGTGTGGAGTGTGTCTTTAAGGATGAAGACTTAGGAGATGAGGCTATATAAGGTGAAGGAAGCCTAACTTTTAAAAATGTTGAAAGGCAGAATGCATTCCAGTGCACTTCTCTATATACAATTGGACATTTACAGTGGGAGACAGTCCTGCTGTTGTTGTTAGGTGTCATCAAGTCAGTATCGACTCAGAGTGACCCTATGGACAACAGAACGAAACACTGCCCAGTCCTGGGACAGCCTCACAAGGGTTATACACCTGAGCCCATTGCTGCTGCCATTGTAACAATTTGTCTCATTGGGGGTCTTCCTCTTTTTCTCAGACCCTCCACTTTACCAAACATGGTATCATTCTCCAGGGACTGGTCCCTCCTGACAATATGTCCAAAGTATGAGAAATGGAAGTCTGGCCATCCTGGCTTCCAAATAACACTCTGGCTGTACTTCTTCCAACACAGATCTGTTGGTTCTTTGGGCAGTCCGTGGTACTTTTAATACTCTCCTTCAACACCATAACTCAAATGCATCGATTCTTCTATGGCCTTCCGTATTCACTGTCCAACTTTCACATGCTTATAAGGTTGTTGAAAATACCATGGCTTGGGTCAGGCACACCTTTGTCCTCAAACTGACATCTTAGGTCTGAAACACTTTAAAGAGATGTTGTACAGCAGATTTGCCCAATGCAATGTCTTTTGACTTATGCTTCCATGAGTGTTGATGGTTGATCCGAGCAAAATGAAGTCTTTGACAATGACAGTGGCAATGTTTTCTCCAGTTACATGGATGTTGTTAATTGGTCTAGTGTTGAGGATTTTTGTTTTCTTTACATTAAGATGCAACCTCTACCAAAGGTTGTGGTCTTTGATCTTCATCAGTAGGTTGTTGTTAAGTGCCGTCAAGTTGGTTCCAACCCATAGTGACCCTGAACAGGGTTTCCGAGGCTGTAAATCTTTACGGGAGTAGAAAGCCTCATCTTTCTCCCGCGGAACAGCTGGTAGTTCTGAACTGCTGACCTTGAGGTTCACAGCCCAATTCGTAACCGCTACGCTACCAGAGCTCCTTTCATCAGTAAGTAAGCACATCTATTTCTAAAACCTGATTTTAACAATTAACATGATTAACAATTAACAGATGAGAGGCATTGTCTAAAAAGAGAGCCCTCGTGTGGCGATGTGGGCTAATGCACCAGACTGCAAAATCATTTGAACTGCAAGATCAATGGTTCAAGCTCACCAGCTGCTCCTCGGAAACCCTATACAGAGTTGCTATGGGTTGGAACCAACTCGACAGCATTTAACAACAAGAATGACAACAAAGAGAGAATAGGCCATGTAATCATAACACCTTTCTTGAGTATTCATTTCCTGCCAGGCAAAGCATCAAGGGCTTCCCATGCTTTATCTCATTTAAAATTCACACAAATTCAATGAGTGTTTTTATTCCCGTTTTAAGTGAGGTCCATGGTAAGTAGAATGGCTGGTAAGTGGTGGAGCCAGAAGTCAAGCCAAATTTGTCTGATCCAAGACCTGGACCCGCAATCACCACCTTACTCTCTGTCCCTCAGAAGGTGAAGGAGGTACTTCACAAGGTTGCAAGTAACATGAGATTATGTATTTAGCCAGGTAGATACTCCCACTGAACTCCTTTTTCAGTCTTGTTAGATTCAAAAAGTAGGAAGGACATCCATGTGTGGGGTAGTAGTATTAAAGAGCTGAGGTGTCGATATCAAACAAGGTCATGAAAACAAATGAGAATATGGGGGGAGGGGAGGGAAGTAAGTAGAGAAGCTGTGAGTTCAATAACTCTCATCCTTTAGGGCTAATGGTGGTGGTGGTAGACTCATAGCAACCCTGTATAGGGTTTCTGAGGCTGTAATTCTTTAACGGAGCAGAAAGCTTCATCTTTCTCCCGATAATACTAAACCAAAAAAACCAAACCTATTTTCATCAAGTTATTTGTGACTCATAGTGATCCTATATAGGATTTCCAAGAACAAAAATCTTTATGAAAGCACAGCCTCATCTTTCTCCTGTGGAGCAGTTGATAGGTGGAAACTGCGGACCTTGCAAACAGTCGGGTACTTATCAGACAGTGCCACCAGGGCTCCCTATAGGGATAATGTTGCTGCTGTTGTTAAGACCTGTCAAGCTGTTTCCAACTCATAATAACTCTGTATAGGTTTTCTGAGGAGTAGATGATGGGTTTGAACTATTGACCCTGAGGTTAGCAGTCCAGTGCTTATCTGACAGCATATGCAACAGTGCCACCAGGGTTTCCTATAGGGATACTGTTATTGTTAAGTGCCGTGGAGTCGGTTCTGGCTCATAGTGATCTTGTATAGGGTTTTTGAGGATAATGTTAAGTGCTGTCGAATCAGTTCTAACTCTTAGCAATTCCTATATAGGCTTTCTGAGGAGCAGCTAGTGAGCTTGAACCACTGGATCTTGTGGTTCAAACGTACTTTGCAGTCCAGTGCATTAACCAGCACTGCCACACCAGGACTCTAGGGCTCACAAAAAGGAGTGGCAAACACTCAAGGTCCTGCCCAATGGAAGGTCACCCATGTAAAAGATTCTGAACTGAATGAATGAGATTTTCCCTTAACCATTCCCAGCCACAAGGAAGAGTTAGAAATACTGTGATTCATTTTCATGGGAGCAATTTTAACTTGGTAAGTAGACCTGAGATCTGTGTGCCTGAAATAACCATCGAGAACACAACCCTGCTTACACTTCTGAACGTCCTTACTTCCAAACGAGCATGCTTAGCTTATAGAATTTGCTGTTGTTATGGATCCTGAAATGACCAATTCTCAGATTTGTTGTTACCCTCTGCTATGGAGTCAGTTCCAGCTCTTAGCGACCCTGTATAGAGTTTCTGAGGAGCAACTGATCAGTTGACTGCCAACCTTTTGGTAAGCAATCCAGTTTTTAAACTACAGCACCACACGAGGACTCCAAAAAAATGCAACTAGGACATTCCCAGTTGTTAAAGCAATAACCTGGTGTTTTCTGGAACATGTTCTCTCCATCTCTAAATCAGAACCCCCTAAACCCCACGAATTTCATTTCCTTATTATCCCCTCCTTGACTGGAGCTGCTACTCCCATTATCCAAGCTATTCCTACCTCTTTTATAAAACAGGAAGGAGTTCTGGTAGCATACTGGTTACAAGTTGGGCTGCAAACCTGAAGGTCAGCAGTTCGAAACTGCCATCCATTCCACTGGTGAAAGATGAGGTTTCCTGCTCACATAAAGATTTACAACCTTGAAAACCATACATGGTAACTATGAGTCAGAACCAACTCCATGGCACACAACCGCCACCATATAAAATAGGACAACTACTTCCCACTGGTCTTTTCTCCCTTTTCCTCAAATCCAGTTTCCCTGAGGCAGTAATATAAGCACATTTGTTATTACATTCTATAAAGTCACCTTTGATCCTAAAAAGGTGAAGAACCAGGGGCCAAGAAAATTCAACCAAATAAATTAAGAACTTCCTTTTTCTAGATTGATAGATCTGCCAAGCAATCTCCTTCCCAACTCAGAATGCCTCTGCTTGTTTTTCCCTCAGCCTAAAAGTTCTTTCTGTGACCACACCACCTAGAATTTCAGCATCTACGTGCCCAATCCTTCTTCTCCGCATTGTTGTTTTCCATGGCAGTTACTTCCATAAAATCCACTATCTCCGTCACTTACTGAACTTGTTCATTGCCTGTCCCAATCACAAGAAAGTACATTCTACAAGGGCAGGAATTTTTTTCTAGTTTTGTCCACAACTACATGTGTGGTACTGTAAGATAAGCTATCCACAAGATTGGAGGTTCAAACCCACCAACCCAGCTATTCCTTGGAAAGCTTACACAGGGTTGCTATGAGTCAGAACTGATTCAATGATACTTAACAACAGCAACAATATTCTAAGGAGTTTCAATGGTGTAATGGTTAAGCTGCTAAAGAAAAGATCAGTGGTTCAAACTCACCTGCCACTTAGTGGGGGAAAAGACCTGGACATCTGCTTTCATGAAGATTACAGCCTAGAAAACCCTACAGGGCAGTTTGACTCTGTCCCAAAGAGTCACTGTTCATCATAATCAACTATAACACACACCACAGCAGCAACATTTTCCCCTTGGAAGCCCAGAGTCATGCAAACGATTAACACACTCAGCTGCTAACTGAAAAATTGGAAGTTCAAATCTACCCAGAATCACTTGACTGTGTCTACCTCTGGAAAATCACCCACTGAAAACCCTGTGGAGTATAGTTCTGCTGTGACACATATGTAATCACCTTAAATTGGGGTCAAGTTGACAGCAACTCATTATATTCCCAGTGGCTAGAAGAATGCATGATAGTGAATGAATTAATGAGCAATAATGCTCTGATTGCATAGTGGTTATGAATCAGGCTGCTATCCTCAGGGTCAGCAGTTAGAAACTACCAGCTGCTCCATGGGAGAAAGATGAGGCTTTCTGCTCCTATAAAAATTTACAGCCTCAGAAACCGTGCACAGGGTCGCTATGAGTCAGAACCGCCTCCACAGCACATAACAACCACAATGCTTATTGTTTATGTTTTTATTTTGGTTTTATTTGTTTTAATTGCACTGGATTATCTGGTTAATCTTTCTGGCTCTCAGTGTAAGTAATTTCAAGTTCTGTTTTCGTTAGTTCCTTATATCTAGTTACCAAAGAAACTATTATGTGTCATTTTAAGGAAGGACACTCTGTGTTTATCCTTACTCTGGAATACCAAGCATTTAGGGGAAAGAATTTCCATTTTAAAGGTATTAAAAATGAATTATGAATCTGCCTTTAACTTAGTTTTTCTCATTTATGCTTATAAAAAGCTATTACATAACCCAATTGAGCTAGGAACTCTAATGGCTAAGGTGAAATTAATCCTCACAGCTATTTCATACTGAGAAACAAAGAAGCTGGTGAACATTAGAAAAAGAAATCTCTCTATTTCATTACATTTTTTTATGAGCAAAGCTCCTCGGAACCTATTTAGAACAGACCGCACAGTTCTGACTTAGTCCTTTTTCTGCTTTTCTTGCAGAAAATATATGCATGTGCGGTGCTGTGGGTTAATGCACTGGACTGCAAAGTCAGTTTGAACTGCAAGGTCAGCAGTTCACATTCACCAAGCTGCTCCTCAGAACCCTGTACAGGGTCACTATGGGTCGACAGCACTTTAACAGTATCCATAGGAAAGATTGCATTTCTTTGCCATAATGCTTGGAATGAAGTGCCCTGGGGTAACTAAGAATGTGACTCAGAAAAATGCTTTAACAACTATCCTTTGCTACTAACAAGGCCAAGATAAATTAAGGCAGAGCCTGTGGGAAGTTAAAGGGATAATGTATTTAT
>NW_006408564.1:16964165-16968294 GCF_000296735.1 Chrysochloris asiatica
TTTTTTTTTTTTCACCCATAAGCAAAAATCCTCTGCAGCTTGCTTTCAGTATTGACAACAGCTACTTATGTGGGGCTTTCTTAAAGGTGAAATTATGTACAATGAACATTCTAAAAGCAGGGGGTAACTGTGTTGTGTGCCTTTGATATGAGATCACTCAACAACATCTGTCAAAATTAGCAAATAATTAGCAAAACAACACACACACAGAGAGACATGAAAATATGAGGAGGGAAAAAATTCCCAATCTGCAGACAGTGTCTGGCATTCTACAAGAAGGAGAAACACGGAAGTAGATGTCCAGAGAGTTGTGGGTGGGAGACCTGCTTCCAGAGGTCACACAGCTTTGAAACCCCCATGGAGTAGTTCTACTCTTCCACATAGTCTCCATGACTCAGAAACACAAAACCACAGCATATATTCATCTCCACTCCCTCAGGAGTCCCACAGTGAGAGCATCTCCCTGAACAGAAGCAATCCCAGTCTTCAAAGATTTGTAATTTTCATATAGCATGGCCCTGAAACAAAAGCCCACAACCTTCTGTGTGCACAAAGGCAGGATACAATTCATTAAGGAAGACATAACAGGTTCATTCTCAAAGATGATTTCTTGACCCTTGGTGGTTTTTGTATCACACAAAAATGTTGCCTTCTATCCCCACATGTGTAAGGTTCAGTTCATGCCCATTTCCAACTCATCTGAAAAGGTTATCATTACATCAAAGGCTGATTTCTTTTTAGCTTGAGCTAAACACCCGAGTTCCTCAGGTTGGAAGGCACTCAAAATATGACTGGGTAAGAGCTGCCTCCTTAGAGATGACTTTGATGACGTGAATGGAATAAAGTTTTCTAGACATTCAGTTGCTGCTAGAGCACAACTCAAAATAAAGTGAAACAGCTGTAATCATCCATTAATAATTGGAACACACCATGTAAATTGTATGAATATAAGAAAATTGGAAGTTGTCCAAAAGAAAATGAAATGCATAAAGATTAATATCCTAGGTATTAAGAAGCTGAAATGGACTGGTATTGGTCATTTTGAATCTGAAAGTCACATGATTTACAATGCTGGGAGAGGCAAAATGAAAAGGAATACTGTAACATTCATAATCAAAAACAAAAGTTCAAGATCAGTCGTGAATTACACTGCTGTCTGTGATAGGATAATATCCATATGCTTACAAGGAAGACCAGTTAATACAAGTATTATTCAAATTTATGTACCAATCACTAAAGACATTTGTGATGAAACTGAAGAATTCTACCAAATTCTTCATTCTGAAATTGATCAAACAGGCAATCAAGATGTATTGATAATTACTGGTGATTAGAATACAAACATTGAAAATAAAGAAGAAGGTTCAGTAGTTGGAAAATACAACTTTGGTTATAGAAATGATGCTGGAACTCACCTAAGAAAAATTTGCAAGACCAATGACTTCTTCATTGCAATTAACTTTTTTTAAAACAACATAAAAGATTACTATGTACTTGGACCTCACCAGATGGTATACACACAAATCAAATTGACTACATCTGTCGTGAGAGATGGTGTAAAAGCTCTGTATAATCAGCCAAAACATGGCCAGAGGCAGACTGTGGAATACATGATCAATTGCTCATATGCAAGTTAAGGTGAAACAGCTATAGCCCCATCCAGAACCTTCTGAGGTGGGACATTCCCACTTGAAAGGATATGCAAACCAACCCAGAATGGCTCGAGGTACAGCAGATACTTCCTGAAAAAAACAGTAGGAAAAAACAAATCAAAATAGAAAATGCCAGTCTATATATTACAAGAACAAGCAAGCTGTTCACTGGGGAGCCATAAAGGCAAGCAATCAACTCCCTTCAGGACAAACCCACCTCTAAGATTGAAACTCAAAGGGAACACACAAGCAGGCATGTAAGCTCACTGGCAACTGCACTGGTCTAGATTGGGGGTGGAGGGTGGGGAAAAGTCAGTAATGAAGATATGGGCTGAGTTCAACCACATTCCATAGACTCCTGTCCATCTGGAGATGAGAGCGAGAAGAGAAAGGACTTGTTTGTCCAAAGTTTGGGGAGATCTGGGAACTCCTGAGATGGACATTGACCTAGCCACAGAAGAACTAGAGCTGACAGTGAAGTGTTCAGCTGATATGAAGTGGAGGAGGATGCACAAGAATGCCCAAATGTGCAGAAAGTACCCATTTGACCTCACTTTGATGCCTTGATCAGAACTCGATTAGAGGAAGATAAAGAAATTTGAAAAAGAAAGCAAGAGTAAACTGCTACAATTTGATGAACTTTGCCTGTACGTATGGATGTAGTGACTCAAAATACCAACCGATAGGGAAGGAGTCTTCATATCAAGGATCAAACCTATACAGGGTCGATAGGGATGGGCAACTTAGACACTGCCTGCCTAAAATGCCATGGGGGTGGGGGTGGGGCTATAAAGGCACAAAGTGGCTGGTTTACAAGTTTTCCAGAGGGAATTTAGTTTCAAAGTGTGTGAGGGAGGGTAGAATCCCCACTGAAGAGTTTCCCTCTTGTTGGAATGGGTCTGATGAAAGGACATGGGGATAGGATTCTTTTGATTCAATAGTGAGTAACTGTTATCATGACTAATTGTGATTGTCACAACTGTAAAGGTATAAGTTTTGTAAAGGGAGGGAGTAGTTAATCTTACATTCCATGAACAGAGGACCCTAAGACCATCCAGGGAAAAGAGCATAAGCAAAATGTGGGACCCTAACTAGAGAAAGAGAGACACCAGAGATGGTGGCACAGATGATGGCATGGAAAGACAAAACAGCTGAAGACTTTTGACTCTTGGAGAGAGAAAGGCTGTGTGCTGGCAGCCAGGAGGCAGGCTTGCAGAATGTGCCCTTTGGTTGTTTGAATGATCACACATTTCTGAGTGTTTTGTGTACAAAAAAAAACCAAAAAAAAAAAAAACAAAACAAAAAAAAAAAAAGAAGAAGAAGAAAGAAGCAAATACTGTTAAATGATGTTGCATGGAGGGGATTGTAATCATTTCAATGAAACAAAATACAATAGTATGAGTGCAAAACTGAAGTTCTACCATGTAAACTATCACTCAATTCACAGTAAAAACTTTAAAAAAGGTAAAGAAAGGCTATAGATCTCAGAATGAATTACAACTCAGCACACAGAAATATAAATTTGTACAAGTGGACCAATCAGGATAAATGGAGAAGAGATTGAAATTGGCAAGAATTTCATTTTAACTGGAATCCACAATCAACATCCACGGAAGTATCAGTCAAGACAGTAAATGATGTAGTAGTGTTTTCAACAACTCTACTGCAAAAGACCTCTCTAAAGTATTAAAAATAAAGATGTCACTATGAGGACTAACATACCCCTGATCTAAGCCATGGTACTTTCATTTGCCTCATAAACACAGGAAAGTTTAAAAGTGACTAAAGGAGATTGAAGAATTACTGCATTTGAATTCTGGTGTTAGTGAAGAACATTGACTATTCCACTGACTGCCAGAAGAACCAACAAATCTGTATATATATATCTTTTTTTTTTTTAATTTAAAAAAACAAACTCATTGCCATCAAGTTGATTTGGACTCATAATAATCCCATAGGGCAGAGCTGAATTGCTCCTTTAGGTTTCCGGGGCTGTAGATATTTATGGGAATAGGAAGCCTTCTCGTTCTCCCAAGAAGTGCTGGTAAATTTAAAAGGCCTGACTTTGGGTGAGTAGTCCAGTGTTTAACCCACTCTCTCCAGTGTTTCACCAGGGCTCCTAACAACATGATATATATATGCATACGAACCCAAACATGCATAAGCACATTGTTGTTGCTACTGTTGTTAAATGCTGTCAAGTCAGTTCTAATTCATTGTGACCCTTACAGGGTTTGAACTGCCAACCTTGAGGTTAGCAGTTGGTGCTTATATTACACTGCTACAGCAGGACCCATATATATATACTAAAGTGCCATATATATGTTTATATATACATATGCATATGGATGTGAAAGCTGGACAGTGAATAAGGAAGAGTGTAGAAGAATTGATGCCTTTGAATTGTGGTGTTAGAGGAGAATACTGAAAGTGCCATGGACTGCCAAAAGAACCAATAGATCTGTTTTGGAAGAAGT
>NW_006408564.1:16968864-16994819 GCF_000296735.1 Chrysochloris asiatica
CTGAATTTAGAGATTATCTCAAGATCAAATTTGTTGTATTAGACACTAACGGCCAAAGACCAAAAGAGTTTTCCGATGACATCGAGAACATTATATAAAAAAAAGCAAGAGGTCATTAAGAAGACAAGTAAGAAGGAAAAGACCAAAATGGATGTCAGAAGAGACTGGAATCTGCTCTCCAAAGTAGAGATACTAAAGCAAATGTAAAGCATGAGGAGGTAAAAGAGCTGAATAGACAATTTCAGAGGGGAGCTCAAGAAGATAAAGTGTTATAATGAAACGTGCAAAGACCTAGTGTTAGAAAATCTAAAGGGAAGAACAAACTCAGCACTTCTCAGATTGAAAGAACTGAAGAAAAAAATCAAGTCTTGACTGAAATATTGAAGGATTCTATGAGAAAACTATTGACTGATGCAGAAATCATCTAAAGAAGGTAGAAGGAGAATATACAGAGCCACTGTTCCAAGAAGAAATGGTCAATATAGAACCTTTTTAAGAGGTAGCACATGATCAAGAGCCAATTGTACTCACGGAAGAAGTAAGTCCAAGGTGCATTGAAGGTATTGGCAAAGAACAGCACACTGGGAATTGATTGAACAAAATTTGATTCTGTCAACAAACTGAGGCAGCACTGAAGGCATTCCTCATCTATGCCAAGAAATTTGAAAGACATCTACATGGCCTAGTGATAGACAGAGATCTGTACTTGTGCACATTTCAAAGAAAGGTGACCCAACAGAATGCAGAAATCATCAGACAGTGTCATTAGTATCACATGCAAGTAAAATTTGCTAAAAATAATTCTAAAATGACTTCAAAAGTACATTAACAAGGAGCTGACAGAGGTTCAAGCCAGATTCAGAGGAGGTCATGAAACAAGAGATATCATTGCTGACGTTAGTTGGAGGTTGGCTCAAAGCAAAGAATACCAGAAAGATGTTTAACCTGTGCATTATTCAAAGGCTTTCAACTTTGTGGATCATGACAAGCTATGGATAACATTGAAACGAACTGGTATTCCAGAATACTTAATTGTGCTCATGGGAAAGCTGTACTTGGACCAAGAGGTAGTCATTGGAACAGAATAAAGTGACACGGAATGGTTTAAAATCAGGAAAGGTGTGTTCCAGGGTTGCATGCTTTCACCATATGTATTCAATCTGTATGCTGAGCAAATAATCCGAAAAACTGGGTTATATGAAGAAAAAGGTGGCATCAGGATTGGAATAAGGTTTATTAACAACCTGCAATATGCAGATGAGAACAACCTTGCTTGCTGAAAGCAACAAGGACTTAAAATACTGATGATTAAAGACATAGCCTTTGGTATGGGTTGCATCTCATTGTAAAGAAAACAAAAATCCTCACCACTAACCCAATTAACAACATCCATATAAGTGGAGGAGAAAAGCTTAAAGCTGTCAAAGATTTCATTTTGCTTGGATCAACCATCAACACTCATGGAAGCATCAGTCAAGAAATCAAATGACATATTGCATTAGGCAAATCTGCTGTAGAACTCTTGAAAGAGTTGAAGAGCAAAGATGTCAGTTTGAGAATTAAGATGTACTTGACCCAAGCAATGGTATTTTCAATAGCTTCATATGCATATAAAAGTTTAGGCAATGAATAAGGAAGACTGGAGGAGAATTGAGGCATTTGAGTTACGGTGTTGGAGAAGAATATTAAAAGTACCATGAAATGGCTGAAGAACAATGTGTTAGAAGAAGTACAGCTAGAATGCTTCTTAGAACCCTGGATAGGGAGGTTTTGCCTCTCATATTTCAGCCATTTTATCAGGATGGACCATTCCCTAGAGAAGGGCATCATCCTTGGTTAAATGGAGGTTCAGAGAAAAAGAGACAACACCCAGTTATATGGAATGGTACCGCAGCAACAGCAGTAGTGTTGGACTGAAGCTGCACAGTGATTTTGAAGATAGTGCAGGACCAGGGACTATTTTGTTCTGTTGTGAATAGAGTCGCTATGAGGTGGAATTGATTTGATGGTACCCAGCAACAACAATTAGTCCTGGGGTGGCGCTGTGGGTTAATGCACCAGACTGCAAAGCCGTCTGAACTGAAAGGTTGGTGGTTCAAGCTCATCAGCTGCTCCTTGGAAACCCTATACAGGGTCGCTATGAATTGGAACTGACTCAACAGCACTTCACAATAACAACAACAAACACCACTGGCTAGCAAAAAGCATACTGTGAGTTTCAAATTTTCTCAGAATCATCAAAACAAAGTACTTGCAAAATGTCTGTTTCCCAGATGACTTCCAGACAGCTGAATACTGTTTGGAACGGGTCTGAATGATGTGAGAGTAGGTTCAGAAATATGTTGTTACGTGCCGTGGAGTTGGTTCCGACTCATAGCGACCCTGTACAGGGTTTCCAAGGCTGTAAATCTTTTACGGGAACAGAACACCTCATCTTTCTACCATGGAACAGCTGGTAGTTTCGAACTGCTGACCTTGCAATTCGCAGCCCAATTCATAACCACTACGCTACCAGAGCTCCTTTCTTTAGGGGAGCAGAACATCTCATCTTTCTCCCACGGAACAGCTGGTAGTTTTGAACTGCTGACCTTGCAGGTCACAGACCAATTTGTAACCATTACACTACCAGAGCTTCTTTCAGAAATATAGATGTGGCATATTAACCTGAAGAGAAGGTGCAGCTTTCTTTGTGTTCTAGAAAATACTTTCTCCTTCGATTCATTTGAGTAATAATGAAAGAATATAAAAAATGGAATGAGATTATGACCACCACTTAACAAGGGCCATTTGGCAGACTGGCATAAGAAGATTATTATATCTTTAGCTAATTTCTGCAAATTTGTGTGAAATCAGGGTCCTCTTTGTGACTAAGAATATCTTATGTAGACCCTTCACTTTTTAGTGGTTAATTTTTTCTTCTCATCAACACGACATAATACGGCATATAATGAAACTTCATTATAACAGATTTTAATATACCACAGGTCAAATGGTGCCCCCATAGCATAATTACTCATGAAAAGATTCTAATAATGTGTAGTTTAGCTAAGTACTTATTATTAGACTTTTGTCTGATAATTTTAGTCCTAATCCCCTGGTACTCAACTCCACAGGTTTCATTAAGCAGATAGTGAAGGAAAGAAGCAAAAAACAGCATATGCTTGCTTTTTTTTCTTTATTTGTGCAAGAGGTTTTTACTTTATCTGCTTATAACTATAACTACTATAATTACATAACAGTGGAGTAGCTTCTGTGGGCTTATAAGAATACATTTGATGGTGTCAGAATAAAGTCTAATTTTAGCCATCCTTCAGCAGTTGGGGCTTGGGCTCTGGAATCACAGACAGGGTTTTATGTCCTGGGAGACTTTAGTGCCCTCACCTGATAACTGCTCATCATAATATCACACTGGGATATAGTGAGAATTCAATGAAATTAATTCACACAAATTCTTGGGTGCCCACCAAAACACAAACAAGAAAAATACCCACTGCCATCAAGTTTATTCCAATTTATAGTGACCCTATAGAACAGAATCACTTTTCTATAGGGTCACTATAGAAAAGCAGAAAGCCGCATCTTTCTCCTACTGGTATTTGAAAGTGGGCTGGTTAGATTCTAACTACTAACTCACCTCATGAGCCCAGCTCATGTTCCATTACCAGCTCATGTTCCATTACAATACCAGAACTCCTTTAACCACTAATCTATATCATTACGTAACTGCCAAATCACTGACACCCATGGTCCCGTCAAGTTGACACATACTTTGAGGGAACAATTAAATCCATGACAACTATATACACAATACACATTACAGAGAAACAGACACATACCTAGCCTCATGTACACCTCCCACTTTTTCCTGCCTATCTTCTGCTCATTAGCCAGAGACATAGAATCTTTGAGGTGAAATAAACTAATAGGATATACGTCAAGAACAGAGGAGTAAACTGAGGATGAAAATAATATCTATCATTTATCAGGTGCCTACGTGTGCAAGATGGTGCCACATACTATTCATGTGTCCTCTGTCCCATTTTAACTCTTGCAAAAACCCTCTAGGGAGCTCTGGTAGCATAGTGGTTACGAATCGGGCTGCGAACCGCAAGGTCAGCAGTGTGAAACTGCCTGCTGTTCCACAGGAGAAAGATGAGGCTTTCTGCTCCCGTAAAGATTTATAGCCTTGGAAACTATGTGCAGGAGCACTATGAGACAGAAACACACTCCACGGCACATAACCAACCAACCATAAACAACAGGCTATTAATTCTCTACTATATTAACTGTGATAGTAGAACCCTGATGGCACAGTGGGTTAAGCATTGAGCTGCTAATGCAAGGTTATTGATTCACACCCACCAGCCACTCTGCAGAAGAAAGATGAAGCCGGGTGCTTCATACAGTTTCAGAAACACTATGGAACTGGTCCACTGTGTCCTATAGGTTTGTTTATGAATAGGGATTAACTAAATGACAGTGACTTTGATTTGCGGGAATGTGGGATAATGCATTGGACTGCAAAGTTGGTTTGAACCACAAGGTCCGCTGTTCGAACTCATCAGCTGCTCCTTTGGAATGTTGTAAATGTTTCTATGAGTCGGAACTGACTTGATGACACTTAACAGCAACAGCATTTCAACTGAGGAAATGATGATCTGTAGAAGTCAAATAATATGCCAAAAATAGTATGTTTATCATATTATGGCAGATTGAGTATGACTTTCATGTTGGAAGCTACACCGCTAGTATTTCAAAGACAAGCAGGATGACCCACGGTGGACAGGTTTTAATGGAGCTCTCAGCCTAAGGATGACGAGGAAGAAAGACCTGTGATCTACTTTGGTATGGATCACAAGAGAACATTGTGCAACTCACCTGCTTTGAAAGAGTCATTAGGAGGGATCAACTGCTGGAGGAGACCCTCATGTTAGGTGAAGCAGAAGAGAAGTGAGGGTGAGGGAAATGCTCAAAGAGGCAGATTGGCACCATAGCCACCACAAGGGAATAGAAATGCCAACAATTATGAGGATGATGCAAGATGATTTGTTCTGTTGTACAGACGTTTGTTGTGAGTCATAGTTGACTTAATGAAGTCTATCCAGTTAGCTAGGTAGCTATGAAGCTAAAAAAATAACACAACTGAGACTTGAACCAGCTCGAGCCTTCTGCTCTGTAACTGACATAGTGAAGATGGTGTCTATCAATCCAACAGTCATCTTCTTGAGGTATGACTTCTCATTTGTAATTCAAATGTAATATGTTTCCTCACTTTCACTTCATATGATGAGTGGAGAAGTAGTGAAGGAATATTTTGAAGGCAGACTGAATTTCAGCTGAGGATATTCACCATAATTTCCTTCTTATTTTTGAAGCTCTTAGTTTTAACCATCTGTTGCAGGCTGACAGATGGGTTGATATATGACAGAATAATGGGTCTTCTATTCTAGAAAGGCATAAGGAATGCTTGAAAAATAGAAGCTCCTTTCGTGAACCTAACTACATTAACACCACTTGCTCACTTGAAAAAAAAAAAAAAAGTTGGTAGGGAGGAAATACAATTATAAGTGTGAGATATAATTATAATCATAATCATTCCCCTAAACAGAAAGTTTCTCACAATGGTCTAAGGTCAAATCCAGTTAAATATGCCTATTTTAAAGCCTTGATGGAATCTAATAGAATATGCCTATTCTAACACCATGCCAAAGTTTTCAAGTTTAGTACAAGGGTATCAGGTGGGGGTGAGGGCAGGGAGTTATGTGTATGTAAATACATAAATAAAATCATCGGCATACAGACTTTCTTCTATTCCTCTCCTCCAGACATTTAATTATGTTTTTTGTTTTTAGAGAAAACATTATGAGTTTCTTTTGTCTTTGAGATAATTTGGGAGGCATGCAGATATTTGCATACCAAATAATTTTCCATTTAAGTGTCTCCACTAATTGTGACATCTCTTACCTTTCTCCATTCAGTCAGTAGATATATACAAGCACTTGCTACAGGTCAGAAACTTGAGAGTAGGCACTAGGGACACAGATGATTCATCTATCTGATCCCCAAGGAACTTACAGTCCAGTGAACGAGACCAACATGTCAACAAGATTCAAAGAGAAGGTTATATACATTTGTACAGTGTAGCAATATGGTCAGAGCATCCTCTAGACAGACAATCTTCAGACAACCTTTCATGTCTTTACATATTTATCGAAGTACTTTCCCAATCACAAATTGCAGCCTAATGAAACATTCACATATGGTAATACATACACACTTAGACACTAGGTTGTTGTTAAGTACATCTGAAGTTCTACCTATTGTTTCAACACTTTAGACTGGGTTGGCAAAGTTTTGGCCATATGGAGTTAATCTCAGCAGAGTTATACTATTTAGAAGAGAACACTGAAATACAAATAATTATAAGCAAACAAAAATCAAGTTGAGTTCATGGTCAAACATCAAGGAACAAATCATATCACAGCACTTGAAAATGACCTCATCATCACCATATTCATTATTAAACCCACTGATGCGGCAATTAAGTGTTCCAGTCTCCACACTAAACACTTTCATTTTCATCCCATAGCAACTCTGTAAAGTAGATTTTCCAATTCTGTTTTTACAGATGTAGAAACTACAGCAAAGAATTTTAAAATTCATGACCAGATTAGCTTTATCACATTATTTCTGGTCATGCATATCAACTCTCTTCTATGTTCTATCTGGGAAATAACCAGTAATGTCAAATAGTAAGTTAATAATAGGATTATGTTTTCAAACGAGCATTTGACAGCCTGAATTTATTGTGGCTGTCCCTTCCCCCTCTACTATTATGTAATGCTGTGGGAGGAACACATACATTTTACCCAACATTTTACCCAGCTTCAGGGAAAGTGCTATCAAAAAACACAGAACATGTTTCAGAAAACAGCTGATTTGGGTCACAAGGTGGCACCTGAAAAGCCTACCAACATTATCTGAGTCAAAACTTTACCATACAGCTGACTTGAAATGAATTTCCATAGAACACATCCATTTTCAAATCTAGGTTGGATGGTGGAGGTGTCTTAAATTATATTTAGACAAATTTAAGAATTACTGTGGATTAGCTCATATTTTAATTTAACATCTCTACGTACTGCCGTCATATGAAAGAAGAAAAAAACAAAACAAAACAAAATAGCAGGGTGTGCTTGTGAGTGATAAAACTGAGATGGGATAGTTTTGTTCACATAATGAGAGAACATCATAACCCAAGAGACATTTGAGAGATAAAGTTCAAATCTGGCTGCTTCTGGCTCCCAGTGTCCCTCTCTGTCTTCTGTCTCCACTCTTGCTCCAGATGTTTAATCTGTGTGCTGCCTGGCATCTGGTGTTTTCCAGATACATTTTTAAGGCCCATATGCTTTCTGTCAAGTAGACCAAGTTGGTAGTTAATTGCCTACATCTTAGCACTTTCATCTAGCTGGTTCAATAGCAGCCTCAAAAATATTTTGGAAGTGCTCAAAAATACATAAAAATAGAAAAGACTGATATGGTGATAATCATTTTTATAAAAATCCTCAAATCTCCTAATTCATCCTTCATTAACTCCACACAAGTGAATTTCTTTCCCAGTTATTTTTAAAACATCCAAACTGATGTAAGCCGTTTCTTTACCTCTGGTGTAGGATCTTGAGTTTGTTACTTGTTTCTGTATTTACTGATAGATGTATCAAATCACCAATAGTCAATTATTTGGAAAAGGTGCCATTTCCTATATAAGTCACAACTAACTTGGAAACACTTACCAACCCTAACTGCTTCCCTGGGCATACAAACTCCTAGGGCAATAGACTTCAGAAAGGCACTATGTTCTCCCTCCATAATTGAGCTACATAAAGAGATCAAACCCAGATCTCTGCCCCTGGGCTCACCTTATATGTTGCTTGGCTTTTTACGAGGAAGAAGATTGCATGTGGGCATGTGTAAAGAGCTAAAATACAAGGGGCTTTAAAAAAATTGTGGAAAAAGTCCATTATCTTTCAAGTCCCCCAGTAGGTGTAGTGGTTAAGAGTCGGGCTGCTAACCTCAAGGTCAGCAGTTTGAAACTACCATTCGTTTCACAGGAAAAAGATGAAGTTTTCTGCTCCCTGTAAAGATTTTTAGCCTTGGAAACCCTAAGCAGGGTCACTGTGAGTTGGAATAGACTCCACCACCACCACCACCAAGACCAGTAGCCCTGGAGTCCTACTTTGGCACTGTCATAGCCCTGAATTACTAACCACAAGGTCAGTGGTTCAAACTCACCAGCTGCTCCAAGGAAACCCTATAATACAGGGTTTCTTGGCATCAGCACTGACTCGATGGCCCTTAACAACAATACAGTAGCTGTGATGATGTAGTGAGTTACACATTGGGCTGCTAACTGAAGGTCAGATGTCCAATTCTACCAGCTGCTCCATGGGAGAATGAGTTGGCTTCCTGCTCCCTAAAGATTTACAGCTTCAGAAACCCTATAGAGTGTTACTATGAGCTGGAATCTACTTGATGACAATAGGGTTTAGACGTGTCAGTAGCCATGAGAGCCATCAAGTCTCCCGAGAAACAAGAAGTCTTCTGATATCACACTAAAACTTCCACCTGGTAACACCCTTGCCCAAGAAATGCCCTTACTCCTGACCTATCAGCAGTCAGTATGCATTCTTCCTAAACACAGGCAAGCAGGACTGGTACCCAAAACTTCCTCTAGAGGCCAAAGGCTTCCCAGATAGTGTATCATGAAAAGTGTGGACCGTGAGTTCATCAAATGTGTATTTATAACATTCACTGTGGAACTGCTAGGTGCCAGGCACTGGGTTATGTATTTTACGATATTAATTCACTTATTCTTACCAACAATCCTGTGAAAATCTAATTTATAATATCATTGCTCCTGTTTTACAAACAGGAGAACTGAGATTTAATATGCACAACAGAACAAAACAATTCCCCATCCTGTGCTAACCTCACAATCGTTGTGACGCTTGAGTCCGTTGCTCCTGCCACTGTGCCAATCCACCTCATTGGGGGTCTTCCTCTTGTTCTCTGGCCCTCCACTTTACCAAGAATGATGTCCTTCTCCAAGGCCTGCTCCCTCTTGATAATATGTCCAAAGCATGAGTGATGAATTCAGGCCATCCTGGCTTCCACAGAGGATTCTGGCTGTAATTCTTCCAACACAGATTTGCTTGTTCTTTTGATAGTCCATGGTACTTTTAATACTCTCCTCCAATGCCATAACTCAAATGCATCGATTCTTCTAAGGTCTTCTTTATTCATTGTCCTACTTTGACATGGATATGAGGTTATTGAAAATACCATGGCTCAGGTCTGGCACACTTTGATCCTTAAGTTGACATCTTTGCTCTTAAACACTTTAAAGAGGTATGGGTAGAAGATATGTTAATACAATAAATACATTTGATTTCTTGACTGCTGCTTTCATGAGTGTTGATGGTTGATCTGAGCAAAATGAAGTCTTTAACAACTTCAATCTTTTCTTCATTTATCTTACTGTTATTCATTGGTCTGTGCTGAGGATTTCTGTTTTCTTTACATTGAGGTAAAACCTATACCGAAGGCTTTGGTCTTTGATCTTCATCAGTAAGTAATTTATGTCATCTTCAATTTCAGCAAGCAATCTTGTTTCATGTACATATCAAACAGGATGTTAATGAGTCTCCCTCAAATCCTCATGTCACGTTCTTCTTCATATAATCCAACTTTTCAGATTATTTACTCAGCATGCAGATTGAATAACTATAGTGAAATACTACAACCCTGGCACACACCTTTTCTAATTTTAAACTATTTGGTGTTCTTTTGTTCTGTTCAAACAACTCACTCTTGGTATATGTACAGGTTCCAAGTGAGCACAATTAAGTGTTCCAGAATACTCATTCTCCATTATATTGTCCATAGCTCATAATCCACACAATCGAAACCCTTTGCATAGGTAAACTTTTTTCTGGTATTCTCTGCTTTCAGCCAAAATCCATCTGACTTAGCAATAATATCCTTTGTTCCATGACCTCATCTGAATCTAGTTTGAATCTCTGGAAGTCCTCTGCCAATGTACTATTGCATCCATTTTTTAAAAATTATCTTTAGCAAAATTACATTTGCATGCAATATTAATGATATTGTCTGATGATTTCCACATTCCATTGGGTCACCTTTCTTTGGAATGGGCACAAATATAATCTTTTCAAATTAGTGGGCCATGTGGCTATCTTCCAGATTTCTTGGCATAGAAGAGTGAGTGCCTCCAATGCTGCCTCAGTTTGTTGAAAGATTTCAAATTTTGTTCCATCAATTCACAGAGCCTTGTTCTTTGCCAGTGCTTTCAATGTACTTCTTCCTTCAGTTTCAGTGGCTCTTACCCATATGATACTTGATATGGCTGAACAATTGACCATTTCTTTTGTTACAGTGACTGTCTTTTGATGATCTCTAAATTCAAGGTCATATTTTGACTCTCATGAATTTATTTAAATTTTCTTTAGCTTCAGCCTGAATTTGCATATGATGGATTGTTTCATTGTGTGCCTGGCCATGCTTTAGCTGATGATATGGAGCTTTCCCACCATCTCTTTCCACAGTGTAGTTACTTTGATTTCCGTGTATTCTATCTGGTGAGGTCCCTATGTATGTTGCTGTTGTTAAGTGCCATCGAGTTGGTTCCAACCCATAGCGAGCCGATATAGGGTTTTCAAGGAGTGACTGGTGAGCTTGAACCAGTGACCTTGGAGTTCAAAATGACTTTACACTTCAGCACATTACCCCACAGCACCACATTAGGACTCCCATGTATAGTCTTTTATGTTGCTTAAAAAAGACATTTGCAATGAATTTATTGGTCTTGCAAAATTCTATCATGCAATCTCCAGCATCATTTCTATTACCAAGGCCATATGTTCCAACTACTGATCCTTCCTTTTTGTTTCCAACCTTTCCATTCTAATCACCAGTAATTACCAGTACATCTTAATTGCACGTTTGATCAGTTTCAGACTGGACAAGTTAGAACAGTTATTCAATTGCATCATCACTGGCTTTAGTGATTGGCGAATAACTTTGAATACTAGATGTATTAACTGCTCATCCTTGCAGGCATATGGATATTATCCTATTACAGACAGCATTGTACTCCAAGATACATCATGAAATGTTATTTTTGATGATGAATTTGATGCCATTCCTCTCTAATTTGTCATTCCTTGGTATAGTAAACCATTTAATGGTTAAAATTACAATGACCAATGCCAGTCCATTTCAGCTAATTAATGCCTAGGATATCAGTGTTTATGTGTTCCATTTCATTTTTGACAATTTCAATTTTTCCTAGATTCATATTTCATACATTCCATGTTCTGATTATTAATGGTTATTTACACCATTTCTCCTCTTTTTGAGTTGTGCCCCATAAGCAAATGAAGGTTCCAAAGGTTTACCCTATTTGCATCATCCTGCTGAACTCTACTTTGAGGAGACAGTTCTTTCCCAGTCATATTTTGAGTGCCATTTTCCAGGACTTTGTCTGACAGTTTTCAACATTTCTGGTGCTGACATTCTACTGTTATTCATGTTTCCAGTGACTCAATTATTGGAATTAGTCCATTTCTCCTTCCTAGTCTGTCTTACTATGGAAGTTCAGCTGAAACCCGCCCTCTATTGGTGACCAGTGGCATAGCTTCGCAAATCACAACAACATGCAAGTTACCACAGTATGACAAACTGGCAGATGTGTGGCAGACACATAAAAATACCTACCTTAAACTTATTAACAGAAGTAATGTATGTATCTCACATAGAGTGAGTCACTTATAGCTATTATTAGTAATACTAGTATTCATTGTTGTGTGCCATTGAGTAAGTTCTGATAAACCCTATATAGGATTTCAGAGAGTGGCTGGTGGGTTTGAACTGCCAAACTTGTAGTTAGCAGTCCAGTGCTTATGCTACAGCACCACAGCAGGGTTCAGTACTAGTACTATTAATTTATGTATTTTAAACATTTTCTGTGCTTCCACTCTCTGGTTATTTTATTACATTAAAACACATGGTTATCGTACTGTCACTTAATCTGGATTTGGCAAGACAGAGATGCAGTGAGTCATGACGTTCTTCCATTACAAGGATTGTGTAATAATCCATTATCTTATTTAATGCGTGAAGAATGTGTCTCATGCCTGAAAATTAATGCAGGGTGTAATTTCTTTTTCTCTTAAGTTATAGTTAATTATGATGGACATACTGATTCTTTTCTTGTCTAGGCTGTTCTCAGAGAATTTTATCATTTAATTTTTGGTTGCTCACTTGTACAATTGAGGCTTTCTATTTCTTGTTTTCAACTTTTCTTTTAAAATGAAGATTTTAAACATAACTCCCTTTAACTCAGTCATAGGCAATTGATTTCATATTCTTGGTGCTAAAGAAAGCTGTTTATTGCTGTTTAGGGATCTAAGAATGGATGCACAGTGTCTGCTAGCTATGTGCAGTGGAATTGTAAATCCTATCTTAAAAACACTTGTCAAAACCTGATTTGAGGGAGAAGCAGGGCATGATGATGGACTAGGGATAATAAAAATACTATGAAGAGTTGGACTCCAACAAATTTGAAAATCTAGAAGAGATGCATACATTTTTAGAAAAACATGACCCACCTAAACTTACATTAAGTGAAGTAGAAAACATGAACAGACCTATAACAAAAGAAGAAATTCATCAGGTCATTAAAAAAAACTCCAAACCAACAATCTAGGCCCAGATGGCTTCACTGGTGAATTTTACCAAACATTCAGAGAAAAGCTGCCATCAATTCTACTCAAATATTCCAGAATATATAAAAGGATGGGAAACTTCCTAATGCAATTTACCAAGCAACCATAATTCTCACACTAAAACCAGGGAAGGACATCACTAAAAAGGAAAATTACAGAGCAGTATCCCTCATGAACATAAGATGCAAAAATTCCCATCAAAATCCTTTCCAATAAAATTCAACAACACATCAAAAAATAATACATGATGGCCAAGTAGGATTCATATCAGAGATGAAAGGATGGTTCAATATTAGAAAAAAATTAATGTAATCTGTATAAATTTTAAGAAGGGAAAAGAACCACATGATCATATCAACTGATGCAGAAAAGGCATTTGACAAAATCCAACATTCATTCCTGATAAAAATGCTTAGCAAAGTAGGAAATGAAAAGAAATTCCTCAACATAATTAAGAGCATATATAGAAAAACAACAGCCAGCATCGCTCACAATAGAGAGAAACTGAAAGGTTTCCCATGGTGATCAGGAACCAGACAAGGATGCCCTTTAATCACCACACCTATTCAATACTGTGTTGGAAGACTTAACCAGAGCTATAAGGCACGACAGGGAAATTAAAGGCATCCAAGTTGTCAAAGAAGATGTAAAACTCACTCTATTTGCAGATGATATGATCCTATACATAGAGAACTCCAAAGACTAAGCAAAAAAACTATTGGAACTCATTGGAAGATTCAACAAAATGGCAGGGTGTAAGATCAAAATACAAAAACCAGTCAGATTCCTCTATACTAATGATGACAGCTCTGAAGAGGAAATTAGGAAAGCAATACCATTCACAATATCCATCCAAAGGATGATGTATTTAGGAATCAATCTAACCAGAGAAACAAAGAACCTATACAAAGAAACCACCTGTCAGTTTGTCAGGATCGGGCAGTCTTTCATTCTGCTGTGCATAAGGTCATTATGAGTCGGTACCAAATTGCTGGCACCTAACGACACAACAGCAACATACAAAGAAAACTACAAAACACTACTACAAGGAACCAAAAGAGATTTACAAAAATGGAAGGATATATCACATTTCTGGATAGGAAGATTCAGCATTGTGAAAATGTCAGTATGACCAAAAGCAATGTATAGATGTAACACAAACCCAATCCAGTTTCCGACAAGGTTCTTTAGAGAGATGGAAAAAACTATTACAAACTTTATATGGAAAGATTCCCCAGATAAGCAAAGCACTGCTTAAGAAGAAGAACAAATTTGGAGGCCTCTCACTCCCTGATTTCAAATTTTACTGCATGGCTACAGTGGTCAAAACAGCTGGGTAATGGTACAATTAAAGATACTTACCATCAATGGAATAGAATTGAGAATCCAGAAATTAATCCATTTACATACAGCCAACTGATCTTTGACAAAAGGCCAAAGTACATTGAACAGGGAGGAGATAGTCTCTTCAAATAAATGGTGCTAGCAAATAGCAAATAGCAAAACTGAAAATTGATATGCCAAATAATGAAACAGACCTTTATCTTACACCATATACAAAGACTAACTCAACATGGATTAAAGACCTAAATTTAAATCTCAGAACTATAAAGATCATAAATGAAAAAATATGGACAAATTTAAAGGTTTTAAGGAGTCCTGGTGTGACACTGACTTTGCATCAGACTGCAAAGTCATTTGAACTGCAAGGTCGGTGGTTCAAGCTCACCAGCTGCTCCTTGGAAACCCTATACAGGGTCACTATGGGTCAGAATTGACTCGACGGCACTTAACAACAACAACAACAATACACATTGCAAAAATTGAAGAAACCAAATAAGACAAAATCTGTGATTGGGACATATTAAAAATTTAGAAATTTATGTGCATCAAAAGATTTCTACAGAAGAGTGAAAAGGGAGCCCACAGAATGGGAAAAAAAAAAATTTTGCAATGACTATACCTCTAGAAGAAAAAGACAAATAACACAATTAAAAAATGTGCACAGGACATGAACAAACACTTCACCAAGGAAGACATTTGGGCAGCCAACAAACATATGAAGAAATATTCATTATCATTAGCCATTAGAGAGATACCAATCAAAACAACAATGAGGTATCATTTCACTCCAGCAATAACAGCAAAATTCAAAAAAGCAGAGGACAATAAATGCTGGTGAGGATGTGGAGAGACTGGGACATTCCTACATTGCTGGTGGTACTGTACAATGGTTCAACCACTCTCAAAAACCGTATGGCACTTCCTCAGAAATTTGGAAATAGAAATACCTTATGAACCTGCCAATTCTTCTACTTGGTATATATGCACAAGAAATACAAGCCAGAACACTAGTAGGTATATACACACCAGTGTTTATCACAGCACTATTCACAATAGCAAAAGGATGGAGCCAGCCTAAATGCCCATCAATGGAAGAATGGATAAACAAACTTTGGTACATACACATAATGGAATACTATGCTACCATGAAGAGTAATGAGGAAGATACAAGACACCTCATAACATGACTCTTGAGGACATTTAGCTGAGTAAAATTAGTCACAAAAGGACAAATACTGCATAAGACCATTATTGTAAAAGCTTTAAAGATTTCCATACTTAAAAAAAGATGTATTATTTGATAGTTACCAGGGATTTGAGGGATGATACTGTAAGGTACAGGTTAGAGATAGTCACATCATAGCTCAGGTGGAGGAGGGCAAAATACAAGGAAGGGGAAGGCAATATACAAGAAGGGGGATTGAGGTGGAAGGACAAGGAAGGTGTAAAACACTTTGGTAGGTTTGCACGGGCTAAATGAGACAGAGGTAGAGAGTGATGTATGCTCATCCTTGGAACAACAGGGCTGTGTGATACAGGGATTGAAGCATAGTCTGAAGGGGTAAAAGAGGGGAAATAATGTTAAGGTGCTTGATTGTCTTGTGGATGTTGGTTTCTCTTGCCCACTATTGTACAATAGACATTTAAGTAGGATAGAAGGGAATACTGAGAAATATTATTACAGAAACCTTGTAAAGCTGTCTTCAGCCTATAACTGATAAGAACACCTATAACGGGTTCTAGACTTTGTCCAATGAAATAGGCTTCTTGTGGGGCCTTTGTAGAGTATAGGACTTTAGGTGGAATCCTGAGCCCCATCCAGAACCTTCTTAGGTGGGACATTCCTACTTGAAAGGACATGCAGACTAACTTGGAGTGGCTAAAGGAACAGAAAAGACTTTTTTAAAGAAAGAACAGCAGAAAGAAAACAAAAAGCAGACTGTTTGGCTCAAGAACAAGCATGCCTGGGAGCCATCAAGGCCATTCAGGACAAATCCCTTCCAAGACTGAAATTCAAAGGGAATACATGGACTGGTGTACACTACTGGTGACTACATTGTTCTACTTGTGAGGGGAAGTGGGGGAAAGGCAGTAATGAAGATATTGCTGAGGTTGACTATGTTCCATCACTCCTGTCGACCTTGAGATGAACGAGAGAAGACAAAGGGCTGGTTTGTCTGACGTGTAGAGAGACTTGACGACTCTTGAGCCCCTGGACACTGACCTAGCCACTAGGACCTAGAGCTGAAAGTGAAAAATACAGCAGATATGAAGTGTAGGGGTGGAAGAACATGCAAGAACGCCCAAACTTGCAGACAGTACCCATTTGGCCTCGCTTGGATGACTTGATGACCAGAACTCAACTAGAGGAAAATAAAGAAGCTTGATACTGGAAGCAAATGTGAATTGCTTAAATTTGATGAACTTCACCTTTGCTTATGGATGTAGTTGCTCAAAATGTCATTCAAGAGGGAAGAAGTCTTCACCTCAAGGGTCAAGCCTATGTCCTTAGTACCCAGGGTTGATAGGGACAGGCAGCTTAGACATTGGTTATCTAAAATGGGGGAGTATAAAGGCATGAAATGACTGGCATACAAGTTTTCAAGAAGGAATTTAGTTTCAGAGTGTATGGGGAAAGGTAAAATCCCCAATGAATAGTTTTCATCTTGTCTAGATGGGTTTGGTGAGAGTAACTAGGGATAGGATTCTTTTGATTCAGTAGTAATCATTATTTTGACTACTTACGATTGTCACAACTGTAAAGGTACAAGATGTGTAACAAAAAGTGGGGAGCAGTTTATCTTACATTCCAGCATTCCAGGAACAGAGAGCCCTAGGGCCATAAAGAGAGAAGATCATGAACAGAACCTGGGATCTTCACTGAAGAAACAATGACACCAGAGACTGAGGCAGAGGTGATGGCATGGAACAATCGAGCAGCTGAGGATTCTAGTGGTGGTTGGTGGTGGTTATGTGCCGTGGAGTCAGAACCAACTCATAGCGACACTCTGAAGGGTTTCCAAAATTGTACATCTTTACGGGAGCAGAAAGCCTCATCTTTCTCCCACAGAACAGCTGGTAGTTTCGAACTGCTGACCTTAAGGTTCACAGCCTGATTCGTAACCACTACGCTACCAGAGCTCTGACTCATGAAAAGAGAAAAGCTGTGTGCTGGCGTGTAGGAGGCTGGCTTGCAAAATGTGCTCTTTTGTTGTTTAAGCAATTATATATTCCTGTATGTTTTTGTGTACATTAAAAAAAAAAAATGGAATAGAGGCAAATACTGTTAACCAATTGTGCTTGGAGGGGAATTTAATCATTTCAACAAAACAAAATACCATAGGATGAGTGCAAATCCGATGTTCTGGCATGTAAACTATTACTCAATTCACAATAAAAGCTTTAAACAACAATAACAACAACAACAACAAAAAAAAAAAACTAATTTGACATTGTAATTATAGTCTCTGGGCTTATTGGCTGCAAGGTAATTGCCAAATAAGTAAACAGATTGTCCCATTCTTCTCCAAAATGTAAGGACAGTAACTCAGTTCCAGAAATCCATATTGCTGACTGTTTGGCTAGAATTAAAGAGCCTTTCTACTTTAAGGTGCTCCTATTGAAGGTGAACTTTGCAGCTCTGGAGAATAAGCACTTAACTGCCAACCACAAGGTCGGCTATTCAAACCCACCAGATGCTCCCTGAATACACTATACAGGATCATTATGAGTCAAAACTGACTCAGTCAAAACTGACTCAGTAACACTTAACAGCAACAACAAACTTGGTGTCTTGTTTTCCCTTATGTGAAATTTCCATTGTGCAGTTGAAACCTGAGGCCTGTTCTCTAAATCTTGATTTCCCTGTGGACTAGAGCTCATTCAGTAGGCTTAGACCACTTCACTAGGGTGTTTGTCTAAAGTCTAAGGGATTAATGGGATTTGTCCATGCACCATCAATTCTCTGAAAGCTGTTCTTTTTAGGTGTCACCCAGTGATTCTGATTCATATGACCCTATATGACAGAGTAGAACTGCCTCATAGGATTTCCTTGGCTGACATTCTTTATAGAAGCAGATCAACGGGTCTTTTCTACCACCCAGCCACTGGACAGGTTCAAACCACTGACCTTTCAATTAGCAATTAAGCACTTAACCATTGTGCCACCCATGTTACTTACACCAGGAAGAGGAGGTCTGAAAATTTCAAATCTGGTGTAAGCTTTTTTTACACCTAGAAACTGGATTCAATTCATAGCTTGGGTGCTGGGGAGGGTGCTATACAAGGAAGGGGAGGAGGGCAATACACAACAAAGGGGAGGGAGGTGGAAGGACACAGAAAGTAGGAAAACATGCTGGTAGGTTTGCATGGCCTAAATGAGACAGAGGTAAATAATGATATATAATGAAATAATGTCATCGTTGGGACAATAGGGCTGTGTGATAGAGATATCGAACCATAGTCTGAATGGGTAAAAGAGGGGAAATAATGTTAAGGTGCTTGACTATCTTGTAGATACTGGTTTCCCTTGCCTACTGTTGTAAAATAGACATTTAAATGGGCTAGAAAGGAATATCGGGAATATGATTAAAGAAAGCTTATAAGCCCATCTTCAGCCTGTAACTAATTGGAATACCTATAATGGGTTATAGAATTTTCCCAATGAAATAGGCTTCTTGTCAAGCCTTTGTAGAGTATTGGACCTTAGGTAGAATCTTGTACCCCATCCATAACCTTCTGAGGTGGGACATTCTCCCTTTAAATGACATGTAGATCAACCCAGAGTGCCTAGAGGATCAGAAGAACAGAAGATACTTCTTGAAAGAAAGACCAGCAGGGAGAGAAAAAAAAAAAAGGTAGACTATTTGATTACTTCAAGACAAACATGCTGTTCGCCTGGGAGCTAGCAAGTCAAGTCATCAAGGCCCTCTAGGACAAACCCCTTTCCAAGACTGAAAATCAAAGGGAACACATGAGCAGCCTTTTAAGCTCGCTGGTGACCATGTTGTTCTACTTGTGAGTGGAAGTGGGGGAAAGGCAGTACTGAAGATATGGCCTGAGTTCGACTATGTTCCATAAACTCCTGTTGATATTGATATGAGAGATAGAAGAGGATGGGCTGGTTTGTCCTAAGCCTGGGGAAACTTGGGAACTCCTGAGCCCATGGACACTGACCAAGCCACTGGGGTTTAGAGCTGAAAGTGAAGTGTCCAGCTGATAAGAAGAGGCAGGAAGTATGCAAGAACATCCAAACTTGCAGATAGTACCCATTTGGCCTAGCTTCGATGGCTTGATGATCTGAACTAGACTAGAGGAAGATGAAGAAACTTGATACAGGAAGCAAGTGTAAATTGCTACAATTAGATGAACTTGACCTTTGCTAATGGATGGAGTTGCTCAAAATGCTATGGATCACAGTTCTACTTGTCATACATGGGGCCACTATGAGTTAGAGACAACTGGTGGGTAGTTTTTAAATAGATGTTAGAGACAGATTAGTACCATCTGAGACTTGCTCCTTTACTACTCAAATTCAAAGAGATTTGTTTGGAGAATGCCTTTCTTCGTATGTTGCTCAGTGTTACTTACCGCTTGCTGTGTCTGTGTTCCCACCATGGTGTTAAGTGACTCATAGTGACCCTGCATAGCGTTTCTGAGGACCGCTTGTGGGTTAGAACCACCAACCTTGTGGTTCAAGCCAAACTTGCAGTCCAATGCTTATCCTATAGTGCAAAATAACCTAGGTTCACTAAACACAGAGCCCAATATCCTGAATTCAAATCTCAATTCCATGTGATACCTTGGACATATTATTTAACTTCCCTGCATCTCATTTCCTTATCTGTAAATTGGGTTCAATTATCTTCACCCTCACACAATTACTGTGTCGACCAAGTAAAATGACATCAAACTGCAGTGTTCTTGTTGTTAAGTACCACGGAGTTGGTTCTGATGCACAGTGACCCTGCACAGGGTTTCCAAAGATACAAATCTTTATGGGAGCAGAAAGCCTCATCTTTCTTCCATGGAACAGCTGGTAGTTTCAAACTGCCGACCTTGGGGTTGGCAGCCCAATTCGTAACCACTACATGTGCTGAAAATTGTATGCCTGCTCCCAAAGTTAGAGACCATTATTATTTTTACTTCAGATGGAATAATGAAACAAACTTGGGAGGAGATAGATTGTTGTTCCATCTGCTCACTTATTAGCTCTTCGCTCTTCCAATACAAGTCCAAAGTTCTGAGCTATTATCTTGTTTGGATTCTGTGTTCCTAGATTCACAGCTTCATTCTCAGGTTCCTAGAACCGGAATTACAAAGTGAATCCATTCACAGTGAGGGTGAAGGTAACTTTTAGAACTGCCTAGTCTTTGCTGTAGGCTTTAGATGCAAGTGTCAACAACAGAATATATAGCAAAGCCACTGAGTAGCCAAAGTAGGTAATAAGTTGTTGAAAAAGAGTTATGGAAAGATTAACAGTTTTCATTCCCAAGGATAACTCCTTCTGGTTTGGCTGATAGTGGCCCAGAATCAATACTGTTATTATATTAAATAGCATTCTTATAAAAATGAGAGGTTGAAACAACAAACTAAATGGAAATAAACCATCCTGTCAGCATTGAACCAGCTTGCTCCCTCCATGAAGTGAACCGTTTCGTAGCTCACTGGACACTTAGCTCATTGTATTGTAAAAACACATTTAGCTATGTGTCAAAGTTCTTCAGGTACAGAATGAGGCCAGTGGCCCAGAACACATTTTATAAATCATTTAATGAACCATGGACAAATCACTTAACCCTTTTGGCCAATTTCTCCATCTGTAATACGAGACTAATCATGCTTCCTCCGACTCTCTGGGAATTGCCAGGATGCCATAAATCGCAAACATGAAAGCACTTTGAAAGCATTAAAGTACCTTCCAAATGACAGCATCTCTACTCTATGAGACTAAATAATGCAAACGAATCTGGCAAACGCAGTATCAGGACAGCCTAGTAGTAAACATGACTTATGTTTTGAATTTCTTTCCTGTTCACCCCACCTTGGTTAGGTATACAAGAGGTAGTAGTGTGTGTTGACTTCTAGATTCTTATCTGCACTATCAGAAGGCAGTAACTACCCAAGAGTGAGACATTTATCTTTCCTGATAAAGATGATGGATTTAGACAGTCCGTTAAAAAGGCATTAAATAATATTTAATATCCATCTGACATTTCCTAAACTCCTCATTTAACAAAGATCTCAAGCACCAAAGTATTGGACAAGTACCTGCAGCTAGAATTGAAATCTTTTTTGTTGTCTCAGTTCTCAAGTGCTGCTATAACAGAAATGCCACAAATGGGTGGCTTTAACAAACCGTAATTTATTCTCTCTTAGTTTAGGAAGTTAGGAGTCCAAATTCAGAGCGCCAGGTCCAGGGGAAGGCTTTCTCTCTTTTCTGGCTCTGGAGAAATGTCCTTTTTCTCCTTTCAGCATCTGTAAGCCCAACATTCCTTGGAGATCTTTATGTGTCTTGGTATCAATCTTCCTCTGGATCTGGGACCATCACAATGCAGAGACTCCAGATTCAAATGACAACTCTGCTCCTAACTCTTCTTGCTTGGTGGTAATGGGTCCTTCTCTCTTTGCTCACATCTCTCTCTTTGTGTAGTTCAAAAGGGATTGATTCAAGATACCACTAATCCTATAGAATGCACTTGGCCTCATTAACATCACAGAAGTGAGGATTTACAACACATCTGATAATTACATTAGATCACAGCTGATCACATCAGATCACCTCACAGGGGTGGGGGGTCATTTGCATTGTATTAGACTTCATTTGAGGCTGTTGCTACTGCCACTGTGCCAATCCATCTCATTGGGAATCTTCCTCTTTTTCTCTGAGCCTCCATTTTACCAAAAATGTTACCCATCTCCAGATAATATGTCTGAAGTATGAGAGACAAAGTCTGGCCAACCTGGCTTCCAAGGAGCATTCTAGCTGTCAGTCTTTAAACACAGATCTGTTTGTTCCTTACTTTCAATATTCTCCTCCAACACCGTAACTCAAATGCATCAATTCTTCCATGACCTTCCTCATTCACTGCCCAATTTTCACATGTGTGTCAGGTTATTGAAAATACCATGACTTGGGTCTGGTGCACCTTAGTCCTCAAACTGACATCTTTGCACTTGAACACTCTAAGAGATCTTGTGCAGCAGATTTGCCTAATGCAATACATCACTTGATTCCTTGACTGCTGCTTTCCTAAGTGTTGGTTGATCTGAGTAAAATGTCTTTGATAACTTCAATTTTTTTTCTCCATATATATAGATGTTGTTTATTGGTCCAGTGGTGAGGATTACTTTACATTGAGGTGCAACCCATATTGAAGGTCGTGATCTTTGACCTTCATCAGAAAGTGTTTTAAGTCCTCTTCACTTTCAGCAAGCAAGTTTATATCATCTGCATATTTCAGGTTGTTAATGAGCCTTCCTTCAGTCTTGATGTTAAGTTCTTCTTCATGTAATCCAGCTGCTCAAATTATTTGCTCAACATATAGATTAAGCAAGCATAGTAAACAAATATAACACTGACACACACCTTTCTTAATTTTAAACCATTCAGTGTCTCCTTGCTCTAATCAAACAACTGCCTCTGGATCTATGTACAGATTCCTCATGAGCATAATTACATGTTCAGAAATACTCATTTTCCACAGTATTGTCCATGGTTTGTCATGATACACACAATCGAAAACCTTTGCATATTCAATAAAGCACAGGTAAATGTCTTTCTGATAATCTCTTCTTTCAATCAAGATTCAACTGGTTCAGCACTAATATCCCTTGTTCTACGATCTCAGTTTGTAGAAAGATTTCAAATTTTGTTCCTTCAATTCCCAGACCCATGTTCTTTGCCATTTTCTTCAATGCACCTTAGACTTCTTTCTTGATCATATGATACCTCTTGATATGGTTGAACATCAACCATTTCTGCTTGTTACAGTGACTCTGTGTATTTCTTCTATCTTCTTTTGATGCTTGGTTTCTGCATCATTCAGTATTTTGCCCATGTTATTGATAAGTGCCATTGAGTCAATTCTGACCCATAGCAACCTTGTATAGGGTTTCCAAGGAGCAGCTTGTGAGCTTAAACTGCCGATCTTGCAGTTCAAACGTCTTTAGAGTCTGGCGCATTAGCCCACAGTGCCACACCAGGACTCCATTTTGCCCACAGAATCCTAGAATCCTTCAATATTCAAAGTTGAGATTTGAATTTTTTCTTCCATAAGGTTGGTGCGTGACGTCCAGAAGTGCTTAGCAGTGTGCCAGGCATACAGGAAGTGCTCAGTAAATGCCTGAAGTCAAAAACTCATTTGGAATAGTTTCTGATCCACTCTTTGCCCTTCTCCGTGATGCTTTGTGCCCCAGGAAGTGACCAGCAGAGAATATATTAGTGGACTCCCTATCCTCTAGCTTTCAGTTGAGGACATCAACAAGATGCTTCAGCAGAAGACTGAAGGATGCTTATCAAGTGGAGTTAGAGTATCTGCCTCTAAATCTCTGTCCCTGCCAGGTAGCCTCAAACTTGGGCTTATACTGAAGATGAACAATCAAAACTTTCAAGTTAATATGTGTTGTTTGGCTAGAATTTTTTACATAATCTCTTCATTTTATACTTTGCTTAGTTATAGAAATCAGAATTGAAATTACTGAAATTTTTGGATGCAAAATTTTCAATTCTGATTATGCTTATTATTTGGTTTACTTATAAATCCTAACAGATAGGGCTATCTAAAGATGTTCTGTCTGGGAGAACAATTGATAGGATCAATCATTCCTTGGTCACATTGGTGATGTGCCATGGAGTCGATTCTAACTCATAAGGACCCTGTATAGGGTTTCCAAGGCTATAAAGCTTTACGGGAGCAGGAGGCCTCATCTTTCTTCCACAGAATGGCTAGGAGTTTCGAACTGTGTGATTAGAAGCCCAACTTGCATATGTTCGTTTTTATTTAACCTAATTATGAAATAATGTTTATGAAAAATACACACGCTTACATAAAACAAAATAAACAATCTACCATTCTCATTGGGTAAATTCTTGTGCATTGTTATATGCAGATATAAATCTTTTAGCAAAATGGGGATTATTTTGTATATTCATTTCTTCATCCTCTTACTCAGAAGATGGTAATGGTCCCTCCTCTACCAGGACCTAGCAATGAGCAAAGTAAACAAATTTCCTGCCCTCATGGAGCTGAAACTTTATGGGGAAAAACAGGCAAACATATTTTCAAATTGTGAATAGTGCTGGAGGTCTGTGGATAGATATACACTCTAGTAGCTTAGTGGTTATGAGTCAGGCTAATAAGCTCAAGGTCAGTAGCTCAAAATTACCAGCTGTTCCATGGGGAAAATCTTTCTGCTCCCGTAAAGATTTCCAGTCTCAGAAACCCAATGCAGGGTCACTATGAGTTAGAAACTACTGCACAGCACATATCCACCTCCACCATTTCATATGAGATAGGACTCCTGGTATGGAGCTATAAGATCAGCATTGGACTGTGAGCCACAAGGTTAGCAGTTCAAGCCTACCATCTGCTTCTCAGAAACCCTATAAAGAGTCACTGTGAGTTGGAACCAACTTGACTGCACTTAACAACAACAGCAACAACAGCAAATTTAATTATGAGAGAGTCAGAGAAGACCATTAACAGTATCTCTTGGGGTGAAAGAGCAAGTCTTATGGCTACTGGGATGGTGTGGGAGCTCTGGGCCCAGGGAACCAACAGCAAAATGTAAGGCTTTGGGCAGGAATGTGTCTGGCCTGTGTGTGCAGGCTCTCTACTGGTGTTTCCACCTCAGCCTCTACTTCAAAATAAAAGTCTCATTCATTCTCTATTGCTTCTTAAATTCATCCATATAAGGACTATTCATTAAGTACGTACTACTGGATATCATGTTTGGTAGGGTGGAGGGTTAGAGATAAAGAGGAAGACCCCCAACGAGATGGATTTGTCAGGTGGCAGCATCGATGGACTCAAACATGACAACAATAGTGAGGTTGGCCCAGGATCGGGCAGTGTTTCTTTGTGCTGTGCATAGGGTCGCTGTGAGTCGGTACCAACTTGATGGCACCTAACAACAACAACAACCTGGAGTCCTGGTGTGGCACCATGGGTTAATGTGTTGGATAGCAAAGTTGGTTTGAACCACAAGGTCAGCAATTCAAGCTCACCTGCTTGCTGTTTCTTAGAAACCCTATACAGTCTCATTACAGATCAGAATTGACTTGATGGCATTTAACAACAATAAAACAACAGCAAGCTGGAGTCCTGATGTGATGTTGTGGGATAAAGCACTGAACCAAAAGATTGGTTTGAACCACAAGGTCGGTGGTTCAAACTCAACAGTTGCTCCTTGGAAACTCTATACAGTGTCACTGTGAGTTGGAACCAACAACACGGCACTTAACAACAACAAAGCTGTAGGCATCAGCAAACCTCAAGGACAAAAATGCCCCCAGACCCTGGCATTCTAGTTAAGGGAGGCAGAGATCCTTAAAAATTAAATGATAAAACAGACTGTTTTAAATGGAAGAAAAAGTTCATGGAATATAGAGTGACTTCAAAGAAAATGAATGCTTCACAACATATCAAAAAAATGAAAATCCAAGAACATGAAAATATTAAAACTATGAAGAAACTGACAAGAAAGAACACAAAAAAACATGAACCCCACATAGGAAGGCATGTAGAAAAAAGAAACTAATAACGCCACAAAAAATGCATAACAACAGCAATTAATCCATACCTA
>NW_006408564.1:16998276-17038915 GCF_000296735.1 Chrysochloris asiatica
CTAAGTGCCCATCAATGGAAGAATGGATACACAAACTTTGGTACATTCACGCAATGGAATATTATGGTACTTTGAAGCATAATAATAAAGTTGCAAGACACTGCATAACATGGATGACCCTTGAGGATATTGGTGGTGGTAGTTATGTGCTGTGGAGTCGGAATTGACTCATAGTGACCCTGTACAGGGTTTCTGAAGCTGTAATTCTTTAGGGGAGCAGAAAGCTCATCTTTCTCTGTCAGAACAGCTGGTAGTTTTGAACTGCTGGCCTTGCGGTTCGCATCCCGATTCGTAACCACTACGCTACCAGAGCTCCTTTTGAGGCTATTACGCTGAGTGAAATTAGTCAGTCACAAAAGGACAAATATTGCATAAGACCACATATATGTAAAAGCTCAAGAAAAGACACTCATACTAAAGAAAAAGCAAAACAAAACAAAATTCTTTTTTTGGTTGCCAGGGGTGGGAGGGAGGGAATGGTAGAGCACAGGTTAGGGGATAGATACATCCCATTTTGGGTGTTGGGGAGGGCAATACACAAGAAGGGGAGGGAAATGGAAGACCAAGGTAAATAGGGGAACACTGAGGCAGGTTTGCATGGGCTCCAAAGAACAGAGGTAAATAGATACATATGCTCAACCTTGGAAAAACAGGGCTCTGTGATACAGGGATCGAGGCATAATCTGAATGAGTAAAAGAGGGGGTATAATATTAAGATGCTTGACTGTCTTATGGATATTGGTTTCCCTTGCCTACTAGTGTAAAAGAGACACCTGAGTTGAAAAGAAAGAGTATCAGGAAATTTGAATACAGAAAGCTTGTAAGCCTGTCTTCAGGCTATAACTACTAACTGGAATACCTAAACGGGGTTCTTGTGCAATCTTTGTAGTGTATAGGACCTTCGGTGAAATCCTGAGCCCCACCCAAAACCTTCTGAGGTGGCACATTCCCACTTGAAAGAATATACAGACCAGCCTGCAACAGCTAGAAGAAGAGAAAATACTTCCTGAAAGAAAGACCAGCTGGAGAGAAAGAACAACAAAAAATGCATTCTGTTTGGGTATTACAAGAACAAGCAAGCTGTTCACCAGGGAGCTGTGGAGGCAAGCAATCAAGTCCCTTCGTGACAAACCCCCCCTCCAAGACTGAAACTTAGAGGGAACAAACGAGCAGGCATGTAAGCTTGATGGTGATTAGTCATGATAATTACTCACTATTGAATCAAAAGAATCGTATCCCCATCTCCTTTGCAATATGTGAGTGGAAGCAGGGCAAAGTCAGTAATGAAGGTATGGGCTGAATTCAACCACATTCCATAGACTCCCATCAACCTTGAGATGAGAGAGAAAAGAGGATGTTCTGATTGATCTGAAGTTTGGGGAGACTTGGGGACTCCTGAGCCCATGGACATTTACTTAGCCACAGAGAGCTACAGCTGAGAATAAAGCGTCCAGCTGATGTGAAGTGGGGAGAAATGCACAAGTGAAGCGTCCAGCTGATGTGAAGTGGGGAGAAATGCACAAGAACACCCAAACTTGCAGACAGTACCCATTTGGCCTTGCTTCGATGACTTGATGACCAGAGTTCTACTAGAGGAATATAATAAATTTGATTAAGGAAACAAGTGTAAATTGCTACAATTCGATGAACGTGACCTATACTTATGGATGTAGTAACTCAAAATACCAACCAAGAGGGAAGGAGTCTTTACATCAAGAATCAAGCCTATAACCTGGGTATACAGGGTTAATAGAGATGGGCAATTAGACATTGGCTATCTAAAATGGGGTGGGGGGCACTATAAAGGAATGAAGTGACTGGCTTACAAGTTTTCAAGAGGGAGTATAGTTTCAAATTGTGTTGGGGAAGGTAGAATCCCCATTGAATAGTTTTCATCTTGTCTAGAAGGGTCTGGTGAAAGGAGGGGGAATTTGATTATTATGATTCTATAGTAAGGAGCTCTGGTAGCATAGTGGTTACAAATTGGGCTGCGAACCTTAAGGTCAGCAGTTCGAAACTACCAGCTGCTCCGCGGGAGAAAGATGAGGCTTTCTACTCCCGTAAGGATTTACACCCTCGGAAACCCTGTACAGGGTCGCTATGGGTCGGAACCGACTCGACGGCACTTAACAACAACAACAACATAGTAATTGTTATCACAACTAACTGTAACTATCACAACTATAAAGGTAGAAGTTCTGTAACAAAAGGCAGGGAGTAGTTAATCTTACAGTCCAGCAACAGAGGACCCTAAGACCATCAAGAGAAAAGAGCTTGAACTGAATGTGGGATCCTAACTAGAGAAGCAGCAACACCAGAGATGGAGGCAGGGATGAGGACAAGAAAAGATAGATCAGCTAAGGACTCCAGACTCATGGAAAGAGAAAGGCAATGCGCTGGTGGCCAGGAGGCAGGCTTGCAGAGTGTGTCATTTGGCTGTTTAAAAGATTATATATTCCTGAGTGTTTTTGTGTACATCAAAAACAAACAAAAATAGAGGGAATAGAAGCATATACTGTTGAACAATGATGCATGGAGGGAATTGTAATCATTGCAATGAAATTAAATATGATAGGTTGAATGCAAAACTGATGTTCTCCTATGTAAACTATGACTCGAGTAACAATAAAAGCTTTTAAAAAAATCAAATGAATGTAGAATATACCAACTGGTAAAAGTGAAACTGAAAAATAAGCCAAGGAAAGAGAGACTAGAGAATTTAAATGTATTGGAGGGTGGCAGTTGCTATTTACAGAGAACAAGGCAGCATCGCAGAGAAAATCTAAACAGAGACCCAAATGAAGAAAGGGAGTGAGCTGTGGTATCAGTGGGGAGAATGTATCTGGCAAATGCTCTGAGCTGCACATGTATTTTGATTTGAGTGCAACCAGGAGTCCTACATGGTTAGAGTACTGCGGTGGGGGAAGTGGGGTATTACTGAACTTAAAGTGGTGTAAGAAGAGCAACATGATCATCCCTCAAGGGTGTCTATAGAGCATGTGGCTTTTATTCTCAGGAACTTGAGTACCACTGGTGGCTTTTCAGCAGAGGAGTATATATCTAGTATCAGATGCACTTTAAACAGAATCACTTTGGCCACTTTTGTTGGTAATAGACAAATGCCAATAATATGCTATAGAATTATTTTTAATGGCTGCTTTCAATGCATATCTTTGTAGTGTTATCATTTACAACCGTGTTTAGAATCTCCATAGATTCTTTCCACTTCCCATTTATGTCACTTAGGAAAGATTTCTGAGCATGCACTTCCCTACTCCATAGCATAATATTATTTATATTACTGTTGTTTTATTATGGTTATTAAAGTTTTTATTTATTGACCAGTCACTATTAGATAGGAATTTTATGTAGCATTTTATTTGTGTTATCTTATTAGGTCTTCACCAAGTCCTATAAGACAAGTACTATTATTATCTTGCTTAACAAAGAGGTAAACTGAGGCTTCAAAAAGTTCAAGAAACTGCCCAAGACCACACAATTAGTAGGTGGTAGAGCCAGGGTTCTCTGCTAGTCATAGAGTTTTCAGTGACTAGTGATTCGGAAGTAGTTTGTCACTCTTTCTTCCTAGTCTGTTTTTGTCTGGAAGTTCATCTGAAACCTGTCCACCATGGGTAACCCTGCAGGTTATTTAAAAGACTGGTGGCATAGCCCTCAGAATCACAGCAACTCAAGCCACCACAGCTCAACAGACAGACGAGTGGTGGCGGTTTTTAAAGTGTTGAAGAGCAGAGATGTCAGCTTAAGGACTAAGGTGCGCCTGACCCAAGCCATGGTGTTTTCTATAACCTTATATGGATGCGAAAGCTGGACAGTGAATAAGGAAGACCGTAGAAGAATTGATGCCTTTGAGTTTTGGTGTTGGAGGAGAATACTAAACGTGCCATGGACTGCCAAAAGAACCAATAGATCTATTTTGGAAGAAGTGCAGCCAGAGTGCTCCTTGGAGGCCAGGATGGCTAAGCTTCGTCTCTCATACTTTGGACATATTGTCAAGAGAAAACAGTCGCTGGAGAAGGATGTCATGCTGGGTAAGATGGAGGGTCAGAGAAAAAGAGGAAGACCCCCAACGAGATGGATCAACCAGGCGGCATCATTGATGGCGTCAAGTGTGGTAGCGGTGATGGGGTTGGCCCAGGATCAGACATTGTTTCGTTCTACTGTGCATAGGGTCGCTATGAGTCGATTCCAACTCGATGGCACCTGACAACAACAACAACAAGAGCCAGCGTTCAAACACAGAGGACAGTTTGGGATTTTCACTCACATAAGAGATACCCTCGAACAATATGATGGTAAGTCATAAAACACTGCTACAGAGAACTTCCAGTAAGATGGTGGACTGGGCAGACACACTTCACACACCCTCCATAACAAGGATATGAGAGCCAGCCTGCAAGCTACTGTGTGAGAGAAGAGTGAAACTTTCTGCTTCCACAAAGATTTAAAAGCCACAGCCCCAGCGGAGCTATGGTCCTGGGTGCTCTCAGGCCCCAGGTGAACTACAACCAGGAAAAGCCCCAATATCCAAGCAAAGAAGAATTATGGAAGTATATTTAAAACTTCAGGTATCACGATAGAGACAGCCCAGTGGAGAGTTTGGGATGGGAAGTGGAAAGGGGGTGTGCCACTATTACTTTTAAACTGTGAGTTATATAATTGTTCAAACAAATAACAACAACAAAATAGAAACACTATGATTATGTGGTGTGGGGAGGGAAAATTATTTATGGGCTAGTGGGCAGATCCATGTTAATATAGGTGACAGGGCAGGCAACAAGAGGGAGGTTAGCAGAGGGAAAGATGAAGGTAGCAGGAAACATATGGAGGAATGGAATGGTTAAGTGAATAGAGGTAAATGCTGGTTAAGTGAATAGAGGTAAATGCTGTTAATTGTTGGTGTATAGAGGGGATACATAAAAAAGCAATGTATATGGTTTGTTAAATGTAAAACTTATGATCTGCTCTATAAACCTTCACTCAATTCACAATAAAAAGTTAAAAAAGCATTGCTGCAAAGTTATAAAACCCTTAATTAAACAAAAACATCAAAATGTGAAGCTATTGTTTTTCAACATGTTTTCCATCTAGGTCTACATACTTCTGAAGGTGGTACTTCCATCTTTAACCGTTTCCTGAAGAATTCTGTGCTCTTTGATTTCACCACAGCAAAACAGCAGTTTTGGCATCCTTGAGAGACTCAAATTGTGTTCATTTAAAATGTTCTTTGAGTTTGGGGAATAAAAATAAATCTAAAGGAATCAGATCAGGGCTTTAGGGCAGATGGTGAGGGTAAGATTTCCCTATGTAATTCTCACAGGACACTTCTTGCTTGAAGAATGAGCAGGTGCATGGCTGTGATGGGAAGTTTTCCTCAACACAACTTTCCTGGCCTTTCTCTCACCAATGCAATTTTCCTTAAAACTTTCCCTAACAAGCCCTTATGATGGTCCTATGTACTGTGAGAAAATCGATGAAGATTATCCTTTGCAATCCTAACAACAGTGGCCATAAACATCTGAGGTGACCTTTCTGTCTTGAATTGAACTGGCCCCACAAATCTCCTAGAAAGCCATTGTTCTGATTGGACCTTATTTTTGACGGCACCCAAATAAAACTAAGACAAGCGAATTACAGAGAGAATTTGTCTGCAGTTATCCAATTAATTAAAGAAACATGTTTAAACCTGTTTTGTTTAAAATAAACCTCTACATGTATGAAATAAAACCCATTCAGGTTTATCCTTGCATAGTGATACCGTCTTTATAGGCATTTACTATGATGCCGAACAGGTTTAAGCATAGCTTCCAGACTAAGACAACAGGTCTGGTGATCCATTGCTGAACTGAGTCAGTGAAAGCAAGCTCTACAGATCACAATGTTCTCATCTGTTTGTGCACGGGATTGCCACAAGGTGAAACCTTACACAATGGCAGCTAAAAACAAACCACAAGGGGATAAAAAGTTGGCTCAGTTTCTAAAAAATGTCACCTTTACTCTAAGGACCCTTAACTTCAGTTACGCAGTTTGTGTACAGAAAATGTTAACAATTTTTCCTATTAAAATTAAGCAGAATCTCGGGTTCAGTATCCTTTCATTTTTCAGTGTACTGGTATGACATTGTGGGATAAAGCACTGGACCACAAGGTCAGTTTGTACCCCAAGGTTGCTGGTTCAAACTCAAAAGCTGCTCCTAGGAAACCCTATACAGGTTCGGTATGAGTCAGAACCAATTCAACAGCACTTAACAACAGCATTTTAAAGAAGAGTCCTGGTTTAGTGTTGTAGGATAAGCACTGGACTATAAGGTTGGGTTGAACCACAAAGTCGATGGTTCCAACTCACCAGTAACTCTTTGGAAACCCTTCACAGGGATGCTATGAGTTGGAACCAACTCAACAGCACTTAACAGCAACAGTTTTCAATAGGAAGATCTCATTCCACGAAAGGCAGTGTACAACAGAAAGCACACAGTCCCTGGAAGACGACTGCCAAACTTACGATCCTAGCTACGACATTTATTAACATAGGACTTTGAACAATTGGAACTTTTTGTAAAATAGGAACAAAATCAGCATATATTTACAGGATTATTATCAGGATTAGATGAGTTAATACATGTAAACATGGAACAATATCTGGAACATAATAAACCTATGCCATGGGATCAATTCTCACTCATGATGACCCCATGTGTGTCAGAATACAACTGTGCTCTTATTGTTTTCATGGTTGATTTTTCAACAGTAGATCATCAGACCTATCTTCCAAGTCTCATATGGGTGGGTTCCAACCTCTAATTTGTCAGCTAGCAGTCGAGTCTGTTTACTAATTGTACAACCCAGTGACTCCTGGCATGTAATAAATGCTTGAAAAGTGTCAGGTGTTACTATTATTAGTAGCAGTATTGTTTAACAGACAGATCTAAAAGTTTGACAGAATAGTTTACAGTTCCCAAGTGAAAGATCTTCTCATGACTATGATAGTCTTAAATGTTTTCTCAACCTAACAGCCTTTTATAAGTCTATTTCCAATTATGATGACTGTAAGTAATGACAAGGAGCTCTGGTAGCATAGTGGTTACAAATCGAGCTGCAAACCACAAGGTCAGCAGTTCGAAACTACCAGCTGTTCCGTGGGAGAAAGATGAAGCTTTCTGCTCCCATAAAGATTTACAGCCTCGGAAAATCTGTACAGGGTCGCTATGAGTCGGAACTGACTCCACGGCACATAACAACAACAGAAGTAAGTAAGTAATGACACAGTTATAGTGTGGCACTGTAGATAAGCACTGCAGTGCTACCCCCCATGTCAGTGGTTCAAATGCACCAGACACTCCTAGGAAACCATGTAAAGCATCTATCTGATTCAGAAACAACTCCACATCATAGAACAACAACATAAGTAACAACAGCCAATATTTCATAATTCTGATTGCAGGGGATCCATGACTCCTAACAAATATGCAATTATCAAGAGAGCAGGGTCCACAGTTTGCATTTATTTAACCCTCTTTAAGACTTTGTTCAATACTTGGCACATTACTCAAAGCATATTTGAATGGATACATGAATGAAACCACAAGTTACCAGACTGAACATGAACAGAAAATTGTGTGTTGAACAGCCAACCTGGCTTATTTGTAGCCATTCCTTGAATTCCTATTTAAAACCTAAGCACTACAGAGACTTGAGTTTCTTCATTTCAAACGTTTTTACTAATGTTGAAATAGCTGTAGATTTATAGACACTATTTTTTTTTTTTGCTTGTTTGTTTCTACCATCTTATTCCAGAAAAGACTTATAGTGAATTACAAGGATGTATGAACTTTAAGATAAAATTTAAAGGAAAAGGAAAGAGAAAGAGAACACAAGGATGAAGGTGGGAAATACATTTAGGAATAGGACTACATTTGTTTGTTTGCCAATTGGCCTGGAGCTAACTAATTCCAACTCATGGCAACCCCTCATGTGTCAGAGTAAACTGTGCTCCATAGGGTTTACAGTAGCTGATTTTGGGATCTTTCTCCCAAGGAGTTTTTGGGTGGATTCACACCATCAACCTTTTTGTTAGCAGTGAGCATGTTAACCATTTACCGTACCTAGGAACTCCAGCGTCAAAACACTCAGCCTTAAAAAAAAAAAAAAAAAAACCTATGATGTGTCACACATTCACCCTAAATTTTCTAGAGCCAATACCAAAAGTAAATTGGTGACTTACATAATTCACAACAGCCACTGGATGAAGAGACCCATTGCTCATAAGATCAGCCATTCTTTATCCACAAAGTCAACACCCAATGAATATCAATCTCAACAGCATCTTTAGGGCATGAGTGTTCTCTCTCTGTAGCTCATGGGCTCTTAAGGAAGAATAATTCTGTCATACCCTAGGGCAAGCCAGCCAGGCCAAGACATGAAGCAGCATACACCTGGGTTGGAAAGAAATGCAGGCCCAGTTTTCTACTTGAAGAGCATATTACTTAGAATAAAGGCAAATCATATTCTTATTGGATATCACATTTACTACTTTGCTCTCGAGATCAGTGTTTTTATTATTTTAGGTAAGTAGCACATGGCATTTTTGTATTAGTTTAAACATAAATATAATAAATCCTTATGTGGCGATGTGGGTTAAAGTGCTAGACTCTTAAGTCAGTTTGAGCTGCAAGGTTAATGGTTCAAGCTCACCAGCCTTTCCTTGGAAACCCTCTATAGGGTCACTATGGGTCAGAACCAACTTGATGACACTTAACAACAAAATAATAAATCCTCAAAATTGTCCTACTGTGTAAGGATATGACCTAGCTCTGTCTGAGCAGGGCCTCCCACCCTGAGTCATGAGAAAGGAGCTGAGAAATAGCCCCATCATTAACAGTTCAGAGATGTTTCTCAAAAACTGTTCGGGTTGTCCTTAATATCATTCCGTTTTCTTTGATAATAAAATTATTTTTCATACACACATGATATTGTGTGCTGTCGAGTCAATTCGGATTCATAGTGACCCTATTAGATAAAATAGAATGGCCCCATAGTATTTCCTAAGCTGTATTCTTTATCGGAGCAGGTGAGCAAGTCTTTTCTCCTGCTGAGAAGCTGGTGAATTTGAACCCATCACATTTTGGTTAGCAATTGAGTACTTAACCATTATGCCACCTATGTATACAACAGGTGCTTCTCAAAGTCAGGCAAACTTGGATTTGAAACTTGGTTCTGCTACTGCTAGTGTGTTACCTTGTACCTCTGGGCCATACTTTACTCATGATAAAATACTGCCTAACAAGATTATTGGAAGGATAACTTCATGTAAATATTTTGACCTTAGTAGATGAATACCTTTTTTTAACAACATAAAAGATGATTACACTTATGGACCTCACCAGATGGGATACACAGGAATCAAACTGATTACTTTTGTGGAAAGAGATGGTGGCAAACAAGTCAAGAGTCCAAATGTGGAACAGACCATCAACTGGTCATATCCAAGTTCAACCTGCAGCTGAAGAAAAGTCAAACAAATCCATGAGAGTCAAAATATGACCTTGAACATAGCCCACTTGAATTTAGAAACCATCTCAAGAACAGATGTTGATGCATTAAATGCTAACGACTGAAGACCAGAAGGATCTGTGGGATAATATCAAGAACATAATATAGGAAGTAAGCAAAAGGTCATTAAAAATACAGGAAATAAAGAAAGACCAAGACGAGACTCTGAGACTTGTTCTCCAGCATGGTGGTGGTGGCGGTGGTGGTGGTGGTATTGTACCGTGGAGTTGGTTCCAACTCATAGAGACCCTGAATAGGGTTTCCAAAGCTGGAAACATTTACTGGAGTAGGAAGCCTCACCTTTCTCCTGCGGAACAGCTGGTAGTTTTGAACAGCTGACCTTGAGGTTAGCATCCCAACTCTAACCACTATGCTGCCAGAGCTTCTTAGGACTCCTATAAGAGGGAATTATTTTAACAGACTCTACCTTGGACTCCTGGAGTCTTGCTGTGGTGCCGTGGGTTAACGAGCTACAAAGTCAGTCTGAACCACAAGGTCGGCAGTTCAAGCTCACCAGTCACTCCTCGGAAACCCTATACAGGGTCGCTGTGGGTCAGAACTGACTCAAGGGCACTTAACAACAATAACCCTGGACTCCTGATCTGGTGTTATAGGATAAGCACTGGATTGGATCGTGACTGTATGGATAATGATAAGCTATGGACAACATTGGGAAGAATGGATTATTCCAGAACACTTAATTGTGCACATAGAGAACCTGTACAATGATCAAGAGGAAGTCATTTGAACAGAACAAGAATGTGCCATCAGGATTGGAGAAAGACTCATTAACTATCGGCAATATGCAGATGACACAGTTTTGCTTGTTGAAGACAAAGAGAACTTAAAATATTACTGATAGGATCAAAGACCGCAGTTTTTTATATGAATTTCACCTCAATGTAAAGAAAACAAAAATCCTTGCCAAAGACTTCATTTTGCTTGGATCCACAATCAACACTCATAAAAGCAGCAGTCAAGAAATCAAATGACATATTGCACTAGGAAAGTCTGCTGCAAAAGACCTCTTTTAAAGTGTTCAAGAGAAAAAGTATCAGTTTGAGGACAAAAGTATGCCTGACCCAAACCATGATATTGTAAACTGTCTCATATGCATGTGGAAGTTGGACAATGAATAAAAAAGACTGTCGAAAATCTGATGCATTTGAGTTATGGTGTTGGAGAGGAATATTGAAATGACCGTGGACTACCAGAACAACAAACCAATCTGTGTTGGAATAAGTACTGCCAGAAGGCTCCTTGGAAGCGAGGATGTCGAGATTTCATCTCTCAAAGTTCAGACATATTATCAGGACATCATAGTTGGTAAAGTGGGGCGGGAGGCAACAAAAAAGAAGTACCCAACAAGATGGATTGGTACAGTGGCAGCTGCCATAGTCTCAAGTGTAATGGCAGTTGTAAGGATGACCCAGGATGGGGCAGTACTTAGTTCTGTTGTCCTTATGGTCACTATGACTCAGAACAACAACAGTGGGCACCCAAAACAGAGTAACTATTATTGTCTTCCACTTAACACAGTCCCAAGCATGTAATTGGTAACTTAGTGAGTTTGCTAATTAAGTGAGTGAATAATGTTGCGATCCAGGAGTCTAACAATCTATAAATCTCACTAGGGTCTTGAAATCACCATAGCATGATTATTAAGAGCCTCAGTTGTCAGCCTGCCTGGGTTTGAATCCTGATTCCATCACTAATTACCTGTGGAATCAGAGACAAGTTGCAAAGTCAATTTCTCTAATAACTTTCTTATTAAGATTCTGTAGGAACAATGAGATGGTGGTTATATAGTACTTAGTATCATGCCTGGAACACAATAATCACTCAATAAATATTACTATTATTTATTTTATAGAAATACAAGGGGACTTGAAAACATTTATACAAACATTCTATTATTATCCCAACATCTTTTAATGCCATTTTCCATGAACTTTGTGAAGTGCCTTCAGAGAGATAGATTGATAATCAACTACCACTGAGCCAACTCCATGACTCCATGTTTGCCAGAGCAGAACTGTACTCCATAGGTTTTTAATGACGTATTTTTTTGGAAGTAAATTGGCAATGATTTCTTCCTTGGTACCTTTGGTTGACTCAAGATTAAATACTAACAGCTAACAGCAGAGGGAAATAGACTAGAGGACTTCAAAAAGTTCCTGGAAAAATTCAATTATTTTCTAATTCCGTTTTTCCAGACACTTTCTGAAACCCCCCTCTTACATGTATTTATATATGTGTTTATATATGTATGTATTTTGTTGTTGTTCAATGCTATTGAGTTGGGTACAACCCACAATGACCCTGTATAGGGTTACTGAGGCTGTAAATCTTTGTGGTGAAGCAGGATAATATGCTGGACTGCAAGGTCAGTTTGAACCGCAAGTTAGGTGGTTCAAACTCACTCTTTGGAAATCCTATACAGTCGTTATGAGTTGGAACAAACTTGACAGCACTTAACAACAACAAATCGTTGAGGGAACAGAGAGCCTTATCTTTCTCCCACAATATGTACTTGTGTGTGTGTGTATGTTGTTGGTTCTGACTAGCCAGTTCTGACTCATAGCGACCCTGTGTAGGGTTTCCGAGGAGCAGCTGGTGAGCTTGAACTGCCAACCTTGCGGTTCAAACCAACATTGGAGTCCAGATAGAGTGAGTGAGTTCTGGTGTGGCACTGTAGGATGAGCAATGGATTACTAACCACAAGATTGAGTATTCAGACTCAACGGTCACTCCTTGGAAACCATGTTCAGGGTTAACAGCACTAACAATAACAACATATAAATGTGTGTGTGTGTGTGTGTGTGTTCCGACTCATAACGACACTGTACATGGTTTCCAAGGAGACGCTGGTAGGTTTGAACCACCAACCTTGTGGTTAGCCATCCAGTACTTATCTTACACACCAGGACTCCCGAAATATAAGCATATTCCTCCCATATCGACTATATAATTATCTGACCTTTTGCATTTATAATAGTAAGAAATCTATATTGTGCACTAACAACATAGGTACGGCAGTAACAAACACTGAGGTGACAGGGAAGACTGGAACTGGCTGTGATGGTTGAGGTTCTGTGTCACCTAGAATGGGTTATGAATCTCAGTGGTGTGACAGTTATATACTGATGTAATTTGGTAGTTCTAGAATGATATGGTCATCGTCTAATTATATTTATCATGTAGTCATTTTCCATTTCTACAGAAAGCCAATTTTTGCTTAACAGCCTGGTCTTTGGAACCTAACCATGCCAGTAAGTGTGGGGAATGGGTTGAGTTATAGAGATATATGGATTTCAAGCTCATGGAAAAATTCTATTATCTTTTCATTCTGTTTTTCTACAAGCTTTTTGAAGCCCACTCATATATAAAATACTAAAAAATACTTTCTCTTATCTGCTTTTTAACATGTTTTCCCTGGTTTCATATTATGGCATCTTGAAATATTTGTATAAATTGATAGATATGTTTCTAGAATTCACATTTTCTTTCATTGTTTGTATAAATTGATAGATATGTTTCTAGAATTCACATTTTCTTTCATTGTTTGTATAAATTGATAGATATGTTTCTAGAATTCACATTTTCTTTCATTGTTTTTTTTGTTTGTTTGTTTCTATCTATAGGATTTCATTGTCACTGTAGTCTTTTCGTTCTTGTGGTTGGTGGGATCATCAGCTTGGGCAAAAGGATTGTCTGATGTGAAAGTCGCCACGGACCCCAAGGAAGTGTTGTTACTGATGTCAGCTTGCAAACAGCCGTCCAACAAGTGCATGGCTGTCCACAGCCCTGTCATGTCCAGCTTAAACACTTCTGTGGTAAGTATGTTGTCACTGAGGCTTAACCATGCAGATCTTTGTTTGCCAGTTAAACAAATAAAAAGATGTCAGAAATCATCTAGGAAATTTCTGCTCTGAAACTTATCACTGCCACTGTTAAGTGTCATCCAGTCGGTTCCGACTCATAACAACTCTGTATAGGGTTTCCAAGGTGCAGCCAATCAAAAAGGTAATATTTCACTCCATATGTAAAGATGACCCACTAGGCTTCAGACTTTCTAGTGTCAGAATCCATAGACTTTAATGCTGCCAATTACAGAGAACCCAGCTGGTATTAGTAGCCGCTGTTTGGATGGCAGTAAAATCATCCAATTTCAAGCCAAAAGCATATCTGAAATTAAAATTTTAAGGCTGAAATGTGCCAGAAGTTTAAATGAATTATTTGACAGCATACAGTTCCCGGGGGGGAAAAAAGATTGTTCAAACCACACATAGTTAGCATATATCCAACTTTTTGTCTAGAGAAAAATATGCAGACCTAGTAAGGTGCAAGAAAAAATGTATGATACAAAAACGTACTCATAGAAGTTATGGAAATTTTTTTTATCTTCTCTATACCTCTGGGTTAGTTGCTTGATAAGTCTAGAAAAGGGGAACTGTATTAGTTGAACAAAGTCAAATATTAGCATGGCTCTTACAGGAAGACAAATCTAACAGTTAGCAGGGATGCGAAACTGGATTCTTATTTTAAAAGTGTAAGAACTTGTATTATTCCAAGGAAAGAAGCAGTGTCTGAGAAAGGCGTAAGCTATAATAGCAGCAAGAAACAGCAGTTACTGAAGAATGGGAAGCTCAGCTGTGTTTGCTAGAGAAACAACTGACTATAGCAAACCTTAAAAATAATGATCTTTGCTTCAAGGTTAACTTATGTTTCTATAGCTTCCTAAAATTCATTCTGAGAAGGCATTTAAGAAGGGAAAAAGTGTTGCTACACTATTCCTATCATCTGACTGTTGAGTCTTGTCTTGGTGAGAGAGTAGCCATAGAAATAAATTATGTATTAGGATTTCACAATCATTCTCATTTATTACCAGCCACACCTGTATCTCAAGATCGAAGTTGTACATGGACATACATACCCTTGTTTCTGTAGTTGTTTTATACATAGCATTTCATTAAAGTTATTGTAATCCTAATTTCAGGATTGAAGAGAATAAAATCACTTGATGTGTTTGTAATTGTAAAAATAAATATCAGTAAATTATGATATTCTACAAGCACCTTTTCATTGGACTCCTGATATCTGTTATAAGTTTTCAGCTAGGAGACTGAAATTATGAATGAGGCATAATGGTATCATGTCTCTTAAAACTAGAGAAAAAAGGATCAAGGCCAAATGATAAAGGACAGATTTCACGATGTTTCAGTTATGGATTCATATCAATTCTTACCAATAGAAACTCAACTCAAACTTGAGTCATGTTTAAAACAATCTGCATTTCTCTATAGTCTGTTCTTGCACCCTACCTGTAGTACCAATTTCTGTATGTATTAGAGTATTTGCATTACAAGTAGCAGAAACTGACTCTGACTGACTTCATCAGGAGAAAAAAAAAATTGGAAAGGTACTAACTAAATCAGGAAACTGGTGAGACTTGAAGGAACAGACTCTAAAAACTGGACCAGGGTTCTAGATACCAGGCACCAAAGCACAATCTTCATGTTGCTATCAGTAGGAAATTTTATCCAATTTTGTGTTGCACAGATCAAAATCCCAAGTTCCAAAAGAGAGTTCAAGCCACTTGATTACAACATAGCTCTGAAAAATAAATAAAATTCTATAGCTAAAAGGAAGCCATGATGATATTAATCAGCCAAATACAACAATTTATTCTAATAGCAACTCTTCTGGCTTCAAATTATATTGAATTAGCTTATGCAAAACAGAAAGAACGAAAATAATTGGAGAAATGGTAGAAAGAAACCCATGGGTAAAACCCAGGACCAGGACTGTCAGAAAACAGGCTGTTCTCATCCTCCATTTCTTGTCTATCTTTCTACAAGTCTGTTGCATTATTCTCTCTTTGTAGATACAATTTTAGGTCTCTTTTTGGTACACACAGCAGAAGATAGCCATCCCTATAGTTTCTGAGTTTGTATTTCTTTTTAAAGAAACAATATGGGCTGAAATGAATCACTCAGACCCAATTGCAAATTTCTGGTAAAGACAATCTCATTAGCACATCTTGGGTCACCTTTCCACCTCAGGCTCATCAGTTGTGGCTGGGGTGAAAAGAAGGAATATCTGGTAGCATTATAGCTCACACGACCCTTCCTACCAAGCAAATATAGGTTTCAGAGAAGGAGCCAGACACCGCAATAGGTGACCTCAACAAGATACAGGCAATAATAATATTTTCTCCCTGAGTAACAGATTTACTTTCTTCAAAGCACATTGGCAGCTATAATTTCACAGCAGGTAAGTTGTCCAGATATTGCAACCTCAGGGAGTCAAGGCTAAGGATTTGTGTAAGGATCCCCACGTAGTTACAGTAATGCCAGCATTGAAGTGGCAGTCTCCTAATGCTGTTACTGTTAAAACCGATTAAAGACACCCTTCTAGAATCTGTCAGTCAGGGTTTGAATCCTGACACCACTACTCAAAATTAACCACTCTTGGGCAAATTAATTAAACCATGTAAACATCAGTATCATTATCGGGAAAATGGGGATAATTATAGAACAGATCTCACAAGGCTTTGCAAAGTATTTGGCAAGCTAATTCCTGAAAAATACTTAGCATAGTAACCAGAACAAAGCAAATTCTCAATAGTTGTCAGCTGTAGTGGCAACTGAAATGGATGCATTCTCTTAAAGTCAGACAACATTTCAGCCCAAAAAGGAAAAAAAAAAAAAAAGTATTATTTCCCAATCTCTCTTTTTTTTTCTTTCAAGCTTCACTGAGCATAAGCCTTCTATCCAGAGTTTCTATTTCTGCTTGTTCCTCCTCACCCCAGGCAATCTTGATAATTCTTTAGAATAATCTAAATTTTTCTCTCCCCCTTTTTACTCATGCTATGTACAGTCTCTTTCAATCTATCGTTCTGCTGTCCCCACATCTAAGCTTGAATCAAAACCCTTACCCCGATTTCAGTTACAACCTCAGGGAGGTTACAACATCAGGCAAGAAAGGATGCCAAAATCTATATTAAGTCCCTAAAAGGTGTGAGCCAAGAGACCTGTAATATATCTGTGTCTGCTATGGAATCGGCAATCAGTGCTGCTTAAATATGCCCAGGGTAATTCCTTGTGTGTGTGCTTACTCATAAGTTGCATTTCCCTGAGTTCTAGGTTCTCCTTGAGCATTTTGTAATAAACCAAATAGCAACGGAGAAAAGAGTGAAATCAAGGGTTATGGACCAGATAAAATTAGAACCCTGAGAATCCTTCTATTCTGGAAAGATTTATTGACAGAGACTCGCAAAAGCATAATTCAGTCAAGACCTCCCCTTTGCTGGAAAATTTTATAGTTACTGTGCACATGGTTAGAAGATCCTGTATGTAAGTCTGTTTTCTCTTGGATTACCTCATTCATTTTGATTAAGCACCTGTGCTCTAGCAGTGCCTTATTTATCTTTTGTATTTCTATCAACAAGTGGCAAAGAGCATGGCACAGAATAGATTGCCAATTAAAGTTATAGTACGGAAAAAAGATGAAATAGGAGTGAAAGGTCTGGGTAAACCAGTCTTTCATTAGATCAGCTAGGAACGCAAATACTTTGGTTGTTGATATCTTTCAAAGTCAACTTTAATGTAGTTACAACAATAGCCAACTGAATACAATTCATGGAAATATTGTAGACAGTGATTCAGTGCTTTCGTATCATTCACTGAGGACTTACTATGTGCCCAACACTGCTAACTACATTACACATGTTATCTTTAAGGCTCACAACAATCAGCCAAGGGAGGAATGATCATCCTTCTTTCACATAAGTGGGGGAAGGCAAACTTAATTCTGGAGGCTAAATGCCTTGTCCAAGGTCATAGAACAAGTACAGAGAGCAAGCTACTCTGATTCTAAACCCAGGGGGAGTCCTCCATAGCTGACATCCAATCAGTGTGCCTTGACCCATCAGCTCCTAAAATATGAAAATAAACTTGCCCCAAGTCCCTACAGGCCTTCCATCCCTTGGAGCACCTGGAACTTCACCACTATCCAACAACCAAGGGATTAGTTCTGGAAGCAAGGGACTTTCAGAGCTGTGGCCACTGCCCAAGTTCATTTTGATTGGTCAGTGCCATTCTGGAGTGGTTGTTGCATATGCTTGAATGTTGTCACAGCTTTGCACCATGCTATGGTAAGTATCCCCAATAATACAAGAAGAGCAAAAGCAGATGCCATGGAGTCGGCTCAGACTCCAGGTGGCCCATGTGTGCAGAATGGAACGATGCTCCCGAGGGTTTTCATGGATGTGACCTTTCAGCACATCTCCAGGCCTGTCTTTCAAAATACCTCCAGATGAATTTGCACCACCAACTTTTCAGTTAGTCGCTTAGCCACGTGTGATGCCTAGGGATCCCGTTTCCAACAAGGGAGATATGAAGCACATTGCCCTGTATTTAATTCTCAAACCACCAATCGTCTGTGGAAAATAGTTTCAAAGCAAGCCCACATAATGGGTTAGGACTTTTGATTGGTGCCTCTTTCAACAGCAAACAGTTCTATTTCAAACACTGGAGGCAAAGAGGAGTAACACTCACTCCTTGGACTCAGCCACGTCCTTCTGGAAAGGAATTTCTATTGGAAAGTCTCACATTCAGTTCTTGAGAAAACCTCTCAGAGTGCTCTGGAAACTGCACTTCATTTACAGTCTGGTTTCAGCATCTAACACTTCCCAACGTGAGAGGTACTGAAAGTGCAACTATTCAAAAGTCAAACTCCATGCACTCCATCACCCATGTGCTTGCTCCTTTCTGGTTTTTGCCACATCTGCATACCACCTGTACCTTCGTGTACTTCATACTTTGTCATCAAATTGACTTCCTTTCTTTATATCGGGGAGACTTAGTGGCACACTGATTAGGTTCTAGCCTGCTAACCAAAATGTTAGTGGTTCAAACCCACCAACCTGCTCTGTGGGAAGAAGATAGGGCAGTCTACTTCCACAAAAGAGGCACGGGCTTGGAAACACTGTGGAACACATCTACTCTGAGTCAAACACTGTGGAACAGATCTACTCTGAGTCAAACACTGTGGAACAGATCTACTCTGCCTTCTATGGGAACTGTGAGTCAAAATCACCTCGACAGCAGTGGCTTTGATCCATTTTTTTTCCTTACGTCACTTCAATAAATGGGAAAAGCAGTGTACAAGGGTAAATCAAAAAACATTGTCACTAGACTTCCGCTTCATACATGCACAGTGTTACTCTACACTAAACATGTATAAACATGTCTCTGTGATCAGTGACTAGGTTCACACATGACCTCTCAGTAGTACACGTGTCTTAGTCTAGTTAGGGTGCCTTCAAAAAATGTTCCAATCAAAACAGTCTTTTGAGGGGATCCACAGGCCCAGTTCAATTCAAGGCAGAGAGGTCAGCTCAGAAGGTTTTGGTGGCTGTTTGAGGAAATTTCAGAGGAGTTATCTTGGTAGAATTTCTCAAGGGGCATAGGACAATCATAGTGGCTTACTAAAAAAACATTTGAAGTAAATTAAAGACTGCACTGGTGAGAAAAAGGCCAGGAAATTTCCCTGAAGAATTTTTTTTTTCTAGCTCTATAGTGCACTTGCTCATCATCAAGACTAGCATGGACTGTCCCTAGGACAATTTTATAGGGAAACTTTACACCATTAACCCTTACAGCCCTGATCTTGTCCCTTCTTTTTGATTCCTAAAATCAAAGAACATTGAAAAGGAACATAATTGAAATCCCTGGAGGATGCCCAAACAACTATATTAATACTGTATATGAATCAGAGTACAGAATTCTTCTGGGAAGTTACATAGAAGCAAGGAAACACTGTTTTCAGATGTGTATGTACCTAGGTCCTGAAACTTGCTCTCCAGCATAGAGATGCTAAAGCAAATGGGAAGATATAAAAGGAAGTCCAAGAGCTAAACAGAAAAATTCAAAGATCAGCTCGAGAAAATAAAGCCAAATATTACAACAAAATGTGCAAAGATCTGGAATCAGAAAACCAAAAAGGAAGAATACGCTCAGCATTTCTCAAGCTGGAGGAACTTAAGAAAAAATTCAAGCCTTGACTTTTGTTATTGAAAGATTCTCTGGGCAAATTATTGAATGATGCAGAAAGCATCAACAGAAGATGGAAGGAATACACTGAGTCACTGTACCAAAAGGAAATGGTTAATATTCAATCATTTCAAGAGGTAGCATATGATCAAGAACCAATGATCCTGAAGGAAGAAGTCCAAGGTGCATTGAAGGAATTGACAAAGAACAAGGCACCAGATGGAATAAAAACTGAAATCTTTCAAGAAAGTGAGGTGGCACAGGAAGCACTCTCTCAGCTATACCAAGAAATTTGGAAGACAACTATCTGGCCAACTGAATGGAAGAGATCCATATTTGTGCCCATTCCAAAGAGAGATGACCCAATGGAATGTGAGACTCATCGGACAATCTCTTTGATATCCCATGTGAATAAAGTTTTGCGAAAGGTAATACAGAAACAGCTACAAGCATACATTGACAGAGAACTTCCAGAGGTTCAAGACGGATTCATAAGAGGCCGTGGAACAAGGGATATCATTGCTGATGTCCAATGGATCTTGGCTGAAAGCAGAGAATTACAGAAAGATGTTTACCTATGTTTTATTGACTACACAAAGGCTTTTGATTGTGTGGCTCGTGACAAGCTATGGACAACATTGTGCAGTATGAGTATTCCGGAACACTGAATTGTGCTCATGAGGAATCTGTACCTGGAGCAAGAGGCAGTTGTTCAAACAGAACATGGGAACACTGAATGTTTTAACATTAAGAAAGGTGTGCGACAAGGTTGTATTCTTTCACCATACTTTTTCAACCTGTATGCTGAGCAAATAATACCAGAAGCTGGGTTCTATGAAGAAAAATATGGCATCAGGGTTGGAGGAAGACTCATTAACAACCTGCGATATGCAGATGATACAACCTTGCTTGCTGAAAGTGAAAAGGACTGTGAAGATCAAAGAGCACAGACTTCGGTATGGATTACATCTTAATGTTAAGAAAACAAAAATCCTCACCACTGGACCAATAAACAACATTCTTAACCATGGAGAAAAAATTGAAGTTGTCAAGGACTTCATTCTTCTTGGATCAAGTATAAACACTCATGGAAGCAGCAGTCAAGAAATCAAACGATGTATTGCATTAAGCAAATGTGTTGCACAAGACCTTTTTAAAGTGTCGAAGAGCAAAGATGTCAGCTTGAGGACTAAGGTGTGCCTGACCCAGGCCATGGTGTTTTCAATAACCTCATATGCATGCGAAAGCTGGACAGTGAACAAGGAAGACCTTAGAAGAATTGATGCCTTTGAGTTATGGTGTTGGAGAAGAATATTGAAAGTGCCATGGGCTGCCAAAAGAACCAATAGATCCATTTTGGAAGAAGTGCAACCAGAGTGCTCCTTGGAGGCCAGGATGGCCAAATTTCATCTCTCATAATTTGGACATATTGTCAGGAGGGACCAGTCACTGGAGAAGGATATCATGTTTGGTAAGGTGGAGAGGGTCAGAGAAAAAGAGGAAGACCCCCAATGAGATGGATTGACCAAGTGGCAGCATCAATGGACTCAAACATGGCAACAATAGTGAGGTTGGCCCAGGATCAGACAGTGTTTCGTTCTGTGCATAAGGTCACTATGGGTCGGTACTGACTCGATGGCACTTAACAACAACAACATGTACCTAGGTCAAGAAATAAGAGCTTCAAATTCTGATAGTTTTGTTTAGTAAGGATTTCTCTGGTTTTCTAATAATACTTTTCGACTTACCTTCTTTCCATAGGAGAAGGTAACCTTAACAACAAATGCATTCGTAACCGAAAACCAGGACTCAGGCAGATAGTTGCACATCAATGTCTGTAGTAGCATTATTCATAGCAGTCAAAAAATATAAACAATCCGAGTGTCTGAGTGCAGTGTTGTAGCTGTTAAGTGCTGTCAAGTCAGTAGAGGCTCATATTGAGCAAGCAAAATGTGGTTTACCCAAACAAAGAAATAACATTCAGCCATAAGAAAGAATGAAGTTCCAATACATGTCAAGACATGGATGGACTTTGAAAAGATTATGCTAAGTAGAGCCAGATAGGAGATTAGAACTGAAGAAGGATTGCTTCATGGGGACAGAGTTTCTGTGTGGGTGGTGAAAAATGTTGAAAACAGACTGTGGTGATGGCTGTATGGGAGCCCTGGGGGTGCTGTAGTGTTGGGATATTAACTGAATGGTCAGCAATTAGAATCGACCAGAAGAAACTAGAGAATTATAAATGAGACCTTCTGCTTCCGTCAGGATTTACAACGTTGGAAACTCTATACAGTAGTTCTACTCTGTTCTATCGGATTGTTCTAAGAGGAATCAACTCACTGACGGCGGGTATGGGTTTGGTGGCTTTGATGGTGTGAATATGGTTAATGTCACAGAATTGTACACCGTACTATGATTAAAATGGATTTTTTTTTGTTACCCACATTTTGACCCAGTGAATTTTTTAAATTAATGCACTATTATCAAAATAATAATATTTATTCAACTCTGTACCACCTAAAAGTGGAATACTTCATTTTGAGAGGTAAATGTATGTACACACTCAGGCTATGAAGTCCAACAGAACAGGGTTTGAATCTCAGATCCAATACTCACTAAATATATGACCTTGCATCTTATCCTTACTGAAACTCAGTCTCCACATCTTTAATATGGGTATAGTAATAGCACCTTCATCAAATTGTTAGGACTAAGTGAATCAGTACATACAACCCTTTATACAGTGCCTGACACATGTATAAAACCCTCACTCAAAAACGTCATTCTGTTCTAAATAAAGTTGTTGTGGCTGTTGCTAAGTGCCCTCAAGTTGGTTCCAACTCATAGCAACCCTGTATAGTGTTTCCAAGGAGTAGCTGGTGGATTTGATCTGGAAACATTGAGGTTCAAACCGACCTTGCAGTCCAGTGCATCAGCCTACAGTACCATACCAGAAGTAGTGGTTCCAGATACGAAATTGGAGGAGGTCTCAGCATTGAGGTCTAAAGTGACCGTTTGTATTGTGGAGGTTTTCTCCTGAAGGTGAGATTTGTCTTAACCTAGCCAATCGATTAACTCTTCTGCTTTGATTCTTCTTCAGGTCTTCGGATTCTTGAACTTTATTCTCTGGGCTGGAAACATCTGGTTTGTGTTCAAGGAGACTGGCTGGCATTCCTCAGGGCAGAGGTATCTTTCAGACCCGATGGAGAAGCACTCGAGCAGCTATAACCAAGGTGGTTACAACCAAGAAAGCTATGGGTCAAGCAGTGGGTACAGCCAGCAGGCGAGTTTGGGGCCAACCTCTGAGGAGTCTGGTCAACAGCCCAGTGGCCCCACCTCCTTTACCAACCAGATTTAACAGAGTAGTGTTTACATTCTACTGAAGATAGCCCCACTACCTTCCATTTCAGTGGCAGAGTTTTTTTAAGAGCTTAAATCAGTTATGGATGCAGAGAGTATTGGATATAAATCAGAGCTCTGTAGTCCTCATTAAATAGAAATGTCTGTGTCATGCTGAATGATACTTAGAGATGACAAGACAAGAAAAGGTATATTAGTCACCACACATGACTTAACTGGAGAGTTCCTTGTTATATACTCAGATACTTCTATGGTTGTTTTATATATGTGTGGAGCTAGTAGAAGCATTTTCTAGCTTAAAGTCTCGAGTATATAATACTCATAAGCAAATTAAGTAGCATTGAGTTTTCCTATGCACTTTGATGCGAAAGAAGTTTTCATGGTTTCTATAAGACAGTTTGTTGTATCACAATGTGCATGTATTATTTTTGAGTTTTAGGTCCTATAGGATGGTGAGTTTCTAAGTATTTGTTGCAGTGTGTTTTGTTTTTGTTTTTAACTTGATGAATCAATGCTCATATGATTTAGTGCATGAATTAGCATTTGAACAAAAAACAAATATTTCAACTGTACTTAAGAAAATTTTCCAGTTTGCATCATGAATTTGTTAAATGGATGTTTTAAGAAATATGTCGAATACTTTGTATACTTTGCAAATTTGTCTTTCTGGTTTTACCCAAGTCTGAATGCATTGTAGCAAGTTTTTTCCCCCTATTAATAGATATTCGGTGTTATATATAGGGCAATTACCCAATATTTATTCTATTTACTTAATGAGATATTTACATTCTTGTATCTTTCTATGGTGTTTTGTGATGCTTATCGTGTGGGTTATGAATAAATAGACCCTAAAATTGTGTTGTGTTTATGAACTGCTGTTTTCTTAGAACAATGAAGATGCATTCCTCAATCACCATATTCAAGAAACTGTCTTACTGAAGTATTGATTTATAAAGGATAATCTATAAATCCTACACTACTCAATTTCCAAATTCTATTTATTGACAATATTTCTGTATTTCTTTATTCACTTATTTAAATTGCCAAGACATAACTCAACGAACTAGTTATTAATTCTGATTTGAGTGTTATGTATAAATTAAAAAGGGTGTGTCGTGCAATATTCCCCCAGAATGTACTCATTCTAAAGAAAATCCCAATTTTTTGACTCTTTCTTCGAACTCAATTTAAACACCAGAGCCCTACAGTGAGGACAACCTAAGCATCTGAATTTTCAGATAAAAGGCAGTATCTATGTATAAACACATTATGTGATCTGTGTTGTTGGAAGCATTGTAGCATAAAATACAGCCTTGTGTTGATATCTGTAACCAGTTTTTGGATCCCATTGGATAAATCTGTATTGTGATATCTATTTGACCTTAATAAAGTTATTGCATACAATGCTGACTGGAAAATGGAGAATTACAGCCAAGAGAGCGCAGCGGACTTGTACAAAGAAAACAGGTTAAATGTTGTGTTTGTAATCATTTTCTGATCTCTCCTTATTTCATGAGCCCAGTGTTGTTCATTCATTCATTCTACCTCTGGAGAACCTAGTATGCACCCATCACTGTGCAAGGCAATAAGGATATATTTATGAGCAAGAGTAAAAACAGATCCTAGTTGAAGAATTTTACAGTCTATTCAGGATAGACATTGAAATCATCATACCACGATTCAGGTGTGTATGGTAATGAAAGACACAGGTTCCATAAGCATGTAACCTGAGAGATTTGAGCTAGGTAGGAATCTGTGGGTGGTAGAGAAAGTTTACATATTTAACTTTAACTGAAAGGGCTGATAATCTCCTTCCTAGTGTGGTGCTGTAGGTTAAGCACTGGACTGCTATCCACAAGTTTGTTGGTTCAAACTCATCAGCTGCTCCTTAGAAACCCTATACAGCGTCAGCTATGAGCTGGAACAAACTTGACAGCACTTATCAACAACAATCTACTTCCAAAAAAGCAGCCATCGAAGGCTGTATGGAGCACACCTCGTTCAACTCATGGGGTCTCTATGAGGAAGAATTAATCCGATGGTAATGTTAGATTGTGTTTCGTTTTGGTTTTGAGCTAGTCAAGGCAGTCAAAGGAGTCCCTGGGAGGTGTAAACAGGTTAAGAGCTTGACTATTAGTGGAAAGGATGCACCGCATAAGGCAGGGCTAGCAGTTGCTCCTGAAAGGTCACAGCCTCAAATGCCCTGTGAAGCAGTTCTACTCTGTAGACATGGGGTGGGGTGGCCAGGGTCAGTATTGACTCCAAGCGCTAACAACAACAAGGGAAGTCAAGGACTTCCCTGAGAAAACAACAAGTGAATTTAAGATCTGAAGATGGCAGTCTTTAAGTAGGTCAGGGTGGAAGAGAAAATGCTCCCAGCTTAGAGCAGCTTTGGGAAGTGCTCCTGAGGAGAGAAGACACCATGGGTTTGTAGTGTTGCGGGAGTCCATGAGCACAGACAGCTTTGTGGGGAATATGAGTTGAGCTGGAGTGGAGGCTGTAAGGGCAGTTTGTCTTTATCCCAAAACTAGGGGAAAGCACTGAAGGATTTGAGCAGGGAAGGAAATGGTGAGATTTGCATTTTGAAAAGGATCCTGGTGACTGCAGGGTACAGAGTGGATAGAAGGGGAACAAGAATGAAAGTCATCCTGGGGATAAAGAAATCAGCCTGAACTTTGACATCTAAAAGGCAGTGAATTGGGAATGGGAACAGGGAATGTATCCCCCACCCTATTGACTGTTTCCCCCAGCACTGTCTAAGAGGACAGAGTGGCCCCGCTTCATAAACTGCCATGAGTACACCAAACCAGATAAACCCCCATAGCCAGCCATTGTTATTATTATTATTATTATTTTACCAGCTTTAGTTTTTCCAAAGTACACTCGAGGCTCCAATAAATGGAAAGCTTTTCCTGTCACGGCCCAGACAGAGCCAGGCTGCCACAGTCCACTGCAGATTCGCAATAAAGAGCTGCTGTAATCCAAAAGGGATTTCGCTAAGCTGCTTTGGTTCTCACTGTCAACAAGAGAGCAGTAGATCTGGCCTTTTAAAAAGGGGGAGTAATCAGGGAAGCCTGAGGGCCTGTGTTTAGGAGTCCAACTGACCTAATTTGAAGGTGCAGATTCACCACTTACCAGCCGTGTTTCAGGGGTGGTTTAGTTGAGCCTCCGTCTCCTTGGGAGGAGGTAAAGCATACAAGTAAAGACAATGGGTCTGAGGTCCAACCAGGTCAGTTTGTCATCCTGTGTTGGCTTGCATGTTGCTGGGATGCTGAAAGTTGTACCACTACTAATTCAAATACCAGCAGGGTTATCCATGGGGACAGGTTTCAGAGGAGCTTTCAGACTAAAACAAACTAAGAATAAAAGGCTAGCTAGCTACTCCAGAAAATCAGTCAATGAAGACGCTATGGACAGCAATAGGACATTATAGTACTGGAAAACGAGCCTCCTACGATGGGCACTCAAAAGCTACGATGGACTCAAGCAGACAAATAATTGTGAAGATGACAAAGGGCCTAGCAACATTTCATTGTGTTGTACGTGGGGTTACCATGGGTTGAGGTCAACTCCATGGTAAATAACAGCAGTATCAACATGAAGGAAAAGGACAAGATACAAGGGTGGAAGGAAAGGTCTGCTTGGAATATTGGCAGCAAAGGGTGCTCTGAGGAGGTGAGCTGATACTTCAACTAAAACCTGAAAAATGGGATGGAGTCAGTCATGAAGAGAGGGGAGAGCACATCCAGAAACCCAAGGTGGGAAACTGCCCAGTGTCTTAGCAGGACTCACAAGAAAAGATCTACTGGGGCTGGAACACGTAAGGAAAGAGTCAGGAAGTGGGGCTGCAGAGTTTGGAAAGCCAGATCATGAAAGTCCTGTCTGTTGTTGCCAGTTGCTGTTGAGTTAATTCTTACTCATGGTGACTCCCTGTGTTATAGAGGTGAACTGCTCCTAGATTTTTTGGCTTAACTTTAACATTATAAAGTTTATGAAACTGAAAAAACATAAGCATTATGTTTATGGAAGCAGACTGCCAGGTCATTTCTTCCAAGGTACTGGTAGGAAAGTTCAAACTGCCAACTTTTAGGTTAGCTGTCAAGTACAAACTGTTCACATCCCCAAGGGCCTAAAGAGCCTCTTTCATTGTTGTTACTGCCGTCCAGTCAGTTTGGACTCATGGCAACCCAGTATAGAGTTTCTGAGACTGTAAATGTTTACAAAATCAGAAAGTCTCATCCTTTTCCCAAGGAGTAACTGGTGGGATGAAACTTTTGACCTTGTGGTACCGTCCAGTGCTTTTATCCTAAAGAACCATTGCACTCCTAAAGAACCTCTTGTTGTTACTAAGTTCCATCGAATCAGTTCTGACTCATAGAGACCCTGTATAGGGTTTCCAAGGAGCAGCTGGTGAGTTTGAACCACCGATCTTATAGTTCAAACTGACCTTTTGGTCCAGTGCTTTATCCCACAGGGCTCTAGGACATAGAAAACACATTTTATTCCAAGTAAAGTAGGAAGCCACTAGACAGGTAGACTGAGCAATGACATGGGTGAATTCCCCTTTGAATAGAGCTCCTGTAACTTACACAGGGTGTCGACACTGGGGAAGATGAGTAATGGAGTCATGAGGTTCTCAGCACATTTTTTTTTTTTTAACATCCTGCAACTGAGGATGCTGAAAATGAACTAGTTAATTCAACATACATTCAGTAATTGAATGAGCACCCATCATTAGCTAAATTCTATTCTAGGTACTGGGGATACAGGTGTGAAGATGACAGATTTGTCCTTGTGCTTGTGAACAGCCAGGGCATAGATAAAGAAATAGGATAAACTCATATAATGGAAATCTCAAAGAGGAAATGTGAGGCGCCAGAAGCTGGGAGGAAAACATGGCTCAAATTAGAATAGCAGCTTCATTCGTCTTCAGGCGTAGTTTAGACTGGTTCTTGGGTCTTAAATATTGGTATTGAAAAATCTTAAATACTGGCTGAAGATCATTAGTTGTTTCTGTGCAAAAGACACTTTGTGCAATACATAGGTCATGGTGTTGTTAAGTGCCCTCAGGCCAGTTTCAACTCATAGCAACCTTGTATAGGATTTCTGAGGCTATGAATCTTTGCGAGAGCACAAAGTCTCATAATTCTTATCATTGCATTACCTCCTCTCAACAGCTCAGTGAGAAAGGCTGTAAAATATGACACCACACCATCCTCTCATAAATCTCTTACACAGCTAGGTTCAATAGTTCATTGCAATGACCACACAGAACTCAGACACCCTATTCATAGTTATGGAGGGGACGTTAACAGTTTAAAATAAAGGGTCAGAAAATGCTCAGGGCACAGTTGTTCCAAGCAGCTGCTGATAAATGCCCACAGGACATACCACTCTACCATGAGTCTCAGCCTGAAGGCACTCGGCTCTAGCTCTGGGGGTAAGCAAATCTAGCTGCCCCATTTAAGTTGCCTGGAGGCATCCCCACTGCACAAACAAACCTCCTTCCTGAAGTTGCTCAGTTTTACTTGTTCCATGAGTTGGGAAGTCTACTGTTCTGTCTCATGTTCTGGTTCTTGGTTCTGTTGCAGCTGCTGTTTCTCTGCCACTACTCCAGTATAACAGCTTTCAAATCCTAAGTCAAGGAGGTTTCATGTGCAAGGATCTCAGGATCCAAAAGATGAGTTCCAGTCCTGGATCTTCTTTTTGATAGTATTGAGATCCCAACACCTACTTCTGAGATGGTTCGTGTCATACCATGCTAGATTTTCCAGTTTTAACAATTACAATGTACTCTGCATACATCCACAGCTGAATCATGTCATCCTATAAGGATCTGCTTCCTTTTTTTTTACCCAGACCCAGCAGACAGAAACGTTGTTTGGTGGGAGTTACAGACTATGGCTAGGCAGACATTAGGTAATTCACTCCACCACAGAGGTAGATGCCAGTGTCCACACTTGAAAGTGAGTGTCTTTAGTAGAGTTTCTTCATAAGCAGACCCTGAGTCAGGATTCAAGAAAAAATAGAAGGCTGAGGAATTGAACCAAGGAAGGACAGGAAGGCAATAAACCGTGCATTATAGGGAAGGTTAGTGCTGTGGCCAACTGGGGCTCAACCCCCCTGGAGAAGCTGAAGCACAGTGTAGAACACATTTCACAGCCATCCCAACCCAGGGTCAGATGTGCCTTAGCATTGATTCTCTGGGTCCTGTCAGTCATTGAATGAGAGACATTCATTCAATGATGGGGGTCACACCCTAAGGTTTTCAGACTAGCCTATGAAGGGGCCAACTGACTACAGCAGTCAGAGAGAATCTTTGACAGTGTTCCAGGCTAGGGTAGTTGGGAGTCATGGGGCCAGCATGCTTCACAATGGTTAGCTTTGAGGAGATGTAGGCAGGCCACCTACAGTGACTGCCACACTGAGGTCAGCAATATTCAATGACTTAACCATCTTAAAGCCAAAATAAAGACTGAAATGTGAACTGCTTGCCTTTTAGCCCTAAGGGAATTTTTTCCCATTTACTCACCAGTGCACCTAACATATAAATATGACTTGACTTTAACCCCAATATATCATGTGATCTCATCTAGATGTCCACATATAATAATTTTAATAATAACAATAAAATAATAAGTAACATTTATTGAGTACTTGCAATGTGTCAACACTGAGTTCAGCAAATCGCTTTTAACCACCACAGCACTATGTCATAAGTTCTAGGATTACTCGAGTCACGGTTTAGGAGAGCCGACAGAGTAAGTCAGCTGGAGAGTAAGTTTCAGAGTCTTTTCTGGCATCCATGTTAGTCTTTTCTTTCTTGTCTCCTTAATGACTTTTTGCTTTCTTCCTGTATGATGTTCTTGATGTAATTCCACAACTCTTCAGGTTTTCAGTCTAATTAATCAAATCTGTTCTCGAGATCTCTGAATTCAGGTGAGATATGTTCAAGGTCATATTTTGCTCTTGTGCACTTGTTTTAATTTTCTCCATCTTCAACCTGAACTTGCATATGAGCAATTAATGATCTTCTCCACAATCTGGCCTTATTTGGGCTGATTACATGAATGTTTCCCACTGTATCTTTTGACAGATTTTGTCAATTTGATTTCTGCATACTCAATTTGAAGTCCATGTGGATAGTTGCCTTTTACATTGTTTAAAAAGGTATTTTCAGTGAAGAAGTCATTGTTCTTGCAAAATTCTATTATGTGATCTCCAACATTGTTTCTATCACCAAAGTTATATTTACCAACAACTGATTCTTCCTCTTTGTTTCCAACCTTTGCATTCCAATCGCCAGTACATCTTGATTGTGTGTTTGATCAATTTCAGATTGAAGAAGCTGGTAGAATTCTTGAATTTCATCATCATTGGCTTTCGTGATTGGTGCATACATTTGAATAATAGTGGTAATAGCTGGTCTCCCTTGCAGGCATATGGATAGTATCATACCACAGACAGTATTGTACTTCAAGATAGATCTTGAAATGTTCTTTTTGATGATGAATGTAACACCAGTTCATCTTCAATTTGTCATTCCTGGCATAGTAAACCATTTGTCCAATTCAAAACAGCCAATACCTGCCCATTTCAGCTCACTAATGCCTAAGATATCAATGTTTATGCATTCCATTTCATTTTTGACAACTTCAAATTTTCCTAGATTCATACTTTGTACATTCCATGTTTTGATTATTAACGGATGTTTACAGCTGTTTCTCTTAATTTTGAGTTGTGCCTCATCAGCAAATGAAGGTTCTGAGGGCTTTACTCCATTTGCGTCATCATGGTCACCTATGCGTTGAGGAGGCAACTCTTTCCAAGTCATATTTTGAGTGCCTTCCAACTTAAGGAACTCATTTTTCAGCACCAGAGTTAGCAGTACTGGCATGTTCTTCATCATGTTTCAATATTCAATATTCTGGTGCTGACAGTACAGTGTTCCACTACTATTCCTAAGGTTTTCAGTGACTACGTATTCGGAAGTAGTCCGCCTTTCCTTCTTCCTAGTCTAACTTAGTCTGGAAGTTTAACTGAAACCTGTCCACCCTGGGGACCCTGTTGTTTAAAATACCCATGGCACAGCTTCCAGAATCACAGAAACACACAAGCCACCACAGTACGACAAACGGACAGGCGAGTGGTGGATAGCATAGCTATGAGTTGGAATTGCTTCAACAGGTTTGGGGTTTTGAATTATTTGGGGTTGTGAATTAAACTCAGTGGTTTATAGTGATTTAAAGTTTCTCCCCTACTAACAGCAAGCTCATGTTACATGCTACCTGATTTCATACCCCTTTGATAGACACAAAAGCAAAGTATAAACAGAAGAACTTTTCTTATTTCAAATATTTTTCATTCTTTCCTGTGAACTGACATTTCTCCTGGATATTTTCTCCTTTGGTTTTTTCAGACAGTCAAGTCTGTCTCCAGCCTCTGAAGAGTTTCCAGAATTTGACACATTCACACATTGCCCCACGCACCACTGCCCTTTTCACAAAGTCCTTCTTTAATCTTGCTGACTGCACTAGAATTTCACGGTTAGAAATGATAGCTCTTTCCAGAGAACATAGAAGTGTGGTGCTATATTCACTTATGAAGAATGCATTTTTCAACACATGTAATTGTGCCCAATGAACCCCAGAGGTCTCCAGTAAGATACTGTCATTTGTTCTATCATTGTAAACTGATCATGTAAATTCCTAGCAGCAGGGTGTAAGCATGGGACTGGATTTAAATCCTGACTCCACCATTGGAACAAGGCAAATGAATAAGCCATCTGTAAACTTCATTCATAAAATGAGGGTTATAATAGATACCTGTATTAGTTTCCAATGCCTGCCAAAACAAATGATCACAAATTGCCACAACATAAGCTATGCAGTTCTACAGAAATCCAATACAGGCCTCATTGCGCTGAACTCAAGGTGCTGGTATGGCTCTGTTTCTTACTGAGACTCTATAGGAAAATCCATTTCCTTACCTTTTCTGTTTTCTTGAAGCTTCCCACATTCCTTGGCTGAGGCCCTTTCCTTCATCTTCAAAGCTACCAACAGAGAGTCAAATTCTCACATTGCATAACCCTGACTTCCTCTCTGTCATCTTCTTACACTTTTAAGGACCTGGTACGGCACTGTGGGTCAATATGCTGGACTGCAAAAGTCAGTTTGAACCACAAAGTCAGTAGTTCAAGCTCACCAGCCACTCCTTGGAAACCCTACACAGGGTCACTATGGGTTGGAACCTACTCGATGGCACTTAACAACAATGTGATTACATTGGGCTCATTCACATAATCCAGGATAATTTCTGATTGGCAGCCTTAATTCCATCTGCTACCTTAATCTCCCTCTGCCATATAACCTACAATATGCACAGATTCTGGGAATAGGACAAAGACATCTATTGTTAAGTGCCATCGAGTCCTTCCAAGGACCAGCTAGTGAGTTAGAACTACTGACCTTGTGGTTCAAGCCGAACTTGCAGTCTAGTGCTTTATCCCACAGCACCACACCAGGACATCTATGTTGTTGTTAAGTAACGTGGAGTTGGTTCCAACTCATAGTGACCCTGCATAGGGTTTCCAAGGTTGTAAATCTTATGGGAGCAGATAGCCTCATATTTCTCCCGCGGAATGGCTAGTAGTTTCAAACTGCCGATCTTGCGGTTAACAGCACAATTCATAACCACTACACTACCAGAGCTCCTTAGGACATCTATGGAGGACTATTATTCTGCCTTCCCAGTGTTTGTGTCTGTGTCAAACACCTAGTGTCTAATAATGATGATTAAGATTGATAGTTGTTTCAATCTTAGTATTAATTTTCTGAGAGAAAATCATCCATCTTATAACATTGATGGCGAAGGGGCAGCTGGGGGTGCCTCAACGATCAGATATTAAGATACCAACTTTGGCAGTGTTCCCAGACAGGTAGCCAATGTCTACTGAGAGACACTCTAGGAAATTCCCTGACAAAGTGCTCTGCTGTTGCTGTTAAATGTTACACAGTCGGTTCCAACTGATACTGACACTGTACAAGGGTTTCTGAGTAGCAGCTGGTAAGCTTGAAGTTCCAACCTTGTGATTCAAACTAACGTTGCAGTCCAGCACATTAACCCTCAGCTCCACACCAGGACAAAGTGCTCTTGCAAATTAAAATGCTTTGTTTACAGATGAGGTCTTCAGGGTACTCCCACATGTGTTTAGCCCAACCCTTGGCTGGAGAAACAACAAAGTAAACACAACACAAATCTTCACCCAAGTTTGTGCAGCCCAGTGGGAGAGATTACATATAGACCTAAAATTACATTACACATTCTTTTTTTTTTTTACTTGTCCTTTTCATCTCGTCCTGGACTACACTGAGAACACCACCTGGAATATTCTAGGTACTCAACAAGAACACTCATTCCTCAATTACTCACATAGGTAGGTTCCCAACACCAGTCATTGTGCTGAAAACTTCTTGTCTGGAGAGAGGAAGAAAAAGCTGACAGCTGCAGTCGGGCAAGCAGAAACTTTTTTTCTTATAAAGAATGGCTGTCCTCCTCCTCCTAAGGCTTCTCAGAACTCAGCTGCCTCAATAGTTCTGCTGACTGGACAAGTAAGTGGAGCTCAGTGTGACCCTCCCACATTCATAAGATGGTCATTTGAGTAACTCCAAGGAGTCCTGATGTGATGCCATATGACAATCACTGAACTACTAACCACAAGGCTGTGGTTCAAACCCACCATCTGCTCCTCAGAAACCCTATACACAGTTGTTAAGAGTCAAAACCTACTCCAAAGAACTTAACAAGGCATTCTATATTTTCTGCCCATTTTATGTAAAAAGTAATACAATCAGATGTCTCCCATTTCAGACTTCTGAAGCAGCTATTATTCTCAATTTCTTATAGATCCTTCTTAGAGATAGTCCATGAAGATATAATTAAATATATCTATATATTCCATGAAAACTCAGTGAGGTGGTATTATCTCCAAGGGGACAAAAATTGGTTCTTGGGGGGGGGGGGGTAGGTGTGGAAAGTTTTAACTCTGTTATATATGTTGTTGTTATTAGGTGCCATAGATTTGATTCTAACTGATAACAACCCCATGTAACCCAGACAAAGAAGAATAACCCCTTATGGTTTTCTAGACTGTCATCTTTAAGTAAGCAGATCACCAGGTTTTTTCTCCAGTGCAGTTGCTGGGTTTGAACTACCAACAGCCAGCAGCCAAATGCTTAGCCGTTATACATATAACAATAGTATATAACTCACAGCACCACACCAGACTATATATATTCATGTACTATAGCAATGCTATATATATTGTTGTTGTTAAGTTCTGTTGAGTCAGTTCCAACCCATAGTGACCCTGTATAGGGTTTCTGAGGAGCAGCTGGTGAGCTTGAACCACTGAACTTGTGGTTCAGTCTGACTTTGCAGTGTAGTGCTATGAGTCAGAACCTACCTGATGGCACTTAACAACACACACACACATATGTAGGTTCTGACTCATAGCGACCCAGTCTAGGGTTTTCAAGAAGTGATGGGTTTGAATTACCAACCTTGTGAATCAAACAGACCTTTCAGTTCTGAGCTTATCCTTTTGCACCACACCACATCACAGAGTTGTTAAGTACCATGGAGTACTGAAGTTCTAAGTCTGAACCACTGACTTTGCAATTCAAACCAACTTGTAGTCCAGCTGGTGGGTTTGAACTGCCGACCTTATGGTTCACAGACCAGTGCTGACCCTACAGTATAGGAACAGATGTAAATAAAGATGTGTTGTTGTTGTTATGTGCCACTGAGTCTGTTCTGACTCAGAGCAACCCTGTATAGGGTTTCCAAGGAGCAGCCTGTGGTCTTGAACCACTTACCTATATGTATGTTTATATATATCTTCATTTGCTATATAGATATAGCACTGATACAATGCCAGATATAGATAGATAGATAGATACACACACACACATACTTATATATACATACACATACATATATATACACAAACACATATATATATATGGAAGACACCCAGCAAGATGGATTGGCAACGATTGTGAGGTTGGCGCAGTACCGGGCAGTGTTTTGTTCTGTTGTGCACAGGGTCGCTATGAGTCGGTACCTACTCGATGGCACGTAACAACAACAATATATATAATGGAATCCTGATATGGTGCTATGGGTTAAAACACTAGACTGCAGAGTCAGATTGAACCACAAGTTCAGTGATTCAAACTCACCAGCTGCTCCTCAGAAACCCTGTACAGTGTCGCTATGGGTCGGCACTGACTCGACAGAACTTTACAACAACAACAATATATATAGCACTGCTATAGTACATGAATATATATGTGTTGTTGCTAAGCACCAGTGAGTCAGATCCAACTCACAGCAACCCTGTATAGGATTTCCAAGAAATGACTGGTGAGTTTGAACCCCTGACCTTGTGGTTCAAACAGACTTTGCAGTCTAGTGCTTATCATACAGCACCACACCAGGACTCCATATATCGGTATCAATATAGATACAGATAAAGATATCGATCTATGAAGCAGGGATATGGTATATGAACAAATAGACTACATATCAGTGATGTTCAAATGTCAAGGAGTAGATACAACAAAGGTTATTAGAGGGAACAAAAAGTGTCTCTAAAGCTGTGGCACTGTAGGGTAAGCACTGGATTGCTAACTGCAAGGATGGTAGTTCAAACCCACCAGCTGCTCCTAGGGAACCATATACAGGATCCCTGTGAGTTGGAATCATCTGGATGGTACTTAACAACAGCAACAACAAAGCTTCCAAAGAGAAAGCAATAATGAAAAAGGGTTGAGGAACAATAATACGATCCTACTTTTTTATTTACATTTACAATAGTTCACTGTGCTGGGACAGACTACAGTAGGAAAAAGTACGTGGTAATGTGTTGAAGAGCAAAGTTGTCTGCTTGAGGACTAAGGTGCACCTGATCCAAAGCAGGGTATCTCAATAACATTATACGCATGTCGGCAGGGAATAAGGAAGATCGTAGAAGAATTGATGCTTTTGAGTTCTGGTGTTGGAGAATATTGAAAGCAACATGAGCTACCAAAAGAACAAACAGATTTGTGTTGGAAAAAGTACAGCCAGATACTCCTTGGAGGCTGGGATGACCAGACTTCATCTCTCAAACTTTGGATCTATTATCAGGAGAGACCAGTCACTGGAGAAGAATAATATGTTTGGTAAGGTGGAGGGTCAGAGAAAAAAAAGACCCCTAGCAAGACGGATTGGCAAATTTGCAGCATCAATGGGCTCAAGCATGGCAACAATTATGAGGTTGGTCCAGGACCAGGCAGTGTTTTGTTCTGTTGTGCATAGGGTCACTATGAGTCGGTATGGACTTGATGGCACCTAACAACAACAACTATGGTGAAAAACTTGATCTTAAGTTTCTAATAATAAACTGAATATTGGTACAAGATAATTAATGTGTCTGTGCTTTCATTTCTCAACTGGAAAACAGGAGCCCTGGTGTCACTATAGGTTATACAATTTGCCGCTAAGCACAAGGTTAACAGTTCAAACCCACTAGCTGATCCAAGGAAGAAAGAGGAGACTGTCTGTTCCCATAAAAATGTACAGTTCTACTCTGTTCCGCAGGATAGCTCAGAGTTGCTATCAGTGAGGTTTGGGTTCCTCAGAGTAACCATGAATATTAATGAGTTAACACATGATAACCACTTAGAAGAGTAAGATGCTCTATAGAAAGGTGCCTGTGACTTTTTTTTTTTTTTTTCACTTCTTAAGTTGGTATTTTAGAGGTTGTCCCATATTCCTTTTAATGACTGCATAGTACCTCCTTGTCTGGAAGTACCTTCATCTATTTAGACCAGATGGTCAGCAAACTATCTCCAGACCAAATCGTCAGTTACCTGTTTTTGTAAATCAGTCTCACTGAAATATAGCTGGAGACATTCATTTGTTCACTGTCTGTAACTACATTCTAACTACTCTAGCGGTGTTAATAGTTGAGACAGGCTGTGAGGCCCCATAAAGTGTAAAATATTTGCTTTCTGACCCTTTACAGAAAATGCTTGCCAACCCTGGTCTCATCAACCCTCTATTGAAGAACACACAGACTGTTAAATCACTCTTCTTTTACAACAAATATCACACTAATGAGTATTCTTGGATATGCATCTTCAAGCACATTAGCAAATATAGCTATGAGATAAATTTCTTAACTGGATTTCTGGGTTCAAAACATATGAGGGGTCTCAATTTTTTTATATATTTTCAATTCTTTCTTTAGTGGTGATATCAGTTTACAAGCTACCAGCACACTTAACAACAACACACAGTGTACAGAAGTTCCTGTTTACTTCTCCCATCTCACCAACCTAGTATATTACATATATCTTTGTTTGTTTGCTTTTTATTAGTCTGATTGGAGAAAAAAATAATTTGTATCCTCGCAAATACAAATTGAGTAGTATGTTTTAATATTCCATGGTTTCATATTTTTAATTAATGCCTTTCTTGAAAAGTAAATAAATCCAACACTCTGGGCAGGTACTCTATCAAGAACATTATCCATGTGAACTGGGTAGTATTATCCCCATTTTACATATGAGGAAACTGAGGCACAGAGAAAGTAAGTAAGTTTGCCAAAGATTAGAGACATAGGATATTAGAAGCATGGCTAAGAAAATTAATTTTGGAATTAGACTACCTGGGTTTGAATATCGACTCTCAGGATTTCTCAAGCTGAAAGGACTGAAAAAATTTAAGCCTTGGCTTGCAGTACTAAAGGATTCTATGGGTGAAATATTGAATGATGCAGAAAGCATCAAAAGATGGGAGGAGTACACAGAATCACTATACCAAAAAGAAATGACTGATGTTCAACCATTTCAAGAGACATCTGACCAAGAACCAATGATACTGAAGGAAGAAGTCCAAGCTGCAAAAAACAAGGCTCTAGGGATTGATGCGATACATATTGAAATAGCTCAACAATGTGATGCAGCCCTGGAGGCACTCAGTCATCTATGCCAAGACATTTGGAAGACAGCTACATAGCCAATTAATTTGAAGAAATTCATTATTTGTGCCCATTCCAAAAAGAGGTGACCCAATAGAATGCAAAAATGATCAGACAATATAATTAATATCATATGCAAGTAAAATCCTGCTGAAGATAATTTTTAAATGGCTGCAACAGTATATCAACAGAGAACTGCCAGAAATTCAAGCTGGATTCAGAAGAGGAAGTGGCACTAGGGATATCATTGCTGATGTCAGCTGGATCTTGGCTGAAAGCAGAGAATACCAGAAAGATGTTCGCTTACCTGTACTTTATTGAATATGCATAGACATTAGACTATGTACACTATGACAAACTATGGATAATATTGTAAGAATAGGGTTTCCAGAATGCTTAATTGCGATCATAAGGAACCTGTACAAAGAGCAAGAACAGAAAAAGGGAACACTGAATGGTTTAAAATCAGGAAATGTGTGTGTCAGGCTATATCCCTTTACCATGCTTATTCAGTCTCTATGCTGAGCAAATACCCAAGAAGCTGAGTTATATTATGAAGAATGTGGCTCATTAACAACCTGCGATATGCAGATGATAAAACCTTGCTTGCTGAAGGAAAAGAGGAGTTAGAACGCTTACTGTGGTGTAATCAATTAGCTAGTACTTCTTCTCGGTCTGTAACTCCCACCAAACAACATTTCTGCCCTGATGGGTCTGGGTAAGAGAAGATTGGAGAAGATACTGGATAGGATGACATGGTTCCACTGTGGACATTAGCATTTGTTATTGCTAAGTGGCTTCAAGTCAGTTCTGACTCATCGCAACCTTGTATAGGTTTTGAAAGAGCGGCTAGTGAATTTGAAATGGCAGCCTTATGATTAGCAGTTCCATGCTTATCCTATAGCGCTACACCAGGACTCCTAATGTTAAGTGAGTTCACTTTAATTATAAAACAAACAAACAAACAAAAAAACCCCAACAACTTGAAACTCTACCATGGGTTTAAAATGAGCCACCACAAAAAAGAGGGATCTCCTCGCTATCATCTAAGTAGAAGAGCCAGGATTGGAGCACATGCTTTGGACTCCCATAGTCCTGTGCATTAAATATTTTCAACCTACGGACAAAAGACTGTTATCGTAGAGGAATGACAGAGTAGCAAAAGCAGAAGAACCAAGAACCAGAGCACTAGACAAAGCAGTGGACTTCTCAGCTCACAGAGCAAGTAAAGCTGAGTGGCTTTGGACAGAAAGATTACTTATAGAGTGAGGTGCCTCCTGGCACTGAAGTGCTGGAGCTAGGTTTGCTGATCCACTGAGCTAGAGCCAAGTGTCTTCATGCTGAGGCTTATGGTAGAATGGAAAGTCCTGCGGGCATTTATCACTAGTTGACTGGGAACAATTGTGCCCTGAGCATTTCTGACCCAGATTGTTAACTTTCCTAATAAACCCCATAACTGTGAATATCGTGTCTCAGTTCTGTGTGGCCATTGCAATGGATTATTGAATCCAGCTGAGTAGAGAGGGCTGTGGGAAGAATTGTTGATGCTTCGTATCTTTGCACTACTGATTAAGATAAAAAACTACAGTCTTTAGTATGGATTATATTTCAACATAAAGGAAACAAAAATCCTCTCAGATGCATCAATAAATAATGTCATGATAAACCGAGACAAGATTGAAGTTGTGAAAGACTTCATTCAACACTCACAGAAACAACAGTCAAGAAATCAAACAACCTATTTCTTATTACATTAGGCAACTCTGCTTTAAGAGATTTCTTTAAAGTGTTCAGGAACAAAGATATCAGTTTGAGGTCTAAGATACACCTGACCCAAGCCATGGTATTTTTAATTGTCTCATATGCCCGTTAAAGTTAGACTAAATAAACAAGACTGGAGAAGAATCAATGTATTTGAACTCGACTAGAGGAAGACAGAATAGGAAAAAAGAGTAATCAGCTACAATTTGATGAATTTGACCTATACTTATGGACATGGTAGCTCAAAAAAGGGATTGAATATTTACAGCAGGGATCATTCCCAACCCCTCGATACACAGGGTTGACAGAGATGGGCAACTTAGACATTGGCTACCAAAAAAGAGGGGTTACAAAGGCAAGAAGTGACTGGCTTACTAGCTTTCAAGTGGGAGCCACTTTTCAAGTGGGAGCCTAGTTCCAGAGGGGGCGGGGGAAGGTAGAATCTTCCCCAGAGCAAGGCACTGATTTCCAACCTGTCTGGACATGGCCAATGAAAGGAAATGGGGATAAGACTCTTGTGGTTCAGTAGTGAATAATTGCTATCAGGACTGACTATGAGCATTGCAAATGTAAAGGTAGATGTTTTGTTAAAAAAGGAGGGGATGGTTGATTTTGCAATCCAGGAGCAAAGAATGCTGGGATCATCAAGGGAAAAGTGCAGAGTGTGGACCCTATCCAAAGAAGCAGTGACGCCAGAGATGGAGGCAGAGACCATGACATGGAGAGATGGAGTGGCTGGGGACTCTGGACTCAGGGAGGGAGAGGGGCTGTGTGCTGACAACCAGGGGAGGCAGGCTTGTGGGGTGTAACCTCTTGTTCTTTGAGATGCATAGAGGGGATTGTAATCATTTCAGTGAAACAAAATA
>NW_006408564.1:17039640-17041420 GCF_000296735.1 Chrysochloris asiatica
GGTGGGCTAGACCTTAGTTTTCGGAGGTCTGGTGGGACAACAGGTAAGTGCTTGGCTACTAAAAAAATTCTTAGCTCTGCGAAATAAAGACCTGACCATCTGCTTCTGTAAAGATTACATCCAAAAAAATCCTATGGGTCATGTTGTGTCACTAATGAGCCAGAAATGTCCTGATGGCACACCGCAGCAACAACAGGCCTCAATTTCCTTTTCTGTGAGTAGGAGTGGTATTCATAGTCTGATCTTGGTAGATCACTGAGGGCTTTGATGTATACACACTGTCAGTTTTAAGTGATGCCACCACAGTTTGAATCCAGATTGCTCTGATCCAGAAAAGAAACTGTGAAACTTAAGTGGTAAATCTATGAGTACTAAGCATTTAGTATTTACTTAGTAAACTTGTATACCTTTCCTTATTACTGAAGGTTTTCAGGAAGTACACTAATGCTATTTATTACTGCAAACATTAAAGTACAGAACTGTAGCCCCTGAGCATGTTTAATCACACAATTGCTTAGTCATAATGATGCAGAAATTTTAGAACATGAAACCATTCTGGCAGGCACTGTTAAGGAAACATGAAAAGTAAACCTTTGAGTATTTCAGATCATGCCCACTTCACATAACACAGAATTTGCTTTGGGAAAGACAAGTACAAAATACATTATAAAAATATTTTATACCTGTACCTAAAGACTGCCTCAGTTCATGTTTTATGGAGCTCCTCACAGAATGGTATCTCCGCCAGTTAAACAACCAATGAACTCATGGTTTTTGAGTACCTTGTATTGTGTAAGGCACTCTGGTACCATAGTGGTTATGAATCGGGCTGGTAACCTCAGGGTCAGCAGTTTGAAACTACCAGCTGTTCCACTGGAGAAGGATGAGGCTTTCTGCTCCCATAAAGATTTACAGCCTCGGAAACCCTGTGCAGGGTTGCTATGAGTCAGAACTGACTCCATGGCATATAACAACAACAACAAACATTGTGTAGTTAAGTGCCATCAAGTCAGATCCAACTCAGCAACCCTGTAGAGGGTTTCCAAGGAACAGGTGGTAGGTTTGAACTGCCAGCCTTGGGGTTCACAGTCCAATGCTGGTCCTACAGCGCCACACCAAGAATCAAAAGGCACAGAAATTAAAAGCCGACACAGACAGGACAGTGTCTTATTCGGTTGTACATGAGGTCACCATGATTGAGAGCGGGCTCCATGACAGTTAGCATTGAATGCTTAATACTCAGCATACAGCAATAAAGATGGCACAGTCCCCCTGCAAGTAGAATATAAAAGATAATGCAGAAATGCCCAATAGAAATTTCTCCAATGATAAGAACGTTCTTTTACAAGGACATGTGTACACCAATGTTCATTGCACACTGTTCACAACTGCCAAAAGGTGGACCTTATGCACAACAAAACAAGACACAGCCCAGTCCTGCACAACCTTACAATTGTTGCTACGCTTGATCATACTGCTACTGCCACTATGCCAATCCATCTCATTGGGGGTCTTCCTCTTTTTCTCTGACCCTCCACTTTACCAAGCATAATGTACTTCTCCAGATACTGGTTCCTCTATACAATATGTCTGAAGTATGAGAGACAAAGTCTTCCTATTCTGGCTTCAAAGGAGCATTCTGTATGTGCTTATTCCAACACAGATTTATTTTTTCTTTTGGTAGTTCATGCTACTTTTATTATTCTCCTCCAACACCACAACTCAAATGCATCAACTGTTCTACAGTCTTATTATTTATTGTCCAACTTTCACATACATA
>NW_006408564.1:17041721-17043818 GCF_000296735.1 Chrysochloris asiatica
CGACTCATACCAAAGGCTGTGTGTGGTCTTTGATCTTTATCATTAAGTATTTTAAGTCCTTTTTGCTTTCAGAAAGCAAGCTTGTATCATCTGTGTATTCCTCCAATACTGGTACCATGTTCTTTTTCATATAATCCAGCTTTTCAAATTATTTGCTCAGTGTACAAATTAAGTAAGCATGGTGAAAGAATTCAACCTGGGCACACATCTTTCCAAATTTTAAACCATTCACAGTGTTCCCGTACTCTGTTCTAACAACTACTCCTGACCTACAGATATCTCATGAGCACAATTAAGCGTTAGGGATTACTCATGCTATGCAATATTGTCTATAGCTTATCATGATCCACACAATCAAAAACCTTTGCATAGTCAATAAAACACAGGTAAACATCTTTCTGGTATTCTCTGCTTTCAGCCAAGATCTAGCTGACGTCAGCAGTGATAATCCTCTTTCCACATCCTTGTCTGTATCTAGCTTGATTCTGATAGTTCTCTGTCAATGTACTGTTGCAGCCATTTTTGAATGATCTTTACCTAAATATTACTTGCATGTGATATGATATTGTCCAATGATTTTCTACATCCCATTGGATCACCTATCTTTGGAATGGATCTCTTTCAATCAGTTGGCCAGGTAGCTTCTTCTGAATTTCTTGGCTTAGATGAATGAGTGTCTCCAATGCTGTCTCAACTTGTTGAAAGATTTCAATTATTTCAGTACACCTTGAACTTCTTCCTTCAGTGTCATTGGATCTTGGTCATATGCTACCTTTTGAAATGGTTGAACATAAACCATTTCTTTTTCGAACAGTCATTCTGTGAATTCCTTCCATCTTCTTTTGATGCTTTCTGCATCTTTCACTGTTTTGCCCATAGAATCCTTCAATATAACAAGTTGAGGCTTGAATTTTTTCTAGAGTTCCCTCAGTTCAGGAAATGCTGAATGTTATCTTCCCCTTTTGGTTTTCTAACTCCAGGTCTTTGCACATTTTGTTATAATATTTGACATCTCTTCAGACATCCATTTTGGTCTTTTCTTTCTTTCTTGTCTTCTGACTGTTTTCATCCCACAACTCTTCATATCCTTGGTCATTAGGGTCTAATTCATCAAATCTGTTCTTGAGATGATCTCTAAATTCAGTTGAGATATACTCCAAGTCATATTTTGGCTCTCATGCACTTGTTTTAATTTTCTTCAACTTTAGCCTGAACTTGCATACGAGCAATTGACGGTCTGTTCCACAGTCTGTCCTTAGTCTTGTCTTGGCTGTTTATATGAAGATTTTCCATCCTCTCTTTCCACAGATGTAATCAATTTGATTTCTGTGTATTTCATTTGATGAGGTCATTTGTATAGTTGCCTTTTATGTTGTTGCAAAAAGGTATTTACAATGAAGAAGTCATTGGTCTTGCAAAAATTCTATCATGCGATCTCCAGCACTGTTTTTATCACTAAGCTTATGTTTTCCAACTACTGATCCTTCCTTCCTCTTTGTTTCCAACCTTAGCATTTCAATCACCAGTAATTGTCAATATATCTTGACTGCAATTTTTGATTAAATTCAGACTGAAGAATTTGGTAAAATTCTTGAATTTCATCCTTACTGGCTTCTGGGGTTGGTACGTAAATTGGAATGATAGTGGTATTAACTGGTCTTTCTAATAGGCATATGGATATTATCCTATTACAAACAGCATTATACTTCAAGTTAGATCTTGACGTGTTATTTTTGATGATGAATGAAATGCCATTCCTCAATTTGTCATTCCTGGCATAGTAAACCATGTGATTGTGAGATTCAAAATGATCAATACCTGTCCATTTTAGCTCACTAATGCCTAGGACATTGATGTTTATGTGTTCCATTTCATTTTTGACAAATTCTAATTTTCCTAGATTCATACTTTGTACATTCCATGTTTTGATCATTAATGAATTATGATGGATTAAAAGACAGTTGTCTCTTCTTATTTTGAGTTGTGTCGCATCAGCAAATGTAGATCATGAAAGCTTTACTCTCAGCACGGTCACCGTACTTTGATGAGGCAGCTGTTTCCCAGTCATATTTTGAGTGCCTTCCAACCTGAGAGGCC
>NW_006408564.1:17044739-17046071 GCF_000296735.1 Chrysochloris asiatica
CACATTTTCAGAAGAGTTGAGAAAGAGCAACATTGAATGCAGAGTAGTAATCTCTTAACACCTGTGGAAATGAGGTGCTGTGCTCTGGGGCCCTGGAAATGTTACCTAGTAATCCAGTACATATCTGGTAGGGAAGACATACTAACACATCTCATTTTATTGTGTCTTGCTTTATGTGCTTTGCAGATTTTTGCCATTTTCTTTCTTTTTTTTTTTTTTACAGTTCAAAGATATTTTAAAGTTCGTATTTCCTCAGAAAAATGCAGAGTCCTAACAGTTCCCTGACATAGTTGAGAGCCTAAAAGGGACCTTCGCTCCAGTATTTTGAAGTTCCTACTATTTCTTCTTGGATTGTTTATAACTCTCTTTACTCATACACCCACTGCCTACCTGCTATCACTGGCCATGTGAGTTTCTAATCCCTTCTCTAAGGATTTGGTTCAACTCCAGCTATTTCTCTGGGCTTTCTCAAATATATGCACATGATCACACATTTGCACACATACATTACAACCTATAGTTTCTCCACATGCCTTACGCCATTCACACCTTGAACTTCCATACGTCTGTGCTCCTGCAGTGTTGTTCCTCATATCCAGGATGCCTTTCTCTGTCTGGTTAATACTTGCTGTTCTTTTGAGAGTCCGTAAAAGAGTACCTTCTCCACAAAACTGGTTGGATCTCTACAGACAGAGCAAGCTACTTGTTCTTTTCAATGAATTTTGTGCAATATATACACAGCTCTTTCGTCATCTATTTCCCTTTCTGCTCAGTTCTGAACGACAATTTTCTGATGGAAAAGAACAGTGTCTTATTTGTCTTAATATACCCTGGAGCCTGAGCACAGGGCATAGTGAATGAGTTCTGCAATCTTAGTGTTCAGCTCAAGCCTCCTGCATGGATCATGAGAAACTGTGTTCTTAGACTACCCCTGAGGCCCTTCAGTCTCCACACGCCTACCTTCCTACTCTCCTCTCTTTCTTCATCTCCTATTGCTTGTCTTAACACTGTTATTATTACTATTAGGTACCATAGAGTTCATTGTGATTCATAGTGGCCTTATGTTCAACAAAATGAAACAATGCCAGGTCCTGCACCATCCTCACAAGCGTATTAAACTTCAGTCTACTGTTGCTGCCACTGTGCCAATCCATCTCATTTTTTCACTGACCATCCACTTTACCTAGCATGATGTCCTTCTCCAAGGACTGGTCGCTCCTGATAACATGTGAGAAGTATGAGAGACTACATCTAGCCATCCCAGCTTCTAAGGCGCATTCTGGCTGTGCTTCTTAAAACACAGATTTATTTGTTCTTTTGGTAATCAGTCCA
>NW_006408564.1:17046576-17049022 GCF_000296735.1 Chrysochloris asiatica
ATACAGATTAAATTGTTGTTGTTTTTGTTAAGTGCCATAGAGCTGGTTCCAACTCATAGCAACCTTGTATAGGGTTTCCATGGAGTACGTGGGTTTGAACCATTGACCTTGTAATCTGAAGTCCAGTGCCTATCCTAAAACCCAACACCTGGAGTCCACAAACTGAGTAAGTATGGTAAAATAATTTATACTTCCAGTGCCCACTTGTTTTGTTTGAACAACTGCCTCTTGGTCTATGTTCAAGTTCCTCAAGAGCACAATTAAGTGTCCCAGAATACTCATTCTCTGCAATGTTGTCCATAGCTTGTCCGGATCCACACAGTCAAAAGTCTTTGCATGGTCAATAAACCACAGAAAAATATCATTCTGGTATTCTCTGAGTCGAGACAAAATCCATCTCATGGATAGAGGAGCTGGGGACTTTAGACCCAGAGAGGGAGGGGCTGTGTGCTGACGACCAGGGGGCAGGCCTGCGGGTTATATTCTTTGGTTGGTTGATGATGCATGGAGGGGATTTAACCATGGCAATGAAACGATATACGTAGGATAAATGTAAAACTAAAGTTCTCCCCTGTAAACTTTCACATAATTCACAATAAAACATTTAAAAAAAAAAAAAAAAGATTAGATAGGGGGCAGTGAGTTTATATTATTGAGCTAGGATTAATGCAGAAAAGGACGGTTGCACAACTTAAAGAATGTAATAAATATCGTTAAATTGAACATGTAGGAACTTTTAGATTGGTGCATGCTTTTCTGTGTATATTCTCAACAGCAGCAATAAAATAAAAATTTAGGAGGAGAAGGAAAAAAAAAATCCATCTCACGTCAACAGTGATATCTCTTGTTACATGTACTCATCTGAATTCAGCATAAACCTCTGTCAGTTCCCTGTCAATATGTTGATGCAGGCATTTTTCAATGATCTTTAGCAAAAGTATACTTGCAGGTGCTATTAATGATATTGTGTGATGATTTCTACATTCCTTTGGGTTACCTCTCTTTGGAACGAGCAGAAATATGTACCTCTTCCAATCATTTGGTCAGGTAGCTACCTTCCAAATTTCTTAGCATAGATGACTGAGTGCCTCCAACGCTGCATCAGTTTGTTGAAAGATTTCAATTTGGAATCCATCAATTCCCAGACCCTTGTTCTTTGCCAATGCCTTCAGTGCACTTCTTCCTTCAGTACCATTGGCTCTTGATCATATGGTTTCTCTTGAATGGTTTCAAATTGTCCATTTCTTTTTGGTACAGTGACTGAGTATGTTATTCCCTATTGATTTTCTAATTCCAGTTCTTTGTACATTTCATTGTAATACTTGACTTGTCTTCTCAAGTTGCCTTTTAAGATTTTATGTTCAGATATTTTACTTCCTTACTACTGTTGTTTTCCCCACTATATACATAGCTACTATTCATAAGGTTTCAGTGACTAAATATTCAGAAGTAGTTCATCACTCCTTCTTCCTAGTCTATCTTCATCTGGAAGCTCATCTGAAACCTGTCCACTATGGGTGACCCTGCTGGTGTTTAAAATACTAGTGGCATAGCTTTCAGAATCACAGCAACTCACAAGCTACCACAGTATGACAAAACCAAGGCATGGTATTTTCAATAACCTCATATACATGTGAAAGCTGGACAATGAATAAGGAAGACCATAGATGAATTGATGCTTTTGAGTTATGGTGTTGGAGGAGAATATTCAAAGTGCCATGGGCTGCCAAAAGAACCAATAGATCTGTTTTGGAAGAAGTGCAGGCAGAGTGCTCCTTGGAGGCCAAGATGGCCAAACTTCATCTCTCATACTTCGTACATATTGTCAGGAGGGACCAGTCACTGGAGAAGGATATCATGTTTGGTAAGGTGGAGGGTCAGAGATAAAGAGGAAGACCCCCAACAAGATGGCTTAACCAAGCAGCAGCATTGATGGACTCAAGCGTGGCAACAGTAGTGAGGTTGGCCCAGGATCGGGCAGTGTGTTTCATTCTGCTGTGCATTAGGTCGCTATGGGTCAGTACCAACTCAATGGCACCTAACAACAACTGCAACATACAATGCTACTGCTACGCTGAAAATTGGGGAAAGGACGAGTTCCTTTCCAGACCTGAAGGATGGACGAGAACTATAATCTCAGGTTCCTCCAGTCTCTTTCCAACTAGTTATTTAAATAATTTTGAGTTTTGTTCCACATTTTATGCCCCTCTATCTGGGACTTTCTAATGTAATCCCTGTCAGAGCTGGTGGAAGTGGTAGCCAGGCACCCTCTTTTACTTATGGTTTTAGAATCATGGAGACTGGTGTTCACATGTTCTGCTACTCTAATGAACTAATTGATTCCAACCTTCTTCAGTTCTCATCACTCTTCTTCTGCACATGGAGAGCCCAACAGCTACCCTTCAAACTGCTGCTCAAAAACTTTTCAGATCCTAGATGCTACTCA
>NW_006408564.1:17049878-17052049 GCF_000296735.1 Chrysochloris asiatica
TATTCCAAAACATTTAATTGTGCTCATGAGGAACCTAAATATAAACCAAGGGGGAGACATTTAAACACAATAAGAGGTCACTGAATGATTAAAATCAGGAAAGACCTATACTAAGGTTGTATTCTTTCACTATAGTTATCAATATGTATGTTGAGCAAATAATCCGAGAAGCTGGATTATCTGAAGAAGAATGTGGCATCAGGATTGGAGGAAGACTTATTAGCAACCTGTGATACACAGAAATGCATCCTTGCCTGCTGAAAGTATGGTTGCATTTCAATGCAGAGTAAACAAAGATCCTCACAACTGAACCAATAAATAATATAATAAATGGAGAAAAAGGAGCTCTGGTAGAATAGTGGTTACAAGTTGGGCTGCTAACCTCAAGGTCAGCAGTTCAAACCTACCAGTGTCATTCTGTGGGGAAAAAAATGAGGCTTTGTGCTCCCATAAAGATTTACAGCCTCAGAAACCATATGCAGGATTGCTATGAGTCAGAGTCGACTCCATGGCATTCCACCACCACCAAAAAGGGAGAAAAGACTGAAGTAGTTGTCAAAGGCTTCATTTTGTTTAGATCTACAACCAACACTCATGGAAGCATTAGTCAAAATTTAAACAATGTATTACACTAGGCAAATGTGTTGCACAAGACCTCTTTTAAGTGTTCAAGAGCTAAATTATCAGTTACAGGACTAAGGTGTGCATGATGAAAGTCATGGTATTTTCAATAGCCTCATATGCATGTGAAAGTTAGACAGTGAATAAGGAAGACTGTAGAAGAGTTGATACATTTGAGTTATAGTGTTGGAGAAGATTATTACATGTACTATGGACTTCTAGAAGAACAAACAAATCTGTGTTGGAAGAAGTGCAGTCAGAATGCTCCTTAGAAGTAAATATGGCAAGACTTTGCCTCTCGTATTTTGGACAAATTATTTTGAGGGAACACTTTTGGATAAAGACATCATGCTAGGTAAAGTGGAGGGTCAGCAAAAAGAGGAAGACCTCCAAAAAGATGGATTGGCACAGTGACAGCAGCAATGAGTTCAGGCATAACAATGGTTGCATGGATGGCAGAGGACCAGACAGTGTGCAATGTTTCATTCTGTTGTGCATAGGGTCACTAGAAGTATGAACCGTATCATCAGCACCTCACAAAAACATGGGCAAAATATTAAATGATGAAAAATCATCAAAGGAATTATACACAGGAAGATACAAAGGAAGATGAAATTATACACAGAGTCACTACTTTCAAAAGAATTGGTCAAAGCTCAACCATTTCAACAGGGAGCATGAAATTAAAAAACTGATGGAAGACAGCTACCTGGATAACCAGTTGGAAGAGATTCATATTTGTACCCATTCCAAAAAAAGGTGACCCAATGAAATACAAAGATCATTGAACAATATCATTAATATTATAGACAAGTAAAATTTTGCAGAAGACAATTCAAAATCAGTTACAGTGGTACATTGACAGGGAGCTGTCAGATATTCAAGCAGGATTCTAATGAGGATCTGGAGCTAGGGATAACTTCGCTGATGTCATATGGATCTGGCTGAAAGCAGATAATACTAGAAACATGTCTACTTGTGCTTTATTGACTATGCAAACTCATCTGACTTCACGGATCATATCAAACTATGGATAATATTGAGAAGAATGTTCCAAAACACTTAATTGTGCTCATGAAGAACCTGTACGTAGACCAAGAGGTAGTCATTCAAACAGAATAATGGGACAACGAATGGTTTAAAATCAGAAATGGTGTGCCCCCAGGGATGTATCTTTTCACCATACTTATTCAATAAGTATGCTGAGTAAGTAATCTGAGAAGTTGGATTATATGAAGAACATGGCATTAGGATTGGAGGAAGACTCATTAACAACCTGTGATATGCAGATGATACAACCTTGTCTGCTGAGAGTGAAGAGGACTTAAAACATTTACTGATGAAGATCAAAGAGCACAGCCTTCGATATGGATTATATCACAATGTCAAGAAAACAAAAAATCCTCACCACTGGACCAATAAACAACATTCTTATCAACGGAGCAAAGATTGAAGTTGTCAAGGACTTCATTCTTCTTGAAACAACTATCAACACTTACAGAAGCAGAGAAATTAAATGACATATTGTGTTAGGCAAATCTGCTGCATAA
>NW_006408564.1:17052489-17058015 GCF_000296735.1 Chrysochloris asiatica
TTTCGTTCTGCTGTGCATAAGGTCACTATGAGTCAGTATTGACTGGATTGCACCTAACAACAACAACAACATATGCTGATGATATAACTTTGCTTGCTAGAAGTAAAGCAGACTTAAAATACGGGCTGATAAATATCAAACTTGCAGTCTTCAGTATGGACTGCATCTCAATATAAAGAAAACTAAAATCCTCACAACTGGACCAATAAATAACATTATGATAAACAGAGACAAGATTTAAGTGGGTCAAAGACTTTATTTTGCTTGGATCCACAACCAATGCTCATAGGAACAAAAGACAAGAAAATAAATAATACATTGTGTTAAGACAAATCTGCTGCAAAAGACCTCTTTAAAATGTTCAAGAGCATAGATTTTAATATAAGGTCTAACGTGTGCCTGACCCAAGCCATGGTATTTTCAATCACCTCATATGCATGTGAAAATTGTATGTTATTCATTAATAAGGTAGGCTATAGAATAATCAATATATTTGAATTACAGTGTTGAAAAAGAATATTAGAAGTGCCATGGATTGCCAGAACAAATAAGTCTGTCTTGGAAGAAGTGCAGACAGAATGTTCCTGAGAAGCCAGGATGGTGAGACCTCAAGTCTCATACTTTCGGCATGTTACCAGAAAGGAACAGTCCCTGGAGAAGAACATCATGCTTGGTAAAACACAGGCTCAGTAAAAAAGAGGAAAATACCAAATGAGATAAACTGACAGCAAAACTGGGGTAAAAAAAAATGTAATTGTGAAAGTGGTGCAGAACTGGGCAGTGTTTCATTCTGTTGTGCATAAGGTTTGTAGGAGTCAGAATAGACTCGGTGGCTCCTAGTAACAACAATAAATATGTGCCAGATTCCCTATGAAAGCAACAGTTCATATTGTATTTCTTGCCTATCTCCTCAGTTAACAAAAAGCAGAAAGAGGAAACATTATCAAGACCTTCTACAAGCCTTTGGCCCAGTGACTGACTTGTAATAACCTATGTTGGTTATTGAATGTCAGAATGACTCTGTGAAAGAATGAAGGATAGATACATAAATAGATGCAAATTAAAAGCAGGTTTCTGGGAATTTTTTCTAACCCATTCAACTATGAAAAAATAATGGTTATAAACTGTGTTCCCAGTGTTTTCTTAACCCAAAATAACACTGTTTCTAAATTAGATATTTGAAAAGAAGAAATCCACGAGTATATGACATGATGGAAATTCTCATTGATGAATGTAGTCAATTTTCATCACATGCAAGTCAATGAGGTATCAATACATTGTGGTCTGGGTGTTATTTTTAGGCCTCTGTGCTCCCTGAAATTTGCAAAGATCTTGTTGTTGTTGTTGTTGTTATGTGCCATGGAGTAGGTTCCAACTCATAGCGACCTTGTACAGGGTTTCCAAGGCTATAAATCTTTAGAGGAGCAGAAAACCTCATCTTTTTCCCACGGAACAGCTGATAGTTTTGAACTGCGGACCTTGAGATTAGCAGCTCAATTCGTAACCACTATGCTACCAGAGCTCCTTTGTTAAGATCTTAGCAGACTTAAAATTGGTAAGGGGCTTCACTCAAGAAGAATGCCATGTAATAATTTATCATGGTGGCAGATATGTGGAGTTCAAGGAGACTTGCTCATGGTCTGCTTTCCTGTGTCATATTTCTGGAGAAAATTTTTTTTCCCTTTAGGAAAATTAGAATTCTCCAAATAAACTCTTCAATGTATTTTTATGTTTGCCAGGCTCAAGATTGGATACTTCTGTTTACAACTTTCTTCTTATTTTTATTTGTATCTGTCCAATTTCAGACTTGCTACAAGGAAGACATATTGCCAGCTGTTTTGGGTTTTAAAAGGACAATTTTGTAACCACAATTGTATTTTTCAAACCCCAAATGCACACTGCTAAGAATGTGATCCAAAATAGAGTAAATCAAAAGCTTTCCAAAGAAAACAGATCTTGCTGGTATTCTGGGACTCCAAATTCCTGCAGGTTAAATCACATTCCCTTCACCATGAGCAGCAGTGGAGCGTTCTATTATCTCCTACTTTACTTCTTCAGTGGAGATAGTCTCACATCTGACAGCAGCATCTAAACAATGAGCTTCCTCTGGCTTTGAAACGGAAAGTCCTGCGCTGGAGACATAAACTGAGAAGAATAAAGGTCTGAGTAAGGACTGAACATTGATTGCAGTTCCCCAGGAGGGGAGCGGGAACAAGTAAGTAACAAGCAACAAAGAGAGGATTCATCTTTGTCTTCAGGTCACAGGACGGCACTGCCAAGAGCACCAGGACATTGTTGTTGTTGCTGTTATTAGGAGCCATTGAGTCAGTACTGACCCATAGCAACCTTTATGCACAGCAGAAAAGAACAACAGTGGTGGCTAAAAACACTGTAAATTATTGAGCAAAGTGCTGCTACAATTCCTCCCGCCCTCAGAAACACGGAACATGGCTCATCAGAAAACAAGCAACAGGCACACAACCTCTGTCAGAGCTATAGTAGAGCGTCATTGCTGGTGCTCATGGGGTTTTCAGAATGTGACCTTTTGGAAGCAGACTGCCAGTCCTGTCTTCTGAGGAGCCTCTGGATAAGTTTGAACTGCCAACCTTTTGGCCAGTAATGGAGCACTTAACCATTTGCATTACCCAGGGACCCATATAGTAGAGGGGTAGGGGAGGAACTCATCACTCTCTTGTGTCCTCCATTAGATGCCTGGCTTTATTTTTTTGTGATTTATGTTTGCGTTATGTCAAAAGGACTACAGTCTATTTTGATTCTTGTATGGAAACCATACAGTGAATTATTTTTTGGGAAAAACGTCAGACTTCATGTGTATAACCAAGGGCCTTACAACTGTGGGCATAAAGGAACTGAGCACATTGGATTCAAGAGTAGGAAGGAAATTTTTCACTGCATGCTTTTTTTTTTTTTTTAATTTTGATTTGTAAAGTCTGTAAATGTGTCATTTATTCAAAAAATTAGAAGTTTGCATATATATAGCCAAATGCTTTCAGATGAATTTAAAAGCAAATCCTTTCCCCCATATGCTACCATTTTAGAAAAAATGCAAATGAGCATTTCCTTTTCAGGGTGGACAAGTCTTTTGGTCTTTCAGCCAAATCTCTTTAAACACATATTGTTGAACTGAGCATTCTTGCTAGATTCCTTCACACTGTTGGTATTAAGATCCTAAATTAACAACTCTTGGATTAATAAAAGAGACCCCAGACCCTCCTAGTGAGTAGACGCTTACTAAAAATAAGAGCCAAAAATGTTTAGTTTTCTCTGTTAATTCATGGCATAATAAGCATTGATTATACATTTATGGGTATGTTGGCTGCATCATTTGCAATTACATGGCCTGCTTTATTCATGAGAAAGGCCCCAGAATGGTCCAGTGATTATTTGAGCCAGTTTCCCCCTTTCAATGTGCATGTAAAAGGTCTGCTTATCCACAGTTGCCAATGGATGATAAAAAGGTTCTTTTTATCCCCTTTTGCATTGCAAGATAATTAAAGCCCACATCAATAAAATGCTGAACATCCTTGTTCAGAAATTTAATTTCCACTGCATCAGGTAGATGATTAGATGCTTTAAGCAACTTAATTGGTTGGGGACTAGGGGAAGGGGGAATGAAAAAGCCACAGTCTTTCCAGGTGGTTCTACCAATGCCAAACCAAAGAGAAGCAAAGGACCTAGCCATTTGACTCTCGGCATTATTCTGTCAGGCATGGCCCAGTGCCTGCTGGCTTCTGGGTAACCAATCCAAAAGGGATGTTCCATTAAAAATGGACCAATGAGGAAAGATGTTGCGTAAAACATATAATGTGGTGGGGCCTGGCTGTATTTTAATTTAGACTGATTCTCTACCCAGCTGTTAAGAGTATGCTGTCTACCAACACAAGATTTTAATAGCAAGACCCCAATAAAAAGACAAGACCATCCCAGTGCAGCTCATTATAAGACTTAAATATATGGGTGTAAAACTTACTAGAAAGAATGGGAGGGAAAGAGAGTGAAAGGGGAAATAAAGGATGCAGTGGGGGAGGGAGTCTGAGTTCATGGTGTGTGCAGGCAGTTGGGATTAGTGACAGGAACATAGTGGAGTTCCTGTCACTAACAGCCAAGACCATTGTGAAACCACACACACTGTTTGCTGATCAGGGAGCCCTGGTGGCACTGGGGGAAAAGACTGGACTGCTAACCACAAGTTCAGCAGTTCAAACTCACAGGACAAAGACGAGGCTGGCTGCTCCCCTAAAAATTTGCAGTCTCAGAAACCTTATACAGGATCGCTGTGAGTTGGGATCACCTTGACGACAATGGATTTGGGCTTTGTGAGTATGCTGCTAAGCTAGAAAACCAACTCCTCAGCAAGTTATTAATCCTCTCTGAACCTATTCATGAATATATTCAAATAAACCAATATTTGTACTTAATGGATTTAAATAAGCCAATGCTGGTAAAATTACATAGGGACTTCAGCTTCCACAAAGATAGAGTAGAAAATGTGAGTGTGTTTCCCATTCCTCATGATGTTGATAAGTGCCATCAAGCTGGTTCCGATTCATAGTCATAGCTACCCTATACAGAGATTTTAAGTAGCAGCTGGTGGTTTTGAACCACCCACCTTGAGGTTAGCAATCCAGTACTTATCCAACAGTGCTATAGCAGGACTCCATTCATCATGTTAAGTACAACTAAATAAAAAGTCTGGATAATGAGCTTTATTGGATGTACAGTTTTATAGCTCTTGCTAAGCTGGGGGAGTTTTTAGCCTCCATTTCTTCAAGCATGTGTCAGCCTGGCCTTCTTTCTCCTCTCCTTTAGGACTATGATGGCATGAATGTGAGATATTTTGTTTGAGTCCCACAGGTCTCTTAGGTTCTCTTTAAGTCTTTCTTCTCTGATTGTGAAAGAATCAAGCTAGAAATCACTAACAGAAACCAGGAAAATCTCTGAAATGTGGACACTAAAAAACACACTTCTAAATAATCCATAGGTCAATGAAGAAACCTCAAGTAAAATACAAACAAACAAAAAAAAAAAAAACACTGGAATGAATAAAAATGGAACAAAAAAATATGGGAGACACAGATAAAACAGCGCAAAAAGGGACATTTGTATTGCACATTAGAAAAAGAGGAAAATTCTCAGATCATAATCTAAGCTTCCACCTCAGGAAGCAAGAGAAAGAAGAACAAAATAAACCTAAACCCAGAAGAGGGAGGAACTATTAAAAATGACAGTAGAAATTCATAAAATTGAAAATAGACCATTATTGAAATAAAAAGCTGGTTCTTGAACAACATCCATAAAATTGATAAACTTATAGCAAGACTGGCAAGGAAAACAGACAGAGAAGATACAGATGATCAATGTTAGAAATAAAACTAGGTATCATAACAGACCCTGTAAGGAGCTCTGGTAGCGTAGTGGTTACCAATCGGGCTGTGAACCGCAAGGTCAGCAGTTCAAAACTACCAGCTGTTCTGTGGGAGAAAGATGAGGCTTTCTGCTCCCATA
>NW_006408564.1:17059140-17068045 GCF_000296735.1 Chrysochloris asiatica
AAAGTAGTGGAAACCTGTACACTGAAAGCTACAAAATGCTGATGACAAAAATGAAAGAAGATCTAAATAAATGGAGAGACATACTGTGTTCAAGAGTCAAAACAATCAACATAGTAAAGATGTCAGATCTTCCCAAATAGAGATATAGTTTTAATGCAATTTCTATCAAAAATCCCACCAAGATTTTTTGTATGTGTTAATAAGATTATACTAAGACTTACAGTAAAAGGTAAAGGGACTAGAGTAGTTAAATCAACTTTCAGAAAAATAAAAGGAATGAAGTGAGAAGAATCAGCTTCCCCAGTTTCAAAATTTATTATACCATGACAGTAATAAAAAAAAAAAAATGGGTCATATTCCTGCTTTGTGGATATTGGTTATTATTGTAATATAGACATTTAATTGAGAAAGAAACTAATATTGGGAAATAAGATTACAGAAAGCTTGTAAGCCCATTTTCAGCCAATAACGAATTGTATTATCTAAAGGGGACTAGAATGTGTCCAGAGAAATAGGCTTCTTGTTAACCCTTTGTGGAGTGTGGACCCATCCATGGATTACTGAGCCCCACCCAGAACTTTCTGGGGTGGGATATTTCCTCTTGAAAAGATATGCAGACAAACCCAGAAAAACAAAAGGTATTTCTTGAAAGAAAGTCCAGTGGGTAGTGGCCTGAGGGAGCTGATTGTTTGGCTGTGACAGCATCAAGCAAGCTGTTTGCCCTACAAAAATTAAGGCAAGAAAAGTCAGCCCACTTTTATTTTAGTTTCTTTAATTTTTAACTTCTAACACTGAAACTCAAAGGGAACACACAAGCAATCTTGTATGTTTGCTAGTGACCGCACTGGTCAAGTTGTAAGTGGAAGCGGGGGAAATGCAGCAATGGAGACCTGGACTGAGTTTGGCCATTAAACTTGAGATGAGAGAAGGAAGAGGAAGGGCTGGTGGCTTGAAGTTCAGGGAAACATGTGAACTCCTGAGACCATGGACACTGACCTAGCCACTGGTGGCTAGAGTTAAGAGTAAAGCAACCAGCTGGTCTGATGTAGAGGGAGGTGTGCGAGAGCTCTCAAGTTGCAGAAAGTACTCATTTGCACTAGCTTGGATGGCTTGCTGACCAGAACTTAGTCATATGAAGATAGAGAAGTTTGATACAGGGAGAAAGCATAAATTGCTACAACTTGATGAACTGGACCTTTGCTTATGGATGTTACTGCCCAAAATTCTAACAGAAAGAGAAGGATTCTTCTTATCAAGGATCTAGCTTGCCTCATCAGTACACTGGGTTGTTAGGGGTGGGCAACTTCGACTTTGGCTATCAAAAATGGGGGTCTATAATGGCATAAAGTGACTGGTTTACAAGCTTGCATGAGGGTGCTTAGTATCAGAATAAGGAGAGTAAGACAGAATCTTCATTGACTAGTTTTCCTCTTGTCCAAATGGGTCTGGTGATGATGGGGTTAGGATTTTATGATTCATTTGTGAGTAATTGTTATCAGAACCAATGATGGTAGTCATAACTGCAAATGTAGAAGAGGTGTAACTTTAAGGGGGGAGCAGCTAATCTGTCATTTCAGGAACAAAGGACCCTAGGACCATTAAGAAAAGAGCATGAGACACATGTGGGATCCTAACAAGAAAAGCATCGGCAACAGAGATGGTGGCAGAGGCAATGGCATAGAGAAAGCCACAGAGGACTCTAGGCCCATGGACTGACTAATAAAGGCAGTGTGCCTGCAGGCAGGAGGCTTACTTGCAAAACGTGCCCTTTGGACATTTAAACAAATATATCAATTCAATGTGGCTTGTGTACATTAGAAAAAAAAATAGGTAATAGAGATAAATATTGTTAGCTGAGAGTGCATGGAGGAGTTTGTAATCATTGCAATGATTTGTTGAATGTAAAACTGATGGATTCGAATATAAAAACCAGAAATAAAACCCATCCAAATATACCCAGCTGATTTTACCAAAGTGCAGTTCAAATGGAGGAAAACAGACTGTACAACAAATGCTCCCGGAATAATTAGACATCCAAAGACACACAAAAAGGAGGTGGCAATTATCCTAAATCCCAAGCCTTATTAATAAATTAACTCAAGACAGATGAAGAACTTAAACATAAAATGTGAAATTTTGGGAACAAAACACAAAAAGGAAAGCTGACAAATCGGGCCTTGTAAAAATAAAAAAACATTTGCTCTGTACACGGTCCTCAAGAGAGAATGAAGACACAAGCTACACAATGGAAGAAGTATTTGCTAATCTCATATTTGACAACAAACTCTTCAGAATTATAGAAAGAATTTTTTTAAATTAACTGTAAAACATATACAAGTCAATTACAGAATGGGTACCAAATATAAAGAGACACATCACAAAAGAGGATATTTATTGTTGCTGTTGTTGCGGTTAAATGCCATCAAGTCAGTTCTGATTCATAGTGACACTGAATAAAGTTTCTGAAGAGCAACTGATAGGTTTGAACCACCAACCTTGTGGTTAGCAGTCCAGGGCTTATCTTACAGCACCACACCCAAATTAAACCAAAAAGAAATACTGTTACATACTAATTTGAATGACAAAAATAAAAAGGACAACATCAATTACTGGCAAGGAAGAAGAAAAAGTGGATTACTTGTGCATTGCTGGTGGGAATGTACAATAGTTCATTCACTCTGAAAAACAGTTTCTTACTAAACTACATATACAATGACCACCCAAACCAGCAATTACCCTCCTGGGCATTTATCCCAGAGAAGTAAAAACCTATGTTAACACAAAAACCTCCACATGAATGTTGATAGCAGCCTTATTCACAATAGCCCAAAACTGGAAAAAACCTAGATGCTCTTCAATAGGTAAATGGTTAAACAAACAGTGGTCTATGCATGCCAGGGAATACTACTCAGCAATTAGAAGGAATGAATATACGATGAACAAGATGAATATCCAGAGAATTGTAATTTTTTAAAAAATCCCGATGCTAGTACATGCGATAGGATTCTCTTTCTATCACATTTTTGAATTGACAAAATTGTAGAAATAGAGATCAAAGGTTGCCATGGGTTGAGGAGAAGCTGGGAGTGGGAAAGAAGTATGTGTACCTTTAAAACGGCAATGTAAGAGAACCTTGGAGTTCCTGGGTAATGAAAATGTTACCTCCCTCAGCTATTAATCAAAAGGCTGGGGGTTCAATTCCATCCAGGGGTCCCCCCAAAAGAAAAGCTTGACAATCTACTTCAGAAAATATAGTCACTGAAGACCTTATGGAGCACAGTCCTAGTCTGACACACATGGAATCACCATGAGTAAGAAGTGACTCAATAGCAACTGATGAGTAGTGGAAATGTTCTGTATTTTGATGATATTGGTGCCAATACCCTTGTTATGACACTGTTACTACTGGGAACTGGTAAAGAATCCAAGGGCTCTCTCCGTATTGTTCATTACAACTGCATATGAACCAATAATTATTTCCAAATGTAAAGTTTCTGAAGTGAATTGCTGTTGCTAGCTGCAACTGAGCCCATTTTAACTCAGAATAGCCTTACGTACAAGAGAATGAAGCATCGCCCGAATGAAGCATCGCCGGGTCCTGCATGGTAATCACAACTGCCAGCATGGTCAAGTTCATCATTTTAACGATTGTGCCAATTCATCTCATCAACGGTCTTCCCTTCACACTCATTGGCCCTCTACTGGTTCAAACTTGTTATCCTTCTACAGCAATTGAACCCTTGCTATAATGTGTCCAAGGACATCAAGTTTGAACCAGTAGAGGGCCAATGAGAAAAGCAAATTGAACAATAATATGTTGTGATCAATGAGATTTTCTTTGGCTGGTTTTTAGAAGTAGATCATTCTTCTTTGTCTTAGTCTGGAATCTCCTTTAAAATCTGTCCACCAATGGTGGCCCTGCCGTTACTTGAAATTCCAGTGGTATCGTTTCCAGTATAATCATGTGAACCACCACACTGTGACAACGTAATAGATGGGTGGTGGAAACAGTAGATGACAGGGGATTATGAAATTTATATGAAAACAACATTGTTTCTTATATATAATTATGTCTAAGTAAAGATCTAACTATATAAGTGGTTCTTTTGCCCCAGTGTTCCACCTTAGAGAGACCAACCAAGAAAACAGAGAATGGCCAGGAAGTGGTTACAATGATGCTACCACATAAAAGTTATACAGCCATTATCTGGTTATGTAACATTCTGCTTCTGCAGGAAAGAAAGTAAGGTTTCGGTCTCCTTTCACTGCAGTTAAAGAACAGAACTAGCTGTGAATAACAGAATTAGATTAGATCCAGATAAAAATCAATGCAAGTCATCCCAATGCCAAGAACTTAACTCTGGAGCATAGTCAACTAAGGTGTATCAACAAAATTATAGAAAAACTCAGCAAACCAAATTATTCCGATCAAGTTCCTTCTGGAGAAGAAGAGACTTCTTTTGTAATAGAATTGAGGACATATTTAGTTGGAGAAGTAGGTTCTTAAGACTAAAAGCTATTCTTGCCTTGTGGAAGAAAGGGCGGTGTTCAAAGATAAACTAAGATCACTAATGTGCCAGGGAGCTAGGGAACCAGCTGATGCTTAGTGGGAAAGAATGCTCAAAGCATTCCGTGATAGTGTGCTCAGAGTGAGGTGTAGTCTCCTTAACTTAATTTTTTTTAATGAATTCATTTGGAAAACAATAAAACTTTATGGAAGTATAATTTGTTCACATATGTAAGCACTCATGTGACAACTATCAGAGCAACATAGCAAACATTTTCATTGTCCTTTAAAGTTCTTTCATGCTGTTTTATAACAATGGCCACTCTAGAGGTAATCATGATGTCTTATCATCAGACATTAGTTTTATATGTTGTTAAAATTCATATAAATTTTCACACCACATACATATTGTGTGTGTGTGTATGTTCCTGGATTCTTTATCCAACTTAATGGTTTGGACACAGTTTGACTGTGATCTATGAGGTTTTAATTGGCTAGTTTTCAGAATTAGATCATGTTTTTGTGTTTATCCATAGTTCACTCTTCTTTATTCCAAAGAAGATAACCAGTTATTAAGCACAGGAAACTATGATAAATAACTGTACTCATCAAGGAAACGCAAATTAAAAACATACCAAGATACCAGAATGGATGTATCTTTTAAAGATTGATAATGCTAAGTGTTGGTGAAGATGTGGAACAACCCAAAAACTCCTAGATTATGGATAAAATGCACAAATGGAGCAACACTTTTGGAAACCTATTTTGTACTTTCTAGTAAAATTAAGCTTACCCTGTTGTTGTGCATCACTGAGTTAATGCCAACTCATTGTGAACCTATGCGACAGAATAGAACTGCCTCAGAGCATTCTGGAAGCTGTAATGGTCATGAGAGCACATCAACAGGCCATTTCTCCTGTGGAGCTGCTGGTGGGTTCTAACTGCTGACCTTTACTTTAGCCAAGTGTTTACCCATTCCATCACCACACTAAAACCCACTACCATCAAGCTGACTCCAACTCACAGGGTTTCTAAGTCTGCATGTCAATCTTTACGGAAGCATATTGCCACATCTTTCTCACTGGAGTGGCTGATGAATTTGAACTGCCAGCCTTTCAATTAGGAGTCAAGCGCTTTACCACTGCACAACCAGAGCTCCTTAAATTTACCTTGTGAGCCTTGGAACAACAGGGCTCTGTGATATAGGGATTGAGACTAAATGGGTTAAGTTTCTTGTCTGTTTTGTGGATACTGATTTCCCCTGCCTACTACTATATCAACTATCAACACTCATGGAAGCATCAGTCAAGAAATCAAACTACGTATCACATTAGGCATATCTGGTACACAAGACCTTTTTAAAGTGTTGAAGAGCAAAGAAGTCAGCTTGAGGACTAAGGTGCAGCTGACCCAAGCCATGGTATTTTTAATAACCTCATATGCATGCGAAAGCTGGACTGTGAATACGGAAAACTATAGAAGAATTGATGCCTTTGAGTTACGGTGTTAGAGGAGAATACTGAAAGTTCCATGGGCTGCCAAAAGAACCAATAAATCCATTTTGGAAGAAGTGCGACCAGAGTGCTCCTTGAAGGCCAAGATGGCCTAACTTCGTCTCTCATACTTCATACATATTGTCAGCAGGGACCAGTCACTGGAGAAGGATATCATGTTTGGTAAAGTGGAGGGTCAGAGAAAAAGAGAAAGACCCCCAACTAGATGGATTGGCCAAGTGGCAGCATTGATGAACTCAAGCGTGGCAACAGTAGTGAGGTTGGCCCAGGATCGGGCAGTGTTTCGTTCTGCTGTGCATAAGGTCGCAATAGGTTGGTACCAACTCGATGGCACCTAACAACAACTACTACTACTTTATCAACCATCAACACTCATGGAAGCAGCAGTCAAGAAATCAAACGATGTATTGCATTAGGCAAATATGCTGCACAAGACCTTTTTAAAGTTTTGAAGAGCAAAGGTATTAGCCTGAGGACTAAGGTATGCTTGATGCAAGCCATGATATTTTCAAAAGCCTCATATACATGCAAAAACTGGACAGTGAATAAGGAAGATCATAGAAGAATTGATGCATTGGAGTTATGGTGTTGGAGTTATGGTGTTAGAGAAAAATAATGAATGTATCATGGGCTGCCTAAAGAACAAACATATCTATGTTGGAAGAAGTACAACCAGAGTACTCCTTGGAAGCCAGGATGGCCAAACTTCATCTCTCATACTTCAGACATATTGTCAGGATGGACCAGTCGCTGGAGAAAGAGATCATGTTTGGTAAGGTGAAGCATCAGTGAAAAAGAGCAAGACTCCCAGCAATATGGATTGGTAAAGTGGCAGCATCAATGGGCTCAAGTGTGGCTATAATTATGAGGTTGACCCAGGATCGGTCAGTGTTTCATTCTGTTGTGCATGTAGAACTAGCTAAAGGGTACTAGAATGTGGCCAGGGAAATGGCTTCTTGTTAAGCATTTGTGGAATACAAGAGTTTTAGGTGGAATATGGATCCTTACCCAGAACCTTCTGAGGTAGTCCATTCCCACTTGGAACGATAAGCAGAACAACCCTGAATGGCTAGAGGAACAGCAAATACTTTTTGAAAGATCGATCAATGGGGGTGGGAAAAGCAGACTGCTTGGCTTTGACAATAGCAAGCAAGCTGTTTGCCCTGGAGCCATTAACGCAAGAAAAGTGAGCCATCAACGCAAGAAAAGTGAGCCATCAGACTAAACCCCAGTCTAATACTGAAACTCAAAGCAAACACATAAACAGTCTTGTATGCTCGCTGGTGACCACCCTGGTCAACTTCAGAGTGGAAGTGAGGGAAATGCAGCAATGAAGACATGAACTGAGTTTGGCCATGTTCCACACATACCCAATGATCATGAGATGAAAGAGAGAAGAGGAAGGGCTGGCTGGTTTGAAGTTCAGGGAGACATGTGAACTCCAGAGCCCATGGACAATGACCTGGCCACTAGAGAGAAGAGGAAGGGCTGGCTGGTTTGAAGTTCAGGGAGACATGTGAACTCCAGAGCCCATGGACACTGACCTGGCCACTAGAGAGAAGAGGAAGGGCTGGCTGGTTTGAAGTTCAGGGAGACATGTGAACTCCAGAGTCCATGGACACTGACCTGGCCACTGGGGGCTAGAGTTAAGAGTGAAGCAGCCAGCTATTCTGAAGTGGGGGGAGGCATGTGAGAACCCCCAGATTTGCAGCTAGTACTCATTTGTCCTAGCTTGGATGGCTTGCTGATCAGAACTTGGTCAAATATAAAGAACTTTGATATAGGAAGCAAGCATAAATTGCTACAATTTGATAAACTGGACCTTTGCTTGTGGATGTAGTTGCCCATATTTCTAACCTAAAGGAAAGGATTCTTCATATCAAGGTTCAAGCTTGCCTCCTCAGTACACTGGGTTGATAGGGATGGGCAACTTAGACTTTGCCTATCAAAAATGGGAAGCTATAAAGGCACAAAGTCACTAGTTTATGAGCTTTAATGAGAGTGCTTAGTGTCAGGCACAAGGAGTTCTGGAGTGGCACTGTGGGTTAATGTACTAAACTGCAAAGTTGATTTGAACCGCAAGGTTGGCGGTTCAAGCTCACCAGCTACTCCTCAGAAACCCTATATAGGGACACTGTGGATCGGAACCAACTTGACAGCACTTAACAACAATATAAAGGCACAAAGTGGCTGGCTTATAAGCTTTCATGAGTATTCTTAGTGTCAAAATGAGAAAGGTAAGATAGAATCTTCGCTAAATAGTTTTCCTCTTGTCCTCTGGTCTGATGATGGGGATAGAGTTTTAGAATTCATTTGTGAGTAATTGTTATCAGGACTAACGGCAATGGTCACACCCGTAAATGTAGAAGACGTATAACTAAAAGGGCACAGAGAGATAGAGCAGCCAAGGACTACAGGTCCATGGACTGAGAAAGGCTGTGTGCATGTAGGCCGAGGCTGGCTTGCAAAATGCACCCTTTGCATATTTAAATGAATGTATATTTTCAGCGTGATAGGTGTAATTTTTTTTTTTAAAAAAAGGAATAGAGGTAAATACTGTTAACTGAGAAAAAGAGGAAGACCCCCAGTGAGATGGATTGGCAAGTGGCAGCATCAGAGGACTCAAGCGTGGCAACAATTGTTACGTTAGCCCAGGACAGGGAGTGTTTCATTCTGTTGTGCATAGCGACACTATGAGTTGGTACTAATTTGATGGCACCTAACAGCAACAACATATTATATATATAATATACATATTGCTGTTAAGTCAGTTTCAACTCACAGGGGCCCTGTATAGGGTTTCTGATGAGCAGCTGGTGAACTGAATCCACTGATCTTGCAGTCCAGTCCATTAAACCACAGCATTACACAGGAATATATGTGT
>NW_006408564.1:17068515-17073300 GCF_000296735.1 Chrysochloris asiatica
GTTGTTAAGTGCTGTCAAGTCTGTTTCAACTTATAGCAACCCTGGATGGGGTTTCCAAGGAATGAGTGAGTGGTGGGTTTGAACCACCAACATTGCAGTTAGCAGTCCAGTGCTTATCCTACAATGTAAAACATACGTTTCACCCTTGTCATCTCTTCCTGCTATGGCCATGGCACCCTCTTGTTGGGGTTCCATTTCATTCTCAGATCCTACTGAATATAGGAAGTATGTAATGGACAGTCTGTTTGTCCCAATGCCACACATAAGTCCAAGTTTCCCAAGTGGGTGTCACATTTTAGGTTCTGAGTGCCACAACATTCAACAGACATCCAGTTTCATAAATATTTCCTAAGCACAGTGCTAGATTCTAAGAGGATGATACAAAAATGAGCAAGATGTGGTCCCTTGTCATGGCAATAGTGGTTAAGAGTTTGATTCTTGAAGTAAAAAAATATATCCAAACTTGAATTCCATGTCTGCTGTGAACCACAAGGCCGACAGTTCAAACCCCCCAGCTGTTCCTGGGAAACCCTATACAGGGTTCCTATGAGTCAGAACCAACTTGATGGCACTTAACAACAACGTCTTAACTATATGCTCTCAGGTAAGCTCTTGTCTATTCATCTACATAAAGCATGGGCACAATGCAAATAATCACAGTGACAGTACCTACCCAAAGATCTTTTTATGAAGTGAATGAGAGGATGCATAGTTCAATGTGTCTTTGTAAATTTTCAATCAATGTTATTATTGAGGGTCTTCTTTTTTATTATTATTACTATATTCACAATCTCATGAGAAGAGAAATCATGACTATTGATACAAAGCAGATTATCAGAGGTACTATTTTAGAAGTAAAATATTCAAATTTGGGAATATGAAAAGAGAAAACGCAAATTTTGATTAAGGAATTCCGGTAAGACTTCGCATAGGATTTATACAAAGTCTGGATGTATCAATTTATGATACAAGAATTGCAGGTAAACTTTTAATGACCAAATAGCATAGCAGGAGGCACCATGATAGAATATAAAATGCATCAAGCATGAAGCCCCACAGTCTTAGGTATGCATCTAGATGTAGCCATGTATTAGTCATAGGCTCTTATTTATACAAGTAATTTAAGTTCTCTATATTTAAATTGCATCATTAGTAAATTATGAGAATTTCTATTTATAATGTGTCTTTTCCAGATAAAAAGGAACTTTATTTAATACAGAGTACAATGATAATTACACAGTGCCTAAATTTTAACAATCATATTAATGGAACAAGAAATAAAGGGTCCACCCACTCTGCGCCTGTTGGGGTGAGGATAGAGGATAATCCTTTCAGTAAGACAGCAAGATGACCAACTGGCAGCATTTACCTACAGCAATGGGTCTTGCAGTGGTCATAGATCACTTTGAGAATCTAGTCCTTCCTGCCAGGAAAATGCATGCACATATTTGCATAAAACAGAAATATTACAGCACTATTCACAGTTTAAAAGTGGAAACAACCTAAATATTAATCCAGAATGGATAAACAAAATGTGCTATGTAGGTATGGTAACAGTGGTGATGGTGGGGTGCCGTGGAGTCGGTTCCAAATCATAGCAAGCCTGCATAGGGTTTCCAAGGCTGTAAATCTTTATGGGAGCAGAAAGTCTCATCTTTCTCCCTCAGAAGCACTAGTAGTTTTTAAAATGCTGACTATGAGGTTAGCAGCCTGACTCGTAACCATTACACTATCAGAGCTCCTTGTGTAGATATGTTATTGTTATTCTTAAGTGCCATCGAGTAGGTTCCGACCCATAGTGACCCTGTATAGTGTTTCCGAGGAGTGACTGATGAGCTTGAACCACCGATCTTGCAGTTCAAATGGCTTTGCAGACTGGCACATTAACCCATAGCCCCACACATAGTAAAATTCAATTCTGTCACAAAGAATTATGAAGTTCAGGTACATGTTACAACAACCTCAAAACATCATGTTGAGTAAAACAAGTCAGTTACAAAAGGACAAGTGTTGTACAATCCCACTGATATGAACTATGTAGAACAGGCAAGTGGTTAGAGTTCTAAGCTTACTCCTGGTTACCGGGGACAGGCAGAAGGAATGGAGAAAAAGAGACTCGATGCTTAGCACACACTGAGCTTCTGTTTAGGATAATGGAAACTTTTGAAAATAAATTGTTGGACAAGATGAATGTGACTAATGTCACTGAACTGTACATGTGAAAAATGTTGGGATGGCAAATATTTTGTTATACAACAGAAATTTCATAATGCCAAGAGGTGTTATGCAGATGACACAACTTTACTTGCTGAATGTGAAGAGGACTTAAAATACTTACTGATGAAAATCAAAGATCATAGCCTTCAGTATGGGTTGCACCTCAGTGTAAAGAAAACAAAAGTCCTCACCAATGGACCAATAAACAATATCCATGTAAATGGAGAAAAGACTGAAGCTATCAAAGACTTCAGTTTGCTCACATCAACCATCAACACTCATGGAAGCAAGAGTCAAGAAATCAAAAGACGTACTGCACTGGGCAAACCTACTACACAAGATCTCTTTAAACTGTTGAAGAGCAAAAACGTCAGTTTGAGGACTAAGTTATGTCTGACGCAAGCCATGGTATTTTCAATAACCTCACAAGTAGAAGAACTGATGCATTTGAGTTATGGTGTTGGAGGAAAATACTGAAAGTACCATGGGCTACCAAAAGAATAAACAGACCTATGTTGGACGTAGTACACCAGAGTGCTCCTTGGAAGCCAGGATGGCCAGACTTCATCTTTCATATTTTGGACATATTGTCAGGAGAGATCAGTCACTGGAGAGGGATATCATGGTTGGTAAAGTGGAGGGTCAGAGGAAAAAAGGAAGACCCCCAAACAAGATGGATTCACACAGTGGGAGCAACATTGGGCTCAAACGTAGCAATGATTGTGAGGTTGGTCCAGAATTGGGCAGTGTTTCATACTGTTGCGCATAGGGTAGCTATGAGTCGGTACCAACTCAATGACACCTAACTACAACACCAACAAAAGGTTTTGAGACCACGATAAAAGGCAAATCATGGAGTCCTGAGCTTTCAGAGGTCCCAGTGAAAAACTTAGTACCAGAGACAAGAATCAACGAAACCATTAAAGGCAAGTTTCTTAAAAATCTCACTTCTACTACCTGCTATTTAATTTTTGCTGTATAAAAAGCAGGGCAGTGGTCTGAAGTGTAATAGCAAAGCTGATATAAACGTTTCTCTGTGATGGCATTTTTCTTCAATCAAATAACTTACCAAGCCTCAAGCACCAGGAATACTGTGCTAATCTTATGCTGCCTGTAGCCTGCTGAGTTGACATATAGGAAGGAGTTCCACTGTTATGACCTTCCAGCAGGTGGTCATGTGTGCTTGTAAATAAATCCACATGGAATTATTTGTCAGACCCCTACTTGCAATCCACACATTGCCTTTCCCCAAATTAACACCTACCTCAGTATACTCTTCCCTGGCACTGCTAGAGGACTGGCTTGACTGAGGGATTTTTTTAAACGTCTTCCACAAATGGTTTGACATTGAGTGTAAACAGCCTGTTGCTGTTGTTTTTGTTAGGTGCCTCCAAGTTGATTTGGACTCAGAGCAACTCAACATAACAGAGTAGAATTGCCCCACAGTGTTTTCTAGGCTAAAGTCTTTATGGGAGCAGATTACCAAATCTTTTTCCCTGCAGAGCCTCTATGTGGGTTTAAACTCCCAACCTCTCGGTTATCAGCCAAGTGCTTAGCCATTGCACTACTGTGGCTTTTATAAACAATCTAAATGTTCCATAATATTACTGAGATTATGGTAAGGAAAAAATACTGCATTATCATATGTATTATTGCCTGTTGTTGTTAAGAGCCTTCAAGTCAATTCTTATTCAAAAGAGCAACATTTACCAAAGGACAAAGTTCAGAAGGGTTGGGAAGGAAGGTGGAATGAAAAGAAGAACCAGAGAAAGGAAGTGGGATAACTGCTGTTATGTAGAGGGAAGTGCAATCATTGAAATGAAACAAAGTGATGAATTATTTGTTGGATGTAAAGCTGGTACTCTTCTCTGTAAACCTTCACTCAGTTCACAAGACATTATCAAAAAGTTGACCAGTCTGGGCTACAGTAATTAGAAAGGCCAATCAAACTCTCTCTCCCTCCTAAATTTAAAAAGAGAAATGCTAAAGAAATTAGTCAGGAGGAAAGAGAGGAAATTAGAAGAAAGAGAAACTGGAAAACCCATGAAGAGGAGCTGGCAATGAAAGAGTGGCATGGTCATATTGACAATGGACCACTGACTGGTGATACAGCAGTAAGACAACAGTGTCTCTGAAGTCAACTTTTAGTCTGAACAATGGCAATTTTGAGTTCCTCTTGAGATTTTTATCTTTCCTACCCAACCTGAATCAGACACATCAGGCTGAATTGTCACATATTGCAGTTGTTTTTTTAAGTTTTTATTATTAATTAATGATAGTTTACATGGGAGACCATCACGTTTACACTCATCCTATCATATTTTGTTTCATTGCAATGATTACAATCCAACAGTATTTGCTTCTATTTCCTCTGTGGGTTTTTTTGTGTGTGTGTTTGTTTTTGTTATTTTTCATGTACACAAAAACCCTCAAGAATATACAATCATTTAAACAACCAAAGGGCTCATTCTGAAAACCTGCCTCCTGGCCACCAGCACAGTCTTTCTCTTTCCATGAGTCTGGAGTCCTCAGCTGCTCTATTTCTCCATGCCATCACATTTCTGCCTC
>NW_006408564.1:17074830-17093885 GCF_000296735.1 Chrysochloris asiatica
TATTGTCCATTTCTGTATTGTCATTTGGACCTCTTTTTTGCAGGTTTTGAATTATTTCCAATGCTATCTCTATATTATTTGCTTGTTCCTGTAGCACTTTCCTGACTTCTTATTTTTCCCAACACCTCTGTGGAGCATTTGGATTCACCTTAATATTATTCTCCATTCCTTTTCCAGAAGTTCCTAAGTCTGCCCTCATTCCAGTGGGAAGTCTACGTCTACCTCCAGCTCATTTGTCTCAGTAACTCTATTTTGTTTATGGACATGTGCCAATAACTTCTGTTTCTTGGACATTTTAAATAATTAGATGTGTTTTCAATAATCACATGACTGCGTGGTGATGTATTATTAAGTTTTCTGATTGCCTCCAGATAGATGTGATCAGAAGATGGGCTTCCCTTTTCACTTTTATTATTCAACTCAGGGTAACTGTAGCAGGTGTTGACTGTCTATCTGGTGTATATCAGCTGGTGTTGGCTCCTGCCTGGATGGTTGAATTTTATAGGGTGTGATTATAGCTTGGCTATATAACCATAATTGTTGTTGGGAGATAATGTTGGGAGAGAAAGAGGTCCCCAAAAATAAAAGGGGGACCAAAAACCAAAACAACAACAGCAAAAAAACTGATTGGATACTACATTCTTTAGTCACACACACATTAAAAAAAAAAAAAGCCTGTAGCAAAATATGAATATGACTTTAATGCCCTTCTCTTGGAATCTTGCCTTCAAGGCTGCCTGAAAATTTTCAAGATGCTACTGTTGCTTCTTATGACATAACTCAGGATTTAATTTTTGGCCTGTTTCCTTTTTCAGTCTGTCTCTTTCCCACCCCAGAACCCCGTTCATGAGTTTCTCCAAGTGAGAAAGAGGTTGGAACCAGCTCCAGCCACTCTGGGAGGCCATACCATTTAAATCAGTTGGCTCCTCCCCCTTCTTAGATTGCTGAGCAAATTTGTGTACATTTATAGTTAAAGCCTCTGGGGGTGGGGGTGACCTCACTCAGGCACCCCACCCAGTGGAGGTGACAGAGAGCAAGAGGCCAATGAACAGAGGGAAAAAAAAATGTTTAGACCTTTATTTCTGAGGATCAGTGAGATCTCTGCAGTGGAAGTGCTCCTCTGATCCTTCACGTGTTCTGTCATGCCCAAAATGGCCACCCCAGATGCTGCTAGCAGCCACAGATCAGAAACCACTACCTTTCTTGCTTCTGCTACAAATCCCACTAGCAATAAGCCTTCGATTTTCTAAGTATTCCTTTTTATGTAGTTCTGGGACCGTCCCCTGAAACTGCTTCATCCGGTATTCTGTCTTATTGTTGGCAGAGATTTGCACCATGGTTCTCACATCCTCCAGTTTTACAAAAAGAACTCTATACTAACGAGTGAAATAAACATCGCTTTTCATGCAGTTACTTAGATCATCACTCCAAAACAATACCCACATTGAAGTTTTAGCTTTCCAAAATGTAAATTGAATTCTATTAACCTTGCTTAAAACCCACAAATGTTTTCCCATTTTTTGAGATAGAGTATTCCACTCTTTTGAGATACAGTAAAAATCCCTATCATGGTTTACAAGTTCTGTGAGATCTAGCTGCCATGTTATCTCTCCAACCTCAGTTTGGGCTGCATTGTTTCACAGCCTCTCTGATCCAGTTACACTGGCAGTCCTTCATTTCCCCTGGTCACTATCCTCCCTCTTGTCTTGATTGTTAGATTGTTAAGTGCCACAGAGTAGGTTCCAACTCAAAGTGATCCCATGTGACAGAGTAGAACGGCCCCATAAGGTTTTCTAGACTACAGTCTTTTGGGGAGCACAGTGCCAGGTCTTTCTCTTTTGGAAACACTGCTGACCTTTCAGTTACCAGCTGAGCAGTTAACCATTGTGCCAATAGAGATCCTCAGGGGGTTGACAAAGGCTCTTCCTACAGCCTTGAAATTTCTATGGGGCAGTTCTATCTGTTCTATGTTGGGTTGCTCTGAGTCAGAATGGACTAGATGAAAACGGGGTTTTTTTAAACAAGTATTCTGCCTGTCAACAATGCACTCTCTTTCCCCTTTCTTTCTACTCCTCTTTAAGCAACATTTCCCCAGAGATATCGCCCTGACCTCCTAATTGATTTCATTCTCAAGGAATTCCCCTTTCATAGTACTGTTCACAGGTGCAAATCTTTGTGTGATTACTTGACTAATCTCAATCATCCCCACTAAGCTCCCTGACAAACCAGGTGCCTAGCCTACAATAGGCACTCAAATATTTATTAAATGAATGAATGATTTAATGTCTACCTACAGCAATACAGGGAAAGTCCTTCTAAAAGTGCCATTGTATCGTTGTCATGGAGTGACTGCCAAGAGTAACGGTTGCTTAGGAAGCATCAACACACAACAGGGGACTGGATGATGTGTGGCTGCACACAAAGCACCCAAGACCAAGTGCTCCATTTGGAAGGGGAACCCAGTCCTTCTGCAGCCCCAACATCCACGATAGCACCTAGGAAAATGCCCAAAAGGTCAGTGACACTTGACTCTCCTTTGCTGAATTTCACTTAACTTGCAATTATATTTCCAAAGAGTTTGTGTCAACAGCTAGAGTGCCAAGATATTACAAGTGCGGTGCCTATTACCTACCCTAATCCAGCTTTAAATTGAATTAAAGTTCCCTTTAAAAGAAAAAAAGAAATACCTTGCTTGACTTTGTGTACTGAAGGAATGATGTGCTTAGCTCAAATATCTTTGTTTGGCTCTTAAGAAATATTTATTAGTGAAAATTGATAGTGATTTTAACTGTATAAATATTTTCTCAAATTATCTACAACAGAAAGAAATTACTTTCTATCATTAAAATGTATAAAATTAGATCTAGTAAATGAAAATTTTTCTTTCTCATATAATTCTATTTAGGGGACTTACTTTAGTTTGGGGAGTCCTAGTATGATACTAGAGTATGAGTACTGGACTGCCAACCATAGTATTGTCAGTTCAAACCCACCAACCACTCCTCAGAGGCCCTATACAGAATGGGAACAGACTCAATGGCACTTAACAATGTTAGTTCAGAAAACACTGTTTTGCACAACTAACAAGATTAAAGAGTCCTGGTGTGACACTGTAGGGTAAGCACTGGACCAAAAGGTCAGTTTGAAATGCAAGGTCAGCAGTTCAAATCCACCAGTTTCTCTTCAGAAACCCTCTACATGATCGCTGAGTCAGGACTGACTCAACAGATACCATAGCCTTTGCTTTTCAGGGCCTCCCGGACTAGTGAAAGAGACCATGGAAATGTAGAATCCCACGTGCCAAGTTCCAAGTGCACATTGTGTACAACGAAAATGGGGCACAGTGGCAGAGCAACTCACTCTGCGAAGGAAATGAAAATAGTGTAGAATTTTAGCAGATAAAGATGAGTTCACCAGGAAGACAATAAGGTGTCCATGAGACCATAGTCCAACTTCCTAATTTTACAGATTAAAAAAAAAAAAAAAAAGAGGCCCTTTAAGGGAGTTGATCTCTCAGACTGTTTAGTTCTTGAAATTAAAAGTTATTTTTAAGGAATTGACCACTGTGTGATCAAGTTCTTACTTTTATTGACTTTCACAAAACCACCCTGCCTCTATCAAATTTGGCCCCTTTCCAATAGACTTCTTACAAAGGTGAAATGATTTTTCAAATTCCACATTTGATTTTGTCATTCATTTACTTCCCAAATGCCTTTCAAATAGCAAACTGAGTTTTTCTTAAGGTCTCAGAGGCTCAGCTTGCTTGGCCCTGGCCTTTAACTTACACCTCATGCCAGTACTCTTTCTACATTCGTCAGATTCCAGCCACACTGTGCTTCCTTTGGTTCTTCAGTCCTATCTTGCTTTCCTCCCACCTCAGTGCCTCAGCACACACTTTCTTCTGCTAGGAATACTCTTCCTTTCTTTACCTGCCTAATACCTACTGATTCATTATACTCAAGTAAGCTGTCATTACCATGGTTCGAAGATTGGGTTTATCCGTTTCTGTTCTCCATATTTGTTTCATATGTATTCTATGCCCCATGCTCTAGGCCCTTCGAGGACAAAGATCATTCATGAATGCATCCTCACCTACCAGCATGGTACCTACACTTTCAGTCAACTAGACTAAGGTGCTGGAACAAATAGCTTTCAAAATCTCAGTGTGCTATTGAACAAGAGGTTAGATTTTAATTTCCCATGTGACAGCCAAGACTGAGGGTTCCAGGTCTGTGGCAACTCTGTTCCAGGCAGCCAGGTAGGGACCAGCCTGAGGGAGGCCATGTCCTCTTCAATATGTGCTTTTCAAAATATTTGTGGTATTTTCTAACTGAAAATGAGAAGGAACATGGAGGTGCTTACATGGAAGATATTCACTTCCTGTCTATTCCCATTCCATTGGAGGGATTTTAGTCACATGGCCACATAACTTCAAAGAAGACTGTGATATGTGGATTAGCAGGACAGCCTTTGGCCAAACATATCTTTATCATGTGACAAGAGGAGAAAGGAATTGGACACACAGCTGGTTGCTCTATTACAGTACTTAATGACGATATACTTAATATAAAATAAGTTAATTCTATAATAGATTGTTACATAAAATAAAGCATATCACCTATAATAATGAAGTCTTTTTAGAAAAATCATCTACGTGAGGTCAAACAATCAGAAGTGACCCTAAAAAAAGATAAGAGTAAATGTTTTAATTATCTAGTGATATTCTTGCAGACACAGCACAAGTATTTATTCCCTCACCGTTTTGGAGGCTAGAAGCCCAAACTCACAGCCGTGGTGAAAGGACCTTGTCTCTTTTTAGCATCTGTAGACCCAGTGTTCCTTGGAGATCTCCCTGTGTGTTGGCATCAATCACTCTTGTCCTGGCTCTTCTTTCTTAGTGATAATAGGTCCCTCTCTCTGTGTTCACTTCTCTCTCCTTCTATATCTCAAAAGAGATTGACTCCCTATATAACTTAATCCTGTAGATTAATTACAACTGACTTCATTAACATCATAGAAGTGAAGACTTAGACTACATAGGATAATTACATCATATCATATCATGGGGTTAATTACATCATATTAAATCTCATCGTAGAAATGATAACTACATTGCATCAACTAAAGCACGGAGAATCCTGGCCCAGTGAAGCTGAAGTAGGAATAGGAAAAGTAGAGTAATGGAACTAATAAAATTTCCAGAATGGAATGAATGAGAAATATGGAACACTGTGGAAAATGTAACTAGTATCACTGGATAATTTGTGAAGAAATTATTAAATGGTAGTGTAATTTGCTGTGGAAACTTTCACCTTCAATGCAATAACATTCTTTAAAATTAAAAATTAAAATATATAAGTGAATTTTAAAATCATGGTATTTCTTTATTGTGGATCATGCTACAAATACTCAAACTCATGTTTTGTTAATTTTATTGGCAGCATTTCAATATCCAAACAACTGGCTTCTATTAAAGGTAAGGAAGGCATGGTATGACTGGGGCATATGTGCTTCTTAAGTAAGACAAGAGCATGTCAAGGGTTAAAATAATGGGCCATCAGAGAATGTCTGAGATATAAGGGAACTTGTAGAAACAGCATGAAAACATTTATTTTGTTATTTTTAAAGATTTGAGAACTGAGGCCTAGTGATAGGAATGAGCTTAGCCAGTTATAAAAGGCAGAGCTCAGATGAGAGCATGGATTCCTGACTCCTAATTCAGTGGTCTTCCCAGGGAGCATCCTCAGTACGTTCAAAGCAGAGCCATGAGTATCTGACTCTTGAATGCTCTGTGGAACTCAAGGCACAGTAACGCCTGACTGATCTTGTTGAGTAAGTAAAAACACAGTATGTCCAATTCCCAAAGTAGGAATATTTGCTCTTGGAATTCAATTTTAAAGGCAGTAAGATAATAACATTGCCATGGACAGAGCAATATAAGAAATTATATTGCTTGCATCATTATCTTATTCCAAAATGTATGGTTTAGAATGTTTACATGGTATCAAGTACACGAAGCCTTCCATTTTCTGGAAACATTGAGCATGGCATTACTATTTTGCAGTAGTTTGTTCTACCTGGACAGCTGACCAACTCTCCAGAATAGACATTATATTTTTACTTAAGTAAACCTCCATCTTAATGACAATACTATTTTTACACAATACCCACACACTAATCATTTCTTTTTCACATTTTATGCAGTATCTGGAACTTCTGACAACTGTTCCATGATGTTTCTAATAATTTTTTTTCCCATTCAGAACAGTTTTGAAGTGTAAAGCTTTGAAACACACTGGAGTATTGGGTTGTTCTTTTGACCCTGTTCACGACTCCAATCCCAGAACTAGAATAGAACAAAAAACAGTAAGAGCCAGTTGGTGTTGTGTTGAGTCTGACTCGTGATGATCCCTTGTGTGTCATAGGAAAAACTGCTTCACTGGGTTTTCAAAGGCTGGGTTTCAGAATTACATGGCCAGGTCTTTCTTATCAGAAGCATTTGTTTGGATTTCAACCACCAAACTTTCAGCATTAACTTATCACATCACTTAGAGACACCTTAAACTACAGCAAGGCTAGTGAACAAATACAAAGGTTAGTCCAAAAGTATTGCTACTAGGATTCCAATTCTTACATGCATGACTTACTCCAAACAAAACATACCTCAACAAGTCTCTGTGACCAGTGGATGACTACAAACAAGTTCTCACAGTCATATATTTATCTTAGTCTTGTTAGGATGCCGTCAAAAAGATACAAGCAGAACAGTGTGGCTTCTAAGGGGATCTGAGGGGCCAGTGCACTTCAAAGCAGAAAGATCAACTCATAGGGTTAAAGTAATCATTTTTGCAATTCCAAAGAGGTAATCTTGATATATTTTCTTGAAGGACACACAGCAATTCTAGAATTTCTTCACCCTTGATGGTAGCAAAATTTCCTTTCTTGCTTTGGAGATGGTTCATTTTTAACCCAAGATTGAGTTCCAAGTTTTTACAATAAAAATTAACTTTGATAATAAACACAACTGAATCTCATTACCCTACCAATATCTTTTCCCCATCTTCTCTCGCTCAGAAATACACCTCAGGAAAAGAGTCAGTTGATAGCAGTTACAAAGACAAGCTAACACTCCTCTATCAGTTTCTCGTATTGTGGTGGCTTGTGTGTTGCTGTGATTCTGGAAGATATGCCAATGGTATTTTAAATACCAGCAGGGTCACCCACAGTGGACAGGTTTCAGCTGAGCTTCCAGAAGAAGATAGACAAGGAGGAGGAGAGACAGACTACTTCTGAATATTTAGTCATTGAAAACCTTATGAATAGCAGTGGAACACTGTCAGATAGCACCAGAATATTGAACATTGAAACATGAAGCACACAGAATACTGTCAGATATAGTGCCACAACATGAGCCTTTCAAGTTGGAAGACACTCAAAATGCAACTGGGGAAAAGCTGCCTCCTCATAGTAGAGTTGACCATGATTGACATGGATGGAGTAAAACCGTTGGGACCTTCATATGCTGATGTGGCACAACTCAAAATGCAGAAAAACAGATGTAAAAATCCATTAAAAATCAAAACATGGAATGTACGACATATGAAGCTAAGAAAATTGGAAACTGTCAAAAATGAAATGGAATGCATAAACATAGATACCCTAGGCATTAGCGAGCTGAAATGGACTGGTGTTGGCCATTTTGAATCTGACAATCACATGGCTTCCTATGCCAGGAATGACAAATTGAAAAGGCATGGCACCACATTCATGAAAAAGAACATATCGAGATCTGTCATGAAGTACAATGCTGTCTGTGATAGGATAATATCCATATGCCTACAAGGAAGACCAGTTAATATCACTATTATTCAAATTTACACTTCAACCTCTAAAGCCCGTGATGATAGAATTGAAGAATTCTACCAAATTCTTGAGTCTGAAATTGATCAAACATGGAAAGGTTGAAAACAAAGAGAAACACTCCGTGGTTGGAAAATATTGCCTTGTTGTTAGAAATGATGCAGAAGATCGCATGATATAATGTTGCAAGACCAATAAATTCTTCATTACAAATACCTTTTTTTAACAGCACAAAAGACAACTATACAAATGGACCTCACCAGATGGAATATACAGAAATCAAATTGACTACATCTGTGGAAAGAGACGATGGAAAAGATCCATATCCTCAGCCAAAATAGGGCCATGGGCAAACTGTGGAACAGATCATCAATTGCTCATATACACATTCAGGCTGAAGCTGAAGGAAAGACAACAAGTTCATAAGAGCCCAAATATGACCTTGACTATATCCCACCTGAATTTAGAGGTCATCTTAAGAACAGATTTGATGCATTAAACACTGAAGACCAGAGAGTTGTTAGATGACATCAAAAACATCATACAGAAAGAAAGCAAAAGGTCATTAAGAGACAAGAAAGAACAAAAAGGCCAAAATGGAGGTCAGAAGAGACTCTGAAACTTGCTCTCCAGAGTAGAGATGCCGAGTAGAGTACAAGAGCTGAACAAAAAAATTTCAAAGATCAGCTGAAGAAGACAAAGTTAAATATTTTAACACAATGTACAAAGATCTGGAGTTAGAAAACCAAAAGGAAGAACACACTCGGCATTTCTCAAGCTGAGGGAACTGAAGAAAAAATTCAAACTTCGACTTGGAGTATTAAAGGATTCTATGGGCAAATTACTGAGATGCAGAAAGCATCAGAAATAAAAAAGAAGGAAAGGAATATACACAGACACACTGTACCAAAAACCATTTCAAGAGGTAGCATGTGATCAAGAGCCAATGATCCTGAAGGAAGAATTCAAGGTGCATTAAAGGTATTGGCAAAGAACTAGGCATTGGGAATTGATGGAATACTAATTAAGATCTTTCAACAAACTGATGGGGCACAGGAGGCACTCACTCCTCCATGCCAAGAAATCTGGCTAACTGACTGCAAAGAGATCCGTATTTTTGCCCACTCCAAAGAGAGGTGACCCAAAGAATGCCGAAATCAGCAGACAGTATCACTGATATTCTATGGTAAGTTAAGTTTTATGAAAGGTAATACAAAAACAACTGTAACCATACGTTGATAGAGAATTTCCAGAGGTCCAAGCCAGATTCAGAAGAGGACATTTAACAAAGATATCATGGGTGACATCAGATGGATCTTGGCTTTAAGCAGACAATACCAGAAAGATGTTTATCTGTGCTTTATTGACTATGCAAAGGCTTTCGATTGTGTGAATGATGACAAGCTATGGACAACATTGTGAAGTATGAGTATTCCAGAACACTTAATTGTTCTTATGAGGAACCTATACATAGACTAAGAGGCACTTGTTAGACTAGAACAAGGTAATACCGAACGGTTTAAAATTAGGAAAGATGTGCAACAGGGTTGTATTCTTTCATCATACTTATTCAGTCTGTATGCTGATCAAACAATCCAAGAAGCTAGACTATATGAAGACAAACGTGGCATCAGGATTGGAGGAAGACTCATTAACAACCTGCAATACGCAGATGATATAACCTTGCTTGCTGAAAGTGAAGAGGATTTAAAATACTTACTGATGAAAATCAAAGACCACAGCCTTTGGTATGGGTTGCATCTCAATGTGAAGAAAACAAAAATCCTCACCACTGGACCAATAAACAACATCCATCTCAATGGAGAAAAGACTGAAGTTGGCACAGACTTCATTTTGCTCAGATCAACTATCAACAATCATGGAAGCAGCAGTCAAGAAACCAAACCATGCATTGCATTAGCAAAGCTGCTGCACAAAACCTCTTTAAAGTGTTCAAGAGCACAGACGTCAGTTTAAGAACTAAAGTGCACCTGACGCAAACCATGGTATTTTCAATAACCTTATATGCATGCAAAAGTTGGACAGTGAATAAAGAAGACTGTAGAAGAATTGATGCATTTGAGTTATGGTGTTGGAGGAGAAAATTTAAAGTACCATGGACTGTCGAAAGAACAACAGATATGTGTTGTAAGAAGTACAGCCAGAGTGTTCTTTAGAAGCCAGGATGGCCTAACTTGGTCTCCCGTACTTCAGACATACAATCAGGAAGGACCACTCACTGAAGAAGGAGATCATGTTTGGTGAAGTGGACGGTTGGAGTAAAAGAGGAAGATGGACTGGCCAAGTGACGGGAGTGGTGGGCTCAGACATACCAAAGATTCTGAGCTTGGCTAGGACAGGCAATATTTCATTCTGTTTTGCATAGGGTCACTGTGAATCGGTTTTGACTCAATGGCACCTAACAACAACAACAACACAAAGACTAGCAGAGACATAGTAAATAATTCACCACATCACATGCCACCCCTTGGCTCTTCTAGCCATTGCCCCTTTCATACATGCAAGATTAATTTCCCTATTAACAATCATTTTAACTGTAAGAATACCCATGAAAGTATGTAAGTCAGTTACTTCATGTCTTTAGCTCCTGCTATTTCAGATAGCCAATTTTCAAATTGCTTATCCCTATCACCATAATGCAGAAATTATCTTTAAAATAACATTAATATCACACGCATGTAAAATTTTGTGAAGATAATTCTGATGGGCACTTACTTTTCCTGCCTGGATACCTCCTGCTTACTAAAAAAATTAAAAAGTCAAACAGCCCTTTTTTTTTTTTAATGCGGGTCTTTCTTTAAAATGTAAATCTGTTTTCCAGCAGTTCTGAGTCAGGTTTAGGTGAAAACTAATACTCGACAAAAGTAGAACAAAAAGCGTGTTTCTTCTGAGCAATTTCTGACTCCCCTTTTAGCACATCCAATCAAATAATAGGCTGAAGATGGACTTACAAACACTCTCATCAAGACACCCTGCCGCATCCAACAAGTGGCTATGTTCCGCAACCCAAACACAGGGATTAAACCCGAGTAAGAGGAATTAAACCCGAGAAGGGGCGACGGGAGATTAGAAAAAAAGACACAAAATGAGATACTGAAAGTTGGGACCAGGTGGGCACAGCACTCTGATAGAGATACTGTGACACCGTCCTATGTTCCGCTCGTTTATTATATACCCAAATCAAAAACACAAATCAAAGAGAGGACCAGGGAAAAGATTGAGAAAAAACTTTTGTGTATAGATGCAAGCAGTTGTTGTTGTTAAGTGCCGTCGAGTCGATTCTGACTCATAGTGACCCTGTACAGGGTTTCCGAGGCTGTAAATCTTTACGGGAGCAGAAAGCCTCATCTTTCTTCCACAGAGCAGCTGGTAGTTTCGAACTGCAGACCTTAAGGTTTGTAGCCCGATTTGTAACCACTACGCTACCAGAGCTCCTTTTAGAGATGCAAGCAATAAGCGGGACTTTTATCAGAAGAATGTGGTTGCTAGGGAAACAGAGATAGGGTTGAAAGTTGTTTTTGCAGGCTTGACTGAAGGCCATGGCTGCCTAAAAGGAAAGACTGCAAATTCCTTGTTCCCTGAGGCAGGCTTTGCAAGTTAAGTTTCTCAGAGGGCAGCCTGATGTGGGAGCAGCCCCATTTCCTGGACCACAACTGTTTAGTTGCAATCTTTCAGTTAAACTGCCCCCAAGTCTGAGACCTTCAGTTCAGCTGGTCCCAACAATACCCAATAACCATTTCCATCAAACACACACCTATGGCCTATGGGTTCTGGCTGGCAGGGTGGATCAAATAGGCCCTGGCCCCTATTAGTCAGCTTGTTTAACCAGCCATATTGTTGCTGCAGGCGAGGTCAGAAGCAGCTCCTCCCCGCTTCAGCTGCAACACAACATCTCACGCATTCCTTTCAACCATTATAGTTAACAACCACCAAAGTAATCTAAGAATCAAAAATTTTATTTCCCATTTTCCACTGCTTCAAGTTTCCATGAGTCTGGAGCCATTGCAATGAATTCCACTCATAACACCAAACTCAAAAAAACGGCACAAACGTTTCATCCCACAGCCTTCTCTACTCAGGTGGGTTTGATAATTCATTGTCATGGGGACACCAAACTCAGATACTATTGGGCTTATTAGGGTAACAGACAACAATACAGGGTCAGAAATATTCAGAGCACAGTTTTTCCAGTCAGGATAGGCTCTCCTTTGCCGTGACCACAGGTAGGCCTCTCTCTGGCCTTGGTCTCTTGGCCTGGCCTCTGCCATTACAAAGCTCTTCTCGGGCTGCTGCTAAATGTCCAAAGCAGAGTATACCAGTCTACCATAAACCGCAACCCAAAGGCACTAAGTTCTAGCTTCCAAGGTCAGCAAGCTGAGCTCCCCAATTAAGTGCCTAGAGGCAACCCATTCTACAAGTGAGCCTCTGGACCCATGACATTGGGCTTTACCTGCTTTACCAATATACCATGGGCCAGGAGTCTGCCAATCTATCTTAAGTCCTGGCTCTTTATTCTGATGCTGCTCCTCCTCCGCCACTCCTCTGCTACTTATCCAATATCTCTGACCCAAGGAAATGCAATGCGCAGGGATCTTAGAGTCCAAAGATGGGCTCTACTCCTACCTTTACTTCCTTAATGGTAATGGAATCCGCCTCCTCCTTCTGAGATGACTCATTTAAAACTCAAGCTAGAGTTCTTAATTTATACTCTCACACTTAACTCTGTTAACAGTCACATGGATCATATCATCCTATCAGCAACTTTCCCCACCTTCTCTTACTCAGACCCATTAGGAAAGGAGACATTTGGTGGGAGTTACAAAGACTAAGGCTAGAAGAAACATATTCAATAATTTACACCACCACAGGAACTGATCATGAAGAAGTTTTAAGGAAATTAAGACTGCATAGGTGAGAAAAACCACCCAGGAAATATGCACCAGTGATTATTTTCATCATGACAAACACCTGCACACTCATTAAGGGTATCAAGGCTTTCCTATGAGAACTTTCCCCTTCCATTCTAAAGCCTAGATCTTGCTCCTTCAGATTTCTTTTTATTCCCCAAACTCAAAGAACATTTAAAAGGAACACAACTTGACTTTTGCAAGGATGCCAAAACTACAGTTTTGGAGTGATGTAAATTAAAGAGTGCAGAATCCTTCAGGGAAGGGTTGATGTTGTTGTTAAGTGCCATCGAGTCAATGCTGACCCATAGCAACCCTGCATAGGGTTTCCGAGAAGCAGCTGGTGAGCTTGAACTACAGGCTGAGATTCAAACCAACTATACAATCCAGCATTAACCCACAGTGACTCAGGGAAGGGTTAGAGGTATGGAAACACTACCTTCAGAAGTGTAGAGACCTAGATGGATGATATGTCTAAGAACAATAGCTTCACATTTTGATATATCATTTATAAAGGTTTCTAAGGAGCTCTGGTAGTGTAGTGGTTACGAATCGGGCTGCAAGCCACAAGGTCAGCAGTTTGAAACTACCAGCTGTTCCACGGGAGAAATAGGAGGCCTTCTGCTCCTGTAAAAATTTACAGCCTCGGAAACCCTACTCAGGGTCGCTATGAGTCAGAACCAACTCCACGGCACATAACAACAACAACAGCAATGGTGTTGTAGCAAAAATTTTTTACATCCTCATGTACTTGCCAATAAATACGTGTTGAATCAATAGAATGTTCTATGAACTCCACACAGTTCAGCATAATTATAACATAAAAAGTAAACTAGAAAAGAGTAAGATAGGGAAACAGGAATGACCTGGTTTACCACTCTCTCCTCCACCCCGACACCAGAGGCAAAGGAGTTGCTAAAAGATGACAAAACAGAAACATCAGTCACTTTAATTTCCAGTGATTTCAGTCCTTTATAATATGCTTTCACATAGTTGCTCACCACTCTGCAAGAAGACAGGGCAGGTGTTAAGGAAAGAACACAACCATAATAAAACGGAAACCAAACTTCTAACAAAACATAGCAGCATCAGTGTTGGTAAGATAACACAGTTCCTTGGTATTATCTTTCAGTATTTTCTATTTCTGTTTTAACCTGAGTGTATGCCATTTTATAGTCTGCAGGAGGGAAAGGTGCATGGTGTTTTTTATAAGAGAAAGAGAAGGAAGTCCAAGGTGGCTAGTCCAGTTGGAGTTCACATCCAAAGAGCAGTCAAACCAAAAACTTCCTCAAACGGGTGGAAAATGCCTAGATACCACAGTCTCCATGAGATGCCCTTGCAAGGAGGTATTGCAAGATGGCAGAGCCTCCTGGCTTTGGGCCTTCTGGTGGACGTAGCACCAAAACTTTCCAGAAAGGCTGCAAAGGCAGTTCTACCTGCCTTACCTGCAAGCTATGATTCAGAGGAGCAGGAAGAAAGCAGGCCCATGAGTTATGATGAGAAGCGACAGCTGAGCTTGGATATCAACAAACTATCAGGAGAAAAGCTTGGCCGAGTAGTGCACATAATCCAAGCTAGAGAACTATCTTTACATGACTCAAACCGGAAGAAATTGAAATTGACTTTGAAACGCTCAAGCCATCCACTCTCAGAGAACTTGAGCGCTAAATTCTTTCCTGCATAAGAAAGAAACCCTGGAAACCCAACACCATTAAGAAACCTGTGGGGAAGACGAAGGAAGAACTGGCTTTGGAGAAGAAGCCAGAGCTAGAAAAGCGGTTACAAGATGTTAGTGGGCAGCTCAATTCCACCAAAAAGCCCCTTAAGAAAACAAGTGAAAAAACAGACTCTTCCGCAGCACAGCAAGTGGCGGTGTCACGTCTCAGTGCTTCCAGCTCCAGCTCAGATTCCAGCTCTTCATCTTCGTCGTCTTCTTCAGACACCAGTGATTCAGGCTCAGGCTAAGGGGTCAGGCTAGACGGGACAGGAGGTTCCGCAGGACCCGACCCCTAAACCACCCTACCTCGCCCCCTTCCCCCTTACTGTGATACTTCCTCATCTCGCCTCCCACTGTAGGAGAGCTGGCTCTGCAGTGGGGAGGGATGTAGGGACATTTACTGAAGGAGGGACATGTGGACAAGAGTATAAGTTCCCAGCCCCAGTGGGCATGACCTCTTGGGCATAGACACCCCCCCCCGTTTGAAATGGATGGGGCCAGGGGTTCAGGGTTGTTGTTGTTGTTGTTGTTATGTGCCGTGGAGTCGATTCCGACTCATAGAGACCCTGTACAGGGTTTCCGAGGCTGTTAATCTTTACGGGAGCAGAACGCCTCATCTTTCTCCCGCGGAACAGCTGGTAGTTTCGAACTGCTGACCTTACGGTAGGGGTTCAGGGTAGGAGTGGGTAAAGGCGTGATACAGGGTTGTCTGAGGCCATAGCTGCCCTGTTCACTTGCAAGGACCCTGTATTGAGATTGATTGGTTCTAGTTTATTTTAGAAGGAGCTCTGATAGCGTAGTGGTTACAAATCAGGCTGCAAACCATAAGGTCAGCAGTTCGAAATTACCAGAGGTTCCGCGGGAGAAAGATGAGGCTTTCTGCTCCGGTAAAGGTTTACAGCCTTGGAAACCCTGTACAGGGTCACTATGGGTCAGAACCGACTCGACGGCACTTAACAACAACAGCAACAAGGCTGGTGGTGGGGTGGGGCTTGTGGGCCCCTCAGCCCCCATAGGGAGGGAAGAAGGGGAACTCTTTTTTTTTTTTTCACGTTGACTTGTTTTCCTACTTGTTTTCTTTCCCTTTTTCCTTATCTTCTGTATTTGGGACCTTTGGAGGTTTCAGGCATCTTCCCATTTGGTCCCCTGGACTCTTTTTCCTTGTTTGTTGATTCTAACTTGTAAATAAAGAAAATATTATTTAAAAAAAAAAAAAAGGCCTTAAAGCCAAGTATACTTTCAAATTCTTCCTCTGTCGCTTGCTACAAGGTAATCTTACAGTTCTTAATCGCTTCATGCATCATTGTCCCTACTTCCTTAAATTTTATTTAAAAATTCAAGATTATGATTGAAAGGAACCTGGTACATAGTAAACAAACGAATTAGCTGGTCAAAATTAATAAAAGAAATATTTACCTCCTCAGGAATTAATAAGGCAATGGAAGTTTAGTCGTAGAATTCTCATCCTTTGATCTGAGAGATACTGGTTCAATTCCCAGTCAATGCACTTCAAACATAGAAACCACCCAATTGTCATTAGAGGTTTGCATGTTGTTATAATGTTGAATAGGTTTCATCAGAGCTTCCAGAGTAAGACAAACTACAAAATAAGGCCTGGTGATCAGTGATCAGCTTCTAAGGAGGAAAACACTATGGAACACAAAGTCTGATGTCTTTGTTGAGTGGGGAGTCAACTTTATGGTAGTTACCAACCACAATAAGGATTAATACTGTTTTCTCTAAGCAATTGGCTTCTTAAAAATAAGATTATTTATAAAGAGAATTTATTCTTCAGTCCTACATTTTGGAGTCCTGATGTGGCACTGTAGGATAAGCGCTGGACTGTTATCCTTATCAGTCACTCCTTGGAAACATTAGTGGTTGTTGTCATTGTTAAGAGCCATCAAATCGATTCAGACTCATATGACCCTGTCTGGGTTTTCTGAGGCTGTACATCTTTGCTGGAGCAGAAAGCCTTATGTTTCTCTCGTGGAGCTGCTGGTGGGCTTGAATTGCAGATATTGTGATTTACAGTCCATGATTTTATCCTACAGAGCTACCACACTCCTTATTCGTTATCTCTGCTGCTATTATAGAAGTACCACAGTAGGTGGCTTTAACAAACAGAACCAGAACCGCATTCTTTCAGAGTTTAGAAGACTAGAAGTTGGAATTCTGAGTGTTGGATCTAGGGGAAGTCTTTCTCTCTCTAATGGTCTGAGGGAAGAGTGTCTTTTCAGCTTCCTGGGTCCCTTAGGGATTGCCATATGACATGACATCTATCTCCCCTACCTCTGCTCCCTTCTCTGCTTGCTTAACTTGCTTTTTTATCTTGCAAAAGAGATTGACTTAAAACCCTGTGATAATAATACTTTATTAGCATAACAAAGAAAACTCATTCCCAAATGGGATTCTAACTCTACTATAGGGGTTAGGATGTATGATACACATTTTAGGGGGACATAAGTAATAAGTCCCTTTTCTATGGCTAACCAAATAAAGCCATTGCCACTGAGTCACTGCCAACATACATGCAGCAACTCTACAAGATGTAATATATCTGTCCTGCAGGCTTCCTGCTCTACACAGGAGCAGACTGCCACATTGTTCTTCCGTGGAGCAGCTGGTAGGTTCAAACTGCTGAGCTTTCAATTAGTAGCTAAGCACTTTACCACTGTACCACCAGGGGTCCTTCAAGTCAAGGCTACCACCATTTAAAAATGGATCGTACTGTGGTAAATGACCCTGTTACTTCAAAAATACCCTCTAAAAAAGAGCAACTATGTTGTAATGCTGCAGGATAAGCACAAGACTGCTAGCTGCAAGGTCAGCAGTTCAAACCCAGCAACTCCTCCTTGGAATCCTTATGACATGGAACTGACTCAGTGGCACTTAACAGTATGATCTAAAAGAGATATGCCCATCTCTTTGTGTGTTTCCAAGAACAGAAAAATGTTACCCAATTGTAGACAGGTCCAGTCCTAAAAGCAGATTTTTTTCTAGGTGTGACAGAGGTGGAAAAATGACGTATGGTGCTGAGGGTTAATGCGCTGCACTGCAAAGCCATTTGAACTGCAAGATCAGTGGTTGAAGCTCACCAGCCACTCCCTGGGAATCCTATACAGGGTTGCTATGGGTCAGAACAAACTCAACAGCACCTCACAACAACAACAAGGCTAGGGGAGAAAAAGTCAAGGACAAAATCACAGAATTTTCTGTAGCTGGAAGTCTAGGTTGGATGTAGAGCAGTCACTGGACAAACGTAAACTGGGAATGGTAGGGACATGTCAAAGGTCAGGGTAAAACTGAAAATCAGAAATTAAAGAGGAAACCAGGGAGCAAGTAGTTAAGAACACAGATTTGAAGCCATTCATTCAACACCTATTTAAGCTGATACCATGTTGCAGGTATTGAGTTGAGAGTATAATAGAAAATTAGACTGGCAAATAAAACCTCTGGCTTTAAGAAGTTTATTCTTGATATGGATTCAAAATCCAGTTGTGCCACTTACTGATTATGTATCTTCAGTAAGATCATATCATCTCTTCATTTATAAAATGGTATAATAATGTGTTCTTGGATTAGAAGACTCACCAAGGGGAAAAGTGAACATGATATATACACCAATTCTTCCCTAATTGATCTATAAGTTTAATACAATTCCAGTGAAAGTCCCACCAATTTTTTGTAGATAAACAAGCCTATTCTAAACTTTGTATGCAAAAGAAAAGGCCCTAGAATAGGTGAAACCATTTTTTTTTCTAAATAAGTGACAGAAATAACTCTCCCTAGCCCTAAGACTTACTATATTGTTACAGTAATCAAAACACTGTGGTTCTGAGACTGGAAGTAGAAGGTCCCTGGCTACCACTACCTAACATTCTGACCAGGATCCAAGTAGATGATGGTTCTAGAAAGAATGGGGTGGGGGTGGGAGGGTGTGCAGGATAAAGGCCAAACAAAATCCAAATTCTTAAGAAAAAAAACAGACTAACAGGACCATTTGATACCAGTCGCTTCTCGAGAGAAAGATGAGGCTTTCTGCTCCTGTAAATATCTACAGCTAGTAAATCCTATATAGGGTTGCTATGAGTGGGAACCAATTTAGTGGCATACAACCACCAACACCACCACAAAACCACATCTATATGAGACCAAAAGACCATCATTTACTCTAAATCAAAGATGAGAAGAAGATGAGGGGGCAGTAAAGCTAGAGTACTGGAAACAGAACAACCAGAACTTAATTTTAGAGAATGTTCAGTCATTGTAAAAAACGTAACAGCCACCGGATAATTTGTATAAAACTTGTCAGACAGGAACCTAATTTACTGTGTTCACTTTCACAAAACACACAAACAAACAAAACCCCAAACCCCAACTGCCATCAAGTCAATTCCGACTCCTTGTGACCACACAGGGCAGAGTAGAATTGCTCATAGGATTTCTAAGGCTGTAGTTGTAATCTTTTTTTGCTTGCTGAAAGTGAAGAGGACTTGAAACATTTACTTATGAAGATCAAAGAGCACAGCCTTCGATATGGATTGCAT
>NW_006408564.1:17094395-17096801 GCF_000296735.1 Chrysochloris asiatica
AGGGTCAGAGAAAAAGAGGAAGACCCCCAACGAGATGGATCAGCCAGGTGGCATCATTGATGGACTCAAGTGAGGCAGTGGTAGTGAGGTTGGCCCAGGATCGACCATTGTTTCGTTCTGCTGTGCATGGGGTCACTATGAGTCGGTTCCGACTCAATGGCACCTGACAACAACAGTTGTAATCTTTATGGACGCAGACTGTCACATCCATCGTGGAACAACTGGTGGTTTCAAACCATTAGCCTTTTGATTAGCAACTGAACACTTTAAGCAAGCCACCACCAGTTCACCAAAAACTCAGTAAAATATTATTATTTTTAAAGCAACAATGCAATGTGGTACTGGTGGATGGACAGACATATAGATCAGTGGAACAGATTAGAGAAGCTTGGAAAAGCTTAAATCTGCCCAAGTGAATTTTGAGAGAAGTAATTCCAGGGTGGAAGGGTAGGTTTTTCCATCAAACGGTGCTGAAGCCATTGGTTAGCTACAGGCTAAAAGATGAACACCAACCTAGCTCTCAAACCTTATAAACATTAATCTAAGATGATAACATACTTGAATGTAAAATATAAAAGAATAAAACTTTTAGGAAAAAAATAGGAGAAAATCTTTTGTAAAAGGAAAAAATGGTTAAATTGTATGTTAACAAAACTTTTCCTCTGTGGAAAAACCCCACTAAGACAATAAAAAGACAGTATAGACTGGGAGAAAATACTTGTAAATTATAGATCCAACAAATCAGAAAGTCAAAGCTTAAGAGAGGTAACTGTTTTCCCAAGGTCCGAGGCAGGCAGGTGACCTGCCTTAATTCCACTCATTGTAATTGCTTCAAAAGGAACTTTTGTTCTCCATCGTTTAAAGAGCCAAGATCAGAAACTCACATGTCCCACTCCCAGTCTTGGAAAGGGGTCACCTTGGCATACACTCTCCAACCTTATTTCCCACAGTACTCTTGGAAAATACAGCCCCACATGTTAGGAAGGGGTATTGCTAACCAAGGAGACATCTTGGCCCGTTTCTTCTCTTACAGCTCTGCAGAAGGGCTCAGATCTGGAAAAAGCCGTGGCCACCACTGCTCTGGTTTTCAGAAATGCTTCAGACCCTGATGGCAGACTCGGAAAAGCTAAAGCCAAAAACCTGCTTCACTCTCAATTCAGGAATTTCATAGAGGTAAGGAAATTAACATGCATGAAGGTTGCCCCATACCGAAACAACATCAGCTCAAGGCCACCTGTGTGTTGTTTTGCAGGTGCTTACTGGGCACCTACCAATACCAGGCAGTGAGGTCAGCACTGTTGTTGTTAGGTGCCGCTCAGTCATAGTGACCTTATGCATAAGAGAATGAAACAATGTCCAGTCCTGTGCCACTAGTATCAGTATAATGAACAACTAACAAGCCAACAGAATAATCAGATGTACTGAGAAATAATTAGAAATATTCAAAGAACTACAAATGAGTATGCCGTGGAAGAGTACCACAGAGGGGCTCTCTTGCAAGAGGTAATCCAGGAAGGAGTTCTGTAAAGTTAAATTATAAGCTGATATCTGAAGAATGGGGAGCATTGTGGCTCCATATGATAAGCATTGGACTACAAACCATATAGTCCAGGGTTCAAAACCACCAGCCACTCTGTGGGAGAAAGAAGAGGCTTTCTGCTCTCTATGAGACTTAAAACCTCAGAAACCCTCTGAGTCAGAACCGACGGATGTCACTTAACAGCAAGAACAATCTGAAAAATGTGCAGGAGGTAGCAAGGCAAGGGGATGGAGGGTAAGGGTGAGGACAATTGCAGGCCAAGCAGGGAGATGGCATGGCAAAGGCCCAGAGGCATGCCAAAGATCTAAAATTTCAGTATTGGCAAGGAGAAAATGGAACTCGGAATTGGTGGGAGAAAGGACGAAAGTCACATTTTACAGAGGAATAGCCTGAAGGCAAGCAGAAGTCACAAACTATTTTTCCATCCAGGACTAACAGATAACACATGGGCTGCAGTGTGGACCACAGACTAAGGCAAAGAAAACAGGGGAAAGGGATTAATTATGAGGAAGTAATCCACATAAGGGAGTCCTGGTGTGGCTGCAAAGCAGTTTGAACTGCAAGGTTGGCATTTCAAACTCACCAGCTGCTCCTTGGAAACTCTATACAGGTCCCTATGGGTCAGAACGAACTCAATGGCACTTCACAACAACAACAAATCCATATAAAAGATGATGATGGCTTCTAGCTATTGTTGTTACTATTATTATTTGTTATTTTGTATATTGTTATTCCAGTTATTATTGTTGTTATTATTCTATGCACACCAGATTCTGGTATGCATAGAATGCTTATGAGTAGGAAATTCTATGAAATGAAATTCTATGCCCAGTCCGGACTTTCACCATCCTCACAACTGTAGTTAC
>NW_006408564.1:17097181-17098323 GCF_000296735.1 Chrysochloris asiatica
AAACTGGTATCTTTGCTCTTTAATCCTTTAAAGGGGTCTTTTGCAGCAGATTTGCCCAATGCAGTGTCCTTTGATTTCTTGACTGCTGTTCTGCTGGTAAAATTGTTCAGTCACTCCCTTAGAATGTGACCCTTTGTGACTTTTTGATAATAATAATCTTGTACAAATACTTATCCTTTTGTTTTGCTCAGCATAATGTCCTCCAGGTTCATCCATACTATGAAGTATTTCATAGACTCATGAGTATTCTTTTACATTGTGTACACTGTTTTTACGTACAATCATAGTTTGTGTATCCATTTTTCCATTGATGGGCATTTAGGCTGTTTCCATCTTTTTTCTGTTCTGAGTAGTGCTTCGAGAAACATGGGCATGCAAAAATCTATTCGTGTTGCAGCTCTTAATTATCAAGGATATATGCAGACCAAGCAGTAAAATTGCTGAATCAAATGGTATTTCTATGTTCAACTTTTTACAGAAGCACGATAATCATTTTCCACAATGGTATCGTGGAAAATGGTATCATGCTTCTGTAAAAGGTTTTACCATTTTATAGTACCACCAGCAGGGTATGAGGGTTAAGGAATTCTATTTTGAAAATCTGAAAACAATCGTTATCTATGATTATGGAGAATAGATTGGTTAGTAATTAAGAACATGGACTCTAGAATAAAGCAGACAAGGCCAATAATCCAGGCTCTACCAATAGCTACCTAATTTAGGGCAAGTTCCTTTCACTGAGTCTCTGATAACACATGTACAAAATGGGAACAATAGTGAGTATCCAACAAGGTTGCTGTAAGGACTAAATGAAATAACTCATAACACTATTTAACACAGAGCTTAGAGGATAGCAGAGTCCTACTGTGGAGTTGTGGGTTAATGTGCTGGATTGCAAACTCAGTTTGAACTGCAACGTCGATGGTTCAAGCTCACCAGTTGCTCCTCAGAAATCCTATACAGCATTGCTATAGGTTGGAACCAACTCTCCAATGCTTAACAACAACAAGAAGTGGATAGCACTGGTAACAAGTAGACAAATTGTTATTGCTAACTTGTTTATTACTGCTTATTATCTGTAAAATCAGTGTGGCATGACGAATTAGGTTTTCACTTACTCTTTTCTATTCTTACAGGGACAA
>NW_006408564.1:17101053-17101991 GCF_000296735.1 Chrysochloris asiatica
ACATCAAGCAACTAGGATTACCCAAAATGGTACTGACTTCTAATAACCAATGTCATTATTTCTCCAATAGTTTACTCATACTTTTTAGGAATATTTGAGTGATATGATTGCTGCGTGATTTCTATTGTGGTAGACTTAATACCATGGAACTGCTTTTGCTACATCAACAATGACTTAGAGCACTTTCCTGTAAGTCATTCTATTAATTTAGTGATTAATGACATTTGTTGAACATCTACTTTTCTGAGTGACATTTCTGGGATACAGTAAGGGTCTGATCACACAATGCCTGCCCCCTAGTATCTAATAGGATAACAGACGACATGAGCACTGACTGACTTATTAGTAAGTTGCATGTGTAATCATAAAAACACTATATGTACTTGTTAAATACTCAGAAGTATATACTAAAGAAAAGTACATTTCTTTTTTATTGTATGTAACTCTTTTAACCGCAAGATTCTAACACAATGTCCCTGTTGCTGACTTGACTTCAGTCTTTCTGTTTACTTCCAAAAGACACTCAATGGCACCTCAGAAACCCCAATTCCAATTCCCAGGAGAGGGGCCCTCATTGGCTTAGTTGAAGAGCCCGATTCGTAACCACTACGCTACCAGAGCTCCTTTGCTAACTTGTTTATTACTGCTTATTATCTGTAAAATCAGTGTGGCATGACGAATTAGGTTTTCACTTACTCTTTTCTATTCTTACAGGGACAAGAAACAAAACCAAAATACAGAGAGATCCTTTCTGAACTCGAAGAACATACAGAAAATAAGCTGGATTTTGAGGATTTCATGATCTTGCTTCTAAGCATCACTATAATGTCAGATCTGCTGCAAAGTATATGGCATGTAAAAATCACAAAATAAAGAGTGTAAAAAATAAAGATAAAGCCAGTGTCAAACAATTACAGAGTTTCTATGTTACTTTTAAT
>NW_006408564.1:17105672-17108428 GCF_000296735.1 Chrysochloris asiatica
TGATACTTGATTTGAAGACTCCTTCCCTCTCAGTTGGTAATTTGAACTACTACATCCATAAGTATAGGTCAAGTTCATCAAATTGTAGCAATTTTCACTCATTTCCTTTATCAATTTTGTTTCTTAAATCTTCCTCTAGTTGAGTTCTGATTATTAAGCCATGGAGGCTAGGTCAAATGGGTACTATCTTCAAGTCTGGATATTCTGTGTATCTCCTCTCACTTCATAGCTGCTGGATGCTTCACTCTCAGCTCTAGTCCTCTGTGGCTATGTCATTGTCCATGCAAGTTTCTACTTTTTAAAAATTAAAAGCAACAACAACAACAACAGCATAGGGCCCATACTATGTGCCAGGCACTGTCTAATGGGCTTTATAAATGTTCATTTCTTTAGCCCTTATAACACCTCTCTGAAATAGGTGCTATTAGTGTTTCCATCTTGCAGATGAGGAAACTGAAATACGAAGGTTTTGACTTTTTCAGTCATAAACTAGCAGGTTTTAGGGTTTTCTGCCCTCACCAAGGGCCTTGTTATTACTTTTTTTAAAATATTAGACTTTGCTGTAAGAAATAATATTATAACTCAACAAAAATAGCTCTACACATTCTGGGCACTGTGCAAGAAAGAGCAGTACCAGCTGGGCCCTGAAGAACCATTTGGCATTCCTCAAATAGAACTCTGTGGGCTGCTCCCCCTCAAAGCCCTTTGTGCCTCAGTAGCAAGTAGCTGAATATGGCAACCTTGGTGACCAATGAAAAGGTCAAATTCACACCTTTCTGAGTAGGAAAAAAGAGGCCCTTGCCAATGGTGTGATGAGGAATCTTGGAACCATTCCAACCTTGTGGGCTCCCAGTAAGACTTTTTGAAAATCCATCCCAGATGGAAAGTCACGCTCTTCTCAGGGAAATATCAATTATAGAATCTTTTTTTTTTTTTTTTTGCCTGATGCAAAGAATGAAAACAGAACAAAGGCACATGTTCATGTGAAAGCATCAGTGGCAGTTAAATAAGTGAGCATGATGCTAGGACACTGATCACAGAGTCCCACTTCTTGGTTCTAGCCCTAGGGCCTGAGCTCTACTTTTCAAACAAAGGCACCGTCTTGAAAATGTTATTGATCATCATAGGTGAAATTACGGTTGCAAATTCATCTTAAGACGCCTTACTTGCAAAAACAAAACCCACTCAAGTTACACACACACACACAAGAAAAGGGAAGGTTTATTTACTGATAAGATATGCTGCTATTGTTAGTTGTTGTCAAGTTAATTCTGATTCATAGCAATCCCATGTCTATAGAGTAGAACTTCTCCATAGGATTTTCAAAGTTGTGATCTTTCAGAAGTAGATTGCTTTGGCTGTCTTCAGAGGCACCTCTGGGTGAATTTAAACAGTCATTTTTTCCATTAGTTTTCAAGTGTTTAACTCTTTACACTACCCAAGGATTCCTATCAATAAGATAGAAAAGCATAGAAGGAAATTAAAGGTTCACAGAAACTGATTATTGTTCACAAAAGACTTGACAGTAATTGAGGAAGTAAGGTTAAGATTTCTCTCTTAAGTTCTCTTAAATCAATTGGCTTTTTACCTCTGTTTCTCTCTGCATACGGCAATCATTCTGCTTTCCTTTCTTCTCTTTCCCCACTGGGCAATAGCTTCTTGGTACAGGAGACTCACACAACATCCTCACTGCTGACTTGAATTATGTTCTTTCAATACAAGGCCAATAGATACACACTAGCATCTCAGAAGCTCTCATTCTAATTCCTAAGAAAGAAATGGATTGGCTTAGTTTGAGCAGGGATTACTCCTGATGCAAACATCTGTGGTCATGTGTCCACTCAGCAAGGACTGTGGAAGTAGACTCTTTGGAGTGTGTGTTACAGGTCCTCACATAAAGAAAAAACAAGATGGCAAAGAGGGTGGAAGCGCAGTGAGGAGCTCCATCAGCAACAACACAGAATACCACACTAAGTAGACTCAGTGGATGGTCCCAGAAATCTGAATCACATATAAAGGAATATTTAGAAGGTTGGGAGGCTTACAACTACAGTAATTTGTAGCAGAAGCAAGAAATCCATTGTTTTCTAATTCAAAACACTCAGCTGCTCCCAGAGCCACCATCTTGGAAGGGACCAAGCAGAGGAAGGATCAGAGCTGCCACAGACGTCTGACAGAACTGCAGAGATAAAGATGTGGACATTCTTTTTTTTTTTTGGTATCTGTTCATTGGTCTCTCACTGTCTGTGCACCTCCTGGTGACTAGAGGGGGTGCCTGAGTGAATAGACACCCCAACCCACACCTGGAGAGTTCTACTACACATGTACACAGATCTCCTCAAAATTTAAAGGGACAGTTTCCACTTGAAACCAAACGGCAGCATAAAACAGCCACAGCTGGCCCATAACTGTTTATCACTAGGAAAAAGGCCTGAACGGGGATTGTGGAGCAGGACAGGCAGAATAAAAAAGAAATAGGCTGAAAATTAAATCCTGAGTTATGTCACAATGACCAACAATAGCATCTTGAAATTTCTCAGGAAGAAAGGAAGCTCATCTCCTGATCACATCTACCTGGAGGCAATTAAGGCCACAGATAACTCCTGAATATGACCAAAAAACAGAAGCAGATTACCATATCTGCACATATCCAGAAATTAGATAAAGTAACTGAGGCAAATGAGCTGGAAGTTGCTACACTTCATACTGGAAGATGGGCAAGCTTTGGAAATGCCCGAGAAGGAATTCATAAAAAT
>NW_006408564.1:17108854-17110673 GCF_000296735.1 Chrysochloris asiatica
ATAACTTGAGATTTATCGGCATTCCGGGACAGGAAGAATCACACAAGTCCACAGAGGAGATAGTTGAAGAGCTTCTGGAAGAAAATTTCCCTAACATCCTGAAAAGTGAAAAGATAAGCATTCAAGAAGCTCAATGAACCCCAGGAAGTAGAGACCCTAAAAGACAATCACCAAGACATATAATAATCAAGCTCTCCAAAATTGAAGATAAGGACAGAATCCTGAAAGCAGCTAGGGAAAAGAGAAGTGTAACATACAAAGGCAAGCAAATCAGATTAAGTTCAGATCTCTCAACATAAACCATGCAGGCAAGAAGACGAGGGGAGACATATATAAAATCCTGAAAGAAAAAAACTGCCACCCAAGAATCCTCTACCCAACAAAGTTGTCAATCAAATATGATGGTGTAATCAAAACATTCCAGGATAAACAGAAACTAAGGGATTTTGTCAAAGCCAATTCTGCCATGAAAAACATCCGAAAGGAAGTTCTGTGGACTGAGAACCAACAAGAACAGACAACAATCAGAGAATGCCTCACATGGCAGCATTACCCTGAACTCAATCAACAAATGGAAGAGTCAAGGACAGAATAAAATGACAAGAACAGAGGATCTGGGCAGTCAGTCTATGATCAAAACAATTACAATGTGAAAGAAGGTCAACACAGAGGAACAGAGATCCAGGTGGTGGGAAGGTCAGGTAGATTACAGGATAAAATAGACTGTCCTAAATGGAGGGAAGAGTTAAAGGAATATAAGGTAACCACAACAGTGGTGTTGGGAGTTTAGTTCAGGTGTTGGGGAGGGCATTGCAAGAAGAGGGAGGAGGTGGAAGAACAAGATAGGTAGGGGAACCTGAGACAGGTTTACATGGCCTAAGTGGGACAAAGGTAAATAGTGATGCATGCTCAGTCTTGGAACAACAGGGCTCTGGGATACAGGGATCTAGGCATAGCTTGAAGAGGGGAAATAATACTTAAATGCTTGACTGTCTTATGAATATTTGTTTCCCTTGCCTACTATTGTAAAATAGACACTTGAATGGGATAGAAAGGAATGTTGTGAACCATGACAACAGAAAACATGTAAGCCCATCTTCAGCCTGTAACTGATTGGAATACCTAAAAGGGGTTCTAGAACTTGCCCAGTGAAATAGGCCTCTTGCAAAGTCTTTGCAGAGTATAGGACCTTAGATAGAACCCTGAGTCCCATCCAGAACCTTCTGAGGTGGAACATCCCCACTAGCAAGGACAAGCAGACCAGCCTGGAACAGCTAGAATGGCAGAAGATACATCTTCAAAGAAAGATCATCAGGAAAAACCCAAAACAAAAGTGTCTGTATGACTGGCTACTACAAGAATAAGCTAGCTTTTCACCAGGAAGCCATCAAGGCAAGCAATCAACTTCCTTCAGGATAAACTCCCCTCTAAGACTGAAATTCAAAGGGAACACACAAACAGGCATGTAAGCTTGCTGGCGACCACATTGGTCTACTGGTGAGTGGGAGAGAGGGAAAGGCAGCAATGAAGAAATGGGCTGAGTTCAAACACACTGACTCCCATTGACCTGGAGATGAGCGAGAGAAGAGGAAGTACTGGTTGGTCCAAAGTGTGGTGAGACCTTATGACACTTGAGACCATGGACAAAGACTTAGCCATAGAGGGCTGCAGCTGAGAGTGAAGCATCCAGCTGATATGACATGAGGGGAGATGCACAAGAACACTCAAACTTGCAGACAGTAACCATTTGACCTAGCCTTGATGGCTTGATAATCGGAACTTGACTAGAGGGAGAATACACAAATTTTTTTTTTTTTTT
>NW_006408564.1:17111439-17133192 GCF_000296735.1 Chrysochloris asiatica
AACTGATGATCTGCCCTGTAGACTTTCATTCAAGCCACAATAAAAACCTTAAAATAAATAAATAGAATAATCCTATAGATAGAAAAAAGAAGAAGAAGAAGAAGGGAGGAGCTGGGAAAGAAACGACTGACAGAGGAAATTACAAGAATCTCTAATACAAAATCCATAATTCAGACTAGAAGGGCAATGCTTCTTGCATCTCAAATACGGGTTTAGCAATAATAATATTCTTCTTTGATATGGGCTCAGAACCATCTCATTTGTTATTCTAAGTACAACCTTTTGGGCATTGTCACTGTACAAAAGGAGCTAACCTGAGCCTCCCTGGGAAGTTTTCCTGTGATTAAATATAGACAAGATATTCCTACTAGAGCTCCAAGCACCCTTGCAATTTGGTGAGCATGACAGAAACTTAACCAGTCCTGGAACCCCTAATTTTCTTTATTTTAGCAGCTAAAAATGGGCCCAAGTATGAGATCAGGATTGGTACTTTAAATATTCCTTTGTAAGAAAGGAGAAGGGCTGGAATAAAACCCAATGGGAGTCCTGCTCATCAACTGACCTTTGGCATGAGTAGTGCCAAGAAGAGTTCTTGGGAAGACCAACCTATGACAAGAGAAGGCAGTAACTCAGGAATCGGGTCTGATACATAGGAGCCTCTCCTTTCCTGTTATTTCAGTCTATGGTGTGTGGATTCAAGATTCCCTTGAACACTTCTGGGGACAATTTTGAAATAAATTCTGGTGGTAACATGGTAAAAAGCAGGGGTTGTGGGAATGTGCTCCAATCCAACCTACATGATGAATATCATGCATTCCTGTTATAAGTTTTCATAACTTGGTAGTAATTCTGAATCAACTGCTTGTTTAGTGACAAAATATGTACTAGAATTAGGGCTCTTTGCCTGGTCTGTATTTCTCCTACTTAGTGTAAGTATTCAGAGGGTGCACTTGGGAAATCTATACTCTTAGAGAAATCTCTGACCTAGATAAATAGACCAGAACAAGAAAGGACCTGAACCTTATCCCAGATCCCTACCCCTCAACTCTGTGATTTGGGAAAGCCCCCTACCTTTTCTTAGTGAGCCTCATTTTTCCCCATATAAATATGGGGCCAGAATGCTGTTTGTACCCTTAAAGAAGTTGTGATGAGACTTACTGGAATACAAAATAGACCTAAGTATGTGCCAAATACCTTTTCTAATTATAGGCAGACAAATTGTTATCACTACTCCTTTAACTAATAGCCCTCTATAGAGCATCTATTATACTAAAAAAAAAAAAAAAAACAGTCCCTGAATGAAGTGGATGGTAAACTGCAGGTTTGAATCCATCCAGTGGTTTTTGTGGAAGGAAGGCCAGGCAATCTGTTCCTGAAAGATTGTTGTTGTTGTTGTTATGAAGTGCTGTTGAATTGATTCCAACTCACAGCGACTCCATATAGGGTTTCCAAAGAGCAGCTGGTGAGCTTGAACCACCAACCTTGCAGTTCAAATGACTTTACAGTCTGACACATTAGCCCACAGTACCACACCAGATTATAGCACTGAAAATGGTATGGGGTAGTTGTACTCTGCATACATGGGGGTCTCCATGTGATGGAATCAACTCAGCAGCAACTAACAAGATTATAGTCAAGAAATATAACTTCCCAATAGGGAAGTTCTATTCTGCAACACGTGGGGCACACCATAAGTCAGAACTGATTCAAGACAAATGGGTTTTATCTTTTGTTGTTCTTATTACAATCAAGCATTGCCATATCATTTTTTACTTAACACGCTATAAACAACTCTGAAAGTTTGGTATCATTGCTTCTATTTCAAGGAAGAGAAGGAAATTTAGAGAGGTTAGGTGGTTTATCCCAAGTTACAGCAATAAGTTACGGATCACACCCAGGATTCCATGTCAGGCCTATTTGTGCCACAGTCTGGCTGCTTCTTTTATCATGAGCACATAGAAAACGACCAAATAAGAATTGATCCAATATAAGTTATATAACAAATTATTGTTACACTACAAATTTATCATATTCATCATAAAATAGTTTTTGAAACGCATACACATTATAAAATTATTCTCCAAAGAAGAAGAGGAAAAGGATGGGCAGGAGGAAGAAGAGGAGGAGGAGGAAGTAGCAATAGTTCATATATAGAGAGCCTAAATAGAACTACTAAAAAGAGCTAGGAATGAAATCCTGATACATGGTACCACCTTGTAAATATTGTGCTGAGCGAAGTAAGTCAAAAATAAAAAGATAAATATTGTATCATCCTGTTTATATGCAATATCTAGAATAAGTAAATGTATTAAGACTAAAGCTTATTCATGGTGATCAGGAGCCCTGGTGGGACAATGACTAAGGGCTCAGTTGCTAACAGAAGGGTTGGCAGTTCAAACACACTCAGCAGCTTTATGGAGAAAAAAGCCTGGTGATCCATTCCCGTCAAGATTAAAGCTTGGTGGTGGTGGTGGTTATGTACCACTGAGTCAGTTCCAACTCAGAATGACCCTGTAAAGGATTTCCAAGGCTGTAAATCTTTACAGGAGTAGAAAGCCTCATTCACCCGTGGAATGGCTAGTGGTTTCGAACTGCTGATCATGAGGTCAATAGACTGACTCATAACCACTATGCTACCAGAGCACCTTAGATTATAGCCTAGAAAACACTGTAAGGGAAGTTCTACTCTGTCCCATGTGGTCCCTAGGAATCAAAATCGACTAGAACTCACCTAACAATAGCAGAGAGTGGAGGGAGGGGCACAGGAAGTGTTGGGAATCTGTTAATGGTGACCAAAAATGTGGAAATGAATACTGGTAATGGTTGCACAATATGATTAAGGTAAATGGTATTACAGAATTATACATGTAAAAAATATATATTGAAAATAAAGAAAAAGTGTTAGGAAAAAAACAGTAAATATTGAACATGGCCCTGCTTTCTGTTTACATTTAATTTTACAGGGAATTCTCCCTTTGGGGGAAGGCAATGGAATGTGTGGTTTTCCTAGAAGAAAGTGTAAATGGGTGTCATTTGTTGTTGTTGTTAAGAGTTAAGTACCATCCAGTTGGTTCTGACTCATAGTAACCCTGGATAGGGTTTCTGAAGAGCAGCTGGTGGATTTGAACCGCCAAACTTGTGGTTCACAGGCCAGTGCTGACTCTACGGCACCACACCAAGTGTCCAAACAAGATGGGAAAGGAGAGCAGTAGAAGCCCTCGGTGTGGGGAGGGCTTCACTACTATGGACCATGCTAGGTGGTGGTGGTGTTAAGTGCCTCCCAGTTGGTTCTGACTCATAGCAACCTTATTTAGGGTTTCTGAGGTTTTTAAATCTTTACAGGAGCAGAACCTTCATCATTCTCCTGTGGAGAAATAGATCAGTTCAAATCACTAACCTTGTGATTCACAGGTCTGTGCTTATTCTACAGAACCACAGCAGTCCCTCTTGTCAGGTGTTGTTGTTAGGTGCTGTTGAGTTGGTTCTGACTCATAGGGACCCTATGCAGAGTTTCTGAGGAGCAACTGGTGGGTTTGAACCAGAAACACACACTTCACTTCCAGCTCTGTTCCTGCTTCCTTCCCCTCTTCATATCTGCATCTCCTTTTGCAGATGTTCCCTAAGATCTGTTCCCATGCCTATGATCCTTATATTTTGGTCACATAAAAACACATATCTTCTACTACTCTTTCCAACTTTACCACCTTGGCGTTCAGTGGCCTAAACCCAACACATAGAGGGGTAGACATCAGTAAGCAGATAATGTCTTTTCAAAAATAAGAGATGAAAAACAAAAAAAAAGCTGGCACTTTTTCATGAAGACAATGCTTTATGGTTTTGAAAGTTACACATAAGGCACATAATTCATGTAGCCATTACCAACTGACTTTCAAGATTGCCTAGGTGGTTCACATGGCTAAACATTCAGCTACTAAGCATAATGTTAGTGATTCAAGTCCACTCAGACACATCTCAGAAAAGTTCACATACACTGACAACCCTACTGGTATAGTTCTACTCTGAAACACACAGAGGTCACTAACAGTCAGAACGGACTCAAAGGTAATTATTTTTTGCTTTTCTTTTAAAGATCTTTAAAGGCAAGAAGAACTTGCTTGTCTTGTATATGTCCTCAACACCTAGTAAATAGTAAGTACTTGATGAATATAAATGAACAAATAAATGAGTGAAACTCTAAGTTCTTATCAAACAAAATGTGGAAAGGGAAACACTGACCAATTTTCTTAGATATAAGTCAACATCATATGGAAACAAACAAGTGCAAGATGGTCTCCTGGTAGATACCAGGATGTTTGATCACAACGATCTGCTAGGTTTGACCACAACGATCTGATCAAAAATAGTTTTGAGAATTGGGCAGGATGAAGACTAAGATTCAATTTATGATTGCTTTCATTCCAGTTTAGCTCAGAACCAGCAAACAAAAAGTGAAGAGAATAGATAGCGTCAAGATCACAGACTCAAGAGAGTTGAAGCGTCCCCAGTGTTTGGGACCAATGAACTTCTTGCAAAGGAGGAAATCTAGCAGGACAGAGGAGCCCAACTCTGAGTATGTGGAAGAAGAGTCACATGAGTCTTTGAAAACCCTTTTGTTTCTGATCGATTCTTGGACCCCAGCCAGCCCAGCCATTTTCAAAAGCACATTTAATTTATATAATAAAGCCATTTAAAAATGTATTGGCATATCTATTTATAAAGCAATAACTTCAGTATCATCACCTGCTTCTCATTTGAATTTTTTTTTCCTTTCACCTTAAGGATGGATTTTGACCTCAAACAAATTTCCAATTCATAGTGGAAACAGGTTAATCCTGTGAAACTTTTGTACCTTTCACCTTAAAGGGGGCTGAGGAAAGGGGCTCAAACTGAGGACTTATTAGGTATAAGTCTGCCACTTCCCTTGTTATTGTTAAGTGCCATCGAGTTGGTTCTGACTCATAGGAAACCTGTATACGGTTTCCAAGGAGTGGCTGGTGAATTTGACCAGTCAGCCTTGCAGTTCAAGTCAACCTTGTGGTCGATTGCTTATCCTACAGCGCCACACCAAGGCTTCCTTTGTTGTTGTTAAGTCAAGTCAGTTCTGACTCATCGCGGCCCTATATAGGGCTTGCAAGGTGCAGCTGGTGAGTTTGAACGAATGATCTTACGGTTCAAACAGATCTTGAGGTCAAGTGCTTATGGTGCCACATCAGGACTTCCTTGTTGGTGTTGCTAAATGCTGTCGAGTCCGTTCTGACCCACAGCAACCCTGTATAGGGTTTCTGAGGAGCTGAACCACTGACCTTGTGGTTCAAACAGACTTTGTAGTACAGCACATTAACCCACACCAGGACTCCCCAGTGGCCTGTAAATGCTGGGAACTAACTAGCTTCTTTCTCAAAATCGCTCCCTTTGAAGACAAGAAAGCTCTACATAGTCTGGGGACCTCTGGAGGCTTAATGAAAATCAATAATGAAATTAAAAGTGGAAAAAGTTAACTATAGAATGTTTCCAAATATCTTTGATTTCTCTGACTCATCAGTTTTCAAGCAAAGAGTGTCCTTGATTCCCTGTGAAAAGCATGAGCGCAAGACATTAACTAGCAGATTAATGTGGTTTACCACTCCTCAGCTGTCCAGGCTAGATTACTGCCCAACCACTTGTTCTCCCAAATCAGGATGAAAGAAGAGGTAAAGAACGGTGGGACTCACTTCTGATCTCACAGGGGTGGGAGGGATCCCAGGGGCTTGTTGATTCTTGGAAAACCTTTGAAATTAAACTAGATACAGGTGATTGAGCTGGAAAGTGATTGAGACTTTCATCTGCACCCTGAGCACCAAATGAACTTGTCTTCTGATCTTTACTTAACTGTTCTGAGCTGATTTGGTCTTATGCAAAAGTTCTGGAATTGCATTATTGTAGAAATCATTTTATTATCAGTTATTTTCGGGGGATCCCAATCTGAGAACTATGGTTCTTGTTTAATCTCTGTATGCTAAATAACAACAACAAAAAAAAAAATAGACCCATGGAGCCTAGATCCAGAGAGTGCGGAGGAAGGTAGAATCTTCACTGGGTGGTTTCCAATCTGTCTGGACAGGCTGATGAAAGGAGATGGGGATATGAGTCTTGTGGTACAATAGTGAATAATTACTATCAGAAGTGACTGTGAGGGTTGGAAATGTAAAGGTAGATGTTTTGTAATGAAAGGAGGGGAGTGGTTGATTTTGCAGTCCAGGAGCGGAGGTCCTTGGGACCATAAAGGGAAAAGAGAGGAGTGCGGGACCCTATCCGGAGAAGCAGTGATGCCAGAAATGGAGGCAGCGACGATGACATGGAAAGATGGAGTGGCTGGGGACTCTAGACTCTAGACCCAGAGAGGCAGAGGGGCTGTGTGCTGACGACCAGGGGGTATACCCTGTGGTTGGCTGATGAGGTATGGAGGGGATTGTAACCATAGCAATGAAACGATATATGATAGGATGAATATAAAGCTAATGTTCTCCCATGTAAATTGTTACATAATTCACAATAAAAACTTTTTTAAAAAAAAGTCTGCATAATGAGAACTGCGGTTCTTGTTCATCTCTGTATGTTAAAGAACCAAAAACCAGACCCACTGCTGCCTAGTCGATCCTAAATCACGGTGACCCATGTGACAGAATAGAGCTGAGCTCCATAGGGTTTTCTTGGCCATAATCTTTATAGAAGCAGATTGCCAAACCTTTCTTCATGGAACCACTGAGTGGATACAACCTGCTAACCTTTGATTTAGAAGATGAGCGCAAACCTTCTGTGTCACCCAAAGGCTTCTAGGTCCCTAGGAGAGTTGATAGTTTGTACTTATTTTCATGTCCATATGCTTTGCAGCTTGATATACATTTCGAATATTCCCCTGTGGCAGATGTTACAGATGGCTAATCCATATCTTCTGCCCATCTGAAATTACCAGCAACTACTTGGCTCACTTCAGTACACTGAACTTCCTACCTCACAGGCATGCAGCTCTTCTTCTCTAACATCACAGGAGTTTGCTCCACAGAAAGCAGGCGCAATCTGGATGTGTTGTTGTTTTTGTTACATGCCGTTGCATTGACTCCAACTAATAGTGACCCAGTATAAGATTTCTGAGGAGTAGCTGGTAGGTTTGAAGTGCTGACCTTGTGGTTTGAAGTCCAGTGTGGATCTTACAATGCCAAAGTTTAAAGTTAAAGGTGCAATTTTTAACCAGTCAAAAGATCCAGTGAGAGGTGATTTGGTCAATGGCTAATTCCTCAAGCCTCCCTACTCAATGTTTACGAGGTATGTCCATCATAGTTTCTCAGAGGGTCCCCAGTAAGTTTGAGTCCCAGTTACCCATAATAGTAATATGCTTGTTAACATAGTTTCATTACCTTGATTTCACTCCCTTGATTCACTTTCCCAGTTTCCTCAGTTTTGCTTCCTAGGATCACCTTCCAATAAACTTCCTGCTCCTAAGTCTTTATCTTTGGGGAAAAACCCAATCTGAGAAAAATTCCTCCCTGATCCCTAGGATTAAGACTAGTATTTTTCACATCATGACATTCAGAAAGATTTGGGGCTGTCTTGAAAAGCCTGCTTAATGGTAACCCCAGGTATACATTGGGGTCCTTTGGGAGATGATCCACAGTTGGGGATCATGAAGCAAAGAGATGGAAAAGTCCTTTTCTTCTAAGAAGAAGAAAGTGTGTATGAGTGAAGACAGGAACATCTGTGGAAAATGCAGAGAGATGTAGTACACTGTGAGCCTGGGGCTCAGGAAGATAGAGGATGAATGGTGGAGAATGAGACAAGAAATAAGTATTTACCCATTCTCCCTCCTGTTGTCTCATGGTAGTTAGAGAGCTTGCAAGGTGTGGGAAGTGGGCCAATAACCCACATTCCTCATGGGTCTGGATTGAGGCTCAAGAGGGAAAAAAGCTCTCCCCCTCAAAGAAACTGGTCAGGACCTGTGTGTTTCCTGTACTTGAACACAAAGGCTATGCAAGCATTCATTCTTCCACTCATGAAGCCAACAGATACTCATTAAGCATTTATGCAGAATCTGAAGATACAGTGAAATATCAAGATAAGCATTGTGCTTGCTCATATAGAGCTGCGTGCTTTAAAGAGAAGGCCTAACACTTAAGCTAGTTCAGTAAGTGCCACGAGGGTGGATGCACAGTAAGGTTCCAAAACACCTAGCAAACACATTTAGCTTTGTTGGTGTATTATGGATGACTTCCCAGAGGATATGACATTTCATGGAAGGCCTGAAAGATTAGTATGAGTTGGCAAGGCAAAGCGGAAAGGGAATAGCATCCTCAAAGAGCACAGCAGGCTCAAGAAACTGGGAAAAAATATATTGATATAACCCAGGTGCAGCATCAAGTGAAAGAATGAGGAGACTTGAGAAATGAGGCTGGAAACGTGGATACAGCCAGATCATCAAAGCCTCGAGATCCACATTAAGAATATATCTAAGTTTACTGCTCAGGTTGTTCTTGTTACTGTGTGCCATGGAGTTGGTTCTGACTCATCGCTACAGTTTCCAAGGAGCAGCTGGTGGGTTTGAACCACCAACGTTAGGATTAGCAGTCCAGTGCTTATCCTACAACAACACACTTAATTTGGGTTCTCCCAGAAACATACCTTAAAATATGGTTTGGGATTAGTTTATGTAGGAGGTGATTTCAGACAACTCCACAAGGGGAAAGTGAAGCTATTCAATACAGGGTGATGTAGCGAGCTGGTTTACCTCTCTCTGTAGGCAGGTGGAGCTCAGTACCACTGATGAACCCTGGGAGTCAGCATAGAACAAGTCTCAGAGTTAACCCAACCAGCAGGCAAGGAACACAGAGAATTTTCTCCCAACAACTGTCCGTTATTGGTTAAAGTTGGCACAGACTTTGAAGTACTTCCAGTTTGTACTGAAGGCTATCAAGTGTGATCTGGGTCAGGAGGAAAATAAAATAAAACTAAAAACAAAGCCAGAACTAGAGCAAAGAGGCCCAAGAGTTTACAGTAACCAGAGTAGTAAGCAGGGATATGAGCAGATCAGGGACAGTGTCTGCTACAAAAGACTAACAAGGTTTGTGACGCTCCAAAAGTTCCCAAAAATATCCGCTTTGTAAGGGCATCCAGCAGAACTAGTTTCCTTGTCTTCCTCAGTGGCCATCATACTTAGTCTGTAAAGAGCTAGATAGTATATATCTTCATCTTTTCAGATCACCTGGTCTGAGTCGTAACTACTCATCTCCGTCACCGTACCATGAAAGAAACCATAGACAATATGATAACAAATGAATGTAGCTGTGTTCCAATGAAACTTTGTTTATCAAATCAAATAAGGGACCAGATTTGACCCATGAGTTATAATTTGATGACCCTTACTTTAAGTGATTCTACAGCTCCATTCAACTCTAGGAACTATGACATGTTTGTGTTTGTTCAACACAGCAGAGAGGTCAGATGGATTAAGCAAAAAGAGCCTCTGCTAGCCCCTCTCCACATGCACCCATGATCGCTGTATTCCAGAGGGATATGCCTAGTCTCTCTGGAACCCTAATTCAACCAGTCCTTTTTGCAGCAGCTTGTTCTTCCCATTTTGCGCACAGCTTCTCTACCAGGGAAAAACAAGGGAGCCTAAATTTAATTATTATGCTGAGGAAATAAAAATAGTGTTGCCCTGAGGCTGCCTGATGCCAGAAATCTTCGGTGTCACGAGAAGAGAAAAATAAATAGCAATTCAAAATAAACAAGTCCTACCCACACCTCATCAGGTGTCAGCAAGGCCCTGGAGAAATGTGAAGACTGGGGGAAGTGAAGGGGGGATCAGCTGGCAAAACCAACATATTATTTTATTTAAGCTTAAAGACAAAGGGACAACAGTTGCCCCTCATACACCCATTTCATTTGTATTTATTGGCCACCTAATGACTGCCACCTAAATACATCCATTTCTTCATTCAGTGAATACATACAGAATACCTACTTTGTTCCAGACAAGTGCTAGACAGAACTGGCTATAGGACTGGTTGATCCCAGTGCAAACTGAAAATACAGGGCCCCATGTCCAGCAATTATGAAGAATTTAAAAGGGCTATAGCAGAGAATTAAGGAGCTCTGGTAGCATAGTGGTTACGAATTGGGTTGCAAACCCTAAGGTCAGCAGTTCGAAACTACCAGGTGCTCTGCAGGAGTAAGATGAGGCGTTCTGCTCCCGTGAAGATTTACAGCCTCGGAAACCCTGTACAGAGTCGCTATGGATCGGAACCGACTCAACGGCTCATAACAACAACAGCAGAGCATTAAACGATGAGCAAGACCCTTCTAAGTATGGGGTCCTGAGCCTGAGCATAGGTTGTACACCCATGAAGCTAGTCCTGGCACACTTGGTAGCTCTCCCACTAGAGAAGCTTACCATCCAGGAAGGAAGGGACGATGTGTGTAAAATACACTGTCAGTGCTTCACCCCTATCTTCTGCAATTTGTTGACCACTTTTGGCCACACACAATAGTCAGCACCTGCATCATTTGGTCGGAGGCAGCCTACAGGCTGTGAGGACCACTTTTCTTGCTAGCATAGAGAATTGGAAGGCCTGGATTGTCTGGAGTACATCCAGACTTATTGACCCTGATTGGTCAACTCTAAGGTCAGATGTACACTGACTCCACATTTCTCCTACAGCATTGAGGCACACTGGCTGAATGGTTTGGCTTCAATCCCTTCCTCCTTCCTCACTTCCCTACTAGTTCTTCCTAGGAAACTTCCTAATAAATCTATTCAATACAAATTCTCATTCCAGGCTCTGCTTTTGGGGAACTCAACCTAAATAATGAAGGGTACAGTACAGTACCACCACTCGTCTATTAGTTTGTTGTACTGTGGTGGCTTATGTGTTCCTGAGATGTCCAAAGCTATGTTACAGCTATTTTAAGTACCAGCAGGGTCACCTATGGTGGACACATTTCAGCAGAGCTTCCAGACTAAAACAGAAGAGGAAGAAGGAGAGGCAAACCACTTCTGAAGGTGTAACCACTGAAACCCTTGTGAATAGGACCAGAACTATATCTGCTATAGTGCCGGAATATGAGCCCCTCAGGTTGGAAGTCACTCAAAATATGACTGGGGAAGAGTTACCTCCTCAAAGTAGAGATGATCATAATGATGTAAATGGAGCAAAATTTCAGGATTTTTATTTGCTGATGTGACACAACTAAAAATGAGAAGAAAGACCTATAAACATACCTTAATAATTAGAACATAGAATGTATGAAGTATGTTGTTACGTACCGTGGAGTCAGTTCCGACTCATAGCGACCCTGTGCAGGGTTTCCAGGGCTGTAAATCTTTACAGGAGCAGAACACCTCATCTTTCTTCCGCAGAACCGCTGGTAGTTTCAAGCTGCTGACCTTGATGTTGGCAGCCCAACTCATAACCACTACACTACCAGAGTATGGATCTAGGAAAATTGGAAGTTGTCAAAAATGGAATGGAATGCACAAACATTGATATCCTCGGCATTATATTAGTGAGCTGAGATGGATTGGCATTGGCCAATTTGAATCAAACAATCATATGATTTACTACTCTGGGATTAATAAATTGAAGGGGAATGGTGTTGCCTTCATAATCAAAAAGAACATTTCAAAATCTATTTTGCAGTACAATGCTGTCTGTGATAGTATGATTTCCATACATTTACAGGAAGACAAGTTAATATCACTGCTATTCAAATTTATGCATCAACCACTAAAGGCAATGATGATGAAACGGAAGAATTCTATCAACTTCTTTGATATGAAATTAATCAAACATGCAATCAAGATGCATTGATAATTGTTGATTTGGAAAGCAAAGTTTGGAAATAAGAAAGAAGGATCTCTAGTTGAAAACTATAGCCTTGGTGATAGAAAGAATGTTGAAGAGTGCATGATAGAATTTTGGAAGATTGATGACTTACGCATTTCAAGTACCTTTTTCAACAACATTCACAGCAACTATACATATGGACCTCATCAGGTGGAATACACAGGAATCAAATTGACTACATCTGATGGAAAAGACGATGGAGAAGTTCAATATCATCAGCGTAAGAAAGACCAGGCATCATCTATGGAACAAACCATCAATTGCTCATATACAAGTTTAGAATTAAGCTGTGGAAAATTAAAACAAGCCAATGAGAGCCAAAATATGACATTGGATATATCCCACCTGGATTTAGAGACAATCTCAAGAACAGATTTGATGCATTAAATACTAATGACCAAAGACCAGAAGAATTGTGGGATGACATAAAGAACATCATATATGAAGAAAGCATGTCACTAAAAAGACCAAAATGGATGTCAGAAGAGACTCTGAAACTTGCTCTTGAGCATAGAACAGCTAAAGTGACTAGAAGAAATGAAGTAGAACTTAATAGAACACTGCAAAATCTAGCTGGAGAAGACAAAGTCAACTTTTACAATGAAATATGAAAAGACCTAGAGTTAGAAAATCAAAAGGAAAGAACATGCTCAGCATTGTTCAAGCTGTAAGGAGCTCTGGTAGCTTAGTGATTACGAATTGGGCTGCTAATCTCACGGTCAGCAGTTCAAAACTATCAGCTGTTCCATGGGAGAAAGATGAAGCTTTCTACTCCCATAAAGATTTACAGCCTCAGAAACCCTGTTGCTATGAGTTGGAACCAACTCCATGGCACATAACAACAACAAAAACTGAAAATTTTTTTTCTAGCCTTGACTTAGAATATTGAAGGATTTTATGGGCCAGAGTGGACCTCAGGTACATGACTTTGACCCCTTTGGGGTTGAACTTGGGTGACACAGCAGAAATGGCTGGTGTGAGATGACCCCAGATGCGAGACAAGTGAAAAAATTTGCACCTGCACCTCCTCCGAGCTGAAAGCCAAGAGAAGATAGAATACCTATTCTTAGCAATAATACACGTAGTCTGTTGTGATTCATACAAATTTCTTTACCTAGTAAAAAATCCATCCAACATCAACAATGATGTCCCTCATTCCACTTCTTCTGAATCTGACTTGATTTGTTAATGTTTCTCCACTAATTGGAGTGTACCATCTAGGCGTTGCTTATCTTGACTAATACAAATGAAATAGGAATGGGGATGGTGTAGGTAAAGGTAAGAGTTCAGACAAAGGCACAGAAGTCCGGTTTGAAAATGTGTGATAGAATAGTGAATAGAGAATGCATCACCCAGGAACTCCACATGGAAAGGACAGTGTGATTTAAACAACCAAGGTAGACTTCTGACAAAATGTGAACCTTGAATGGTATCCTAAGGAGATGGGACCTTAAACCATGATATTTCTGAATAGAACTGTGATGTGATCACAGATGTACTTGGGGAGACTTGAACTGCAAAAATGAAAAGGAAGTGGATTGAAGTTAAACTGGAGACAGACTGGCCAGTACGGAGGTTATTACAGTCATCTAGTCAGAGTCTGGTAAAGTACAAGCTATCTGGACAATATAAGCAGAGAGAAAATCAGGAAGCCATGTGACATCAGCAATGAATCCAGCTTGAACGTTTGGTGGTGGTGGTGGTGGTGGTGGTGGGGTTGTGTGCCTTCAAGTAAGTTCCAACTCATAGCAACCCTGTATATAGTTTCTGAGGCTGTAAATCTTTTTCTGGACTACAGAAAAAGTAAATATTTTTCTGGTGGATTCGAACTGCTGTCATTGCCATTAGCAGCCCAAAGCATAAACCACTATATCACCAGAGCTCCTTTGAACTTTTGGTAGTTCTCTGTTAATGAATAACTACAATTCTTTTGGGATTATCTGGGAAATTTTTACTTGCATGTGATATTAATGACATTGTTCAATAATTGCTACATTCCATTTGGTCTCCTTCCTTTGGAACGGGTACACATATGGATTGTTTAATGAGATGATATAGTACCTTGTAGATGATGTCACATAGTACCTGTTTAGAGCTTATCAGACTGCACTCTATCTATTTCACATTCTGGTTGCTCCTTTGTACCATAAACTCCATGTGAGCAGAGACCATGTCTGTCTTGCTCACCAATGTATTGCTAAAGCCCAACCCAAATTCATCACATTCAATGAATATAGCCTATGGATGAATAAAAGGATGGATGGACAGATGAAATCAGTCACTTCTAATTACTGCTTCTAGAAAAAGTGGCTGGGTCTTGACTTTCTAGTACATACTTGGGTAAAATCATTAGTTCATCCTCCAGTGTTACTTCTTTGTTTTAATTTGAGTTTCAGAAGTCCCATTCGGAGAGTAATTAACAGAGTCACATTTCTTCTAAGAAAGTTGGTGTCTCTGAACTATTCATGTTCTTGGCACAAAAGAGGATGCTGGCAGGAGGATGAAGTCTAAAAAAATCAGAAATTATGTGAAGCATTTTACAAAGTAAACATCATCAGGAGGAGGGAATGATGAAGCAAAATAAAGTTTCCTGTTGAAGCTTACTTTGTACTACAAATCATGAAGGCGCTTGATTAGATAGCCTGTTGGTGACAAATAGCTTGCAATTCATTTCTTTCTCCTGCTGACTTTTGGCCAACACATTGCAAGATTCATCTAACTGTTATTTGACAACCTCTTCCTGCATGCTGGGGGAAGATAAGGCAACACTATACCCAGAGAAACACCTGGATCTTTGGGGCCAATTCTATTGCATATTCCCTCAATTGTATATTCTGTTGCACCAGTCAGAGTCCCTGCATGTGACAACCAGTACAATCCAACAGGTCAATGGAGATGATATTAACAAAGAAACCATTTATGAAAGCATGGAAAGGGGAACAGAAACCAAAGAGAGGTGCTGCTGGACCTAGCAGCAATGGGGAGCTTTTGGACTGCTGCAGACATGAATATTTACATTTAACAGGTGAAAAAACTGGAGTTGACACTCCTGCACAGATGTTGCAAGGCAGGCTCAAATACAAAAATATAAATGACAGAACTTGAAAACATAAAATGCTACTAAAACATTATTATATCTTTCTCCTTTTTTTCTTTTAAGTTTTTATTTTGATTTGAGTGATATTTTACATGGGAAAACATTGGTTTTACACTCATTGTTTCATTGCAACAATTACAACCTCCTCTGTGCATCATTATTCAACAGTATTTACTTACATTCCCTCTGTTTTATTGTTTTTGTTTTTGTTTCTTTTGGGGGACAGTGTACACAAAAACACTCAGGAGCATATAATAATTTAAACAACCAAAGGTACATTCTGTAAGTCTGCCTCCTAGCTGCCAGCACTCTTTCTCTTTCCATGAGTCTAGAGTCCTCAGCTGCTCTCTCTCTCCATGTCCTCATCTCTGGTGCCGCTGCCTCTTCGATGGGGTCCCACATTCCACTCGTACTCTTCTCCCTGGATGATCCTAGAGTCCTCTGTTCCTGGACTGTAAGATTAACCACTCCCCATTTTTGTTACAAAACTTCTACCTTTACTATTATAACAGTCACAATTAGTCATGATAACAATTACCCACTATTGAATCTTAAGAATCTTATCCCCATCTCTTTTCACCAGACCCTTCTATACAAGATGAAAACTATTAAGTGGGGACTCTACATTTCCCCACACACTCTTAAACTAATCTCCCTATTGAAACCTTGTAAGCTAGTCACTTCATGCCTTTATTGCCCCCTCATTTAGGAAGCCAATGTCTAAGCTGCCTGTCCCTTTCAACCCTGTATACAGAGAAGATATGATTGATATTTGGTATGAAGACTCCTTCCCTCTCAGTTTGTATTTTGAGCAGTTGGTACTTTGACCTATACATCTATAAGTATAGGTCAAGTTCATCAAATTATAGTAATTTTCACTTGTTTCCTTTATCAAAAATTGTTTTATTATCTTCTTCTAGTCAAGTTCTAATCATCAATCCATCGAGGCTAGGTCAAGTGGATACTATCTTCAAGTTTGGGTGTTCTTGTGCATCCCTCAGTTCATATCAGCTGGATGCTTCACTCTCAGCTACAGCCCTCCATGTTCTTGGGTGGAGGAGTCCTGAGGTCTCAACACACATCAGATCAACCAGCCCTTCCTCTTCTCTCTCTCATCTCCAGGTCAATGGGAGTCTATAGAAGATGGTAGAACTCAGTCCACATCTTCATCGCTGCCTTTTCCCCTCTTCCACTCACCAGTAGACCATTGTGATTGCCAGCAAGCTTACATGCCTGCTTGTGTGTTCCCTGTGAGTTTCAGTCTTAGAGGGGATTTTGTCCTAAAGGGACTTGATTGATTGCCTTGATGGCTCCCCGGGGAACAATTTACTTGTTCTTGTAGTAGCTAAACAAACTGTCTTTTTTGGTTTTTATTTTTCCTGCTGATCTTTCTTTCAAGAAGTATCTTCTGTTCCTCTAGCTGCTCCAGGATGGTCTGAGGTGGGAATGTTCCACCTCAGAAGATTCTGGATGGGACTCAGGATTCCACCTAAGATCCTATACACTACAAAGTCTCTGCAAGAAGCTTATTTCACCGGCCAAGTTCTGGAACCCCTTTTAGGCATTCCAATCAGTTATAGGTTGAAGACGGGCTTATAAGTTTTCTATAATCACATTTCTTGATACTCCTTTCTATCCCACTCAAGTGTCAATTTTACAGTAATAAGCAAGGGAAACCAATATTCATGAGACAGTCAAGAATCATAACATTATTTCTCCTCTTCAGGCTATGCCTCAATCCGTGTATCACAGAGCCCTGCTCTTCCAAGGTTGAGCATACATCACTATTTACCTCTGTTCCATTTAGCCCATGCAAACCTATCTCAGTGTTCCACTATCAACCTTGTTCTTCCATCCCCCTCCCCCTTCTTGTGTATTGCCCTCCCAAATACCCAAACTATGATGTGTCTATCCCTTACTCTGTGCTCTACCATACCCTCCCTCCCCCTCGTAACCAACAAAGAATTTTTTTGTGTGTTTTTCCTTTTGGTATGGTGTGTTTTCTTAAGCTTTTTACAGTAATGGTCTTAAGCAATATTTGTCCATTCGTGACTAATTTCACTCAGCATAATGTCCTCAAGTTTCATCCATGTTATGCAGCTTTCTTGTTATTTTTCAAGGTAACATAATATTCCATTGTGTGTATGTACCAAAGTTTGTTTATCCATTCTTCCATTGATGGGCACTGTAGCTGTCACCATCTGTTTGCTATTGTGAATAGTGCTGCTATGAACATTGGTGTGCATATATCTACTCGTGTTATGGCTTCTATTTCTTGTGGATATATACCAAGTAGAGGAATTGTTGGATCATAAGGTATTTCTATTTCCAACTTTCTGAAGAAGCTGCATATTATTTTCCAGAGTGATTGGACCATTTTGCATTCCCACCAGCAATGTAGGAGAGTCCTAGTCTCTCCACATCCTTACCAGCATTTATTGTCCTCTGCTTTTTTGAACTTCGCTATTATTGCTGGTATGAGATGGTATCTCCTTGTTGTTTTGAGTTGCCTCTCTCTAAAATATGAGGCTTTCTGCTCCTGTAAAAATTTACAGCCTTGGAAACCCTATACATGGTCGCTATGAGTCGGAACCGACTCCATGGCACACCACCACCAATGGTTAATGATCATGAACATTTATTCATATACTTGTCAGCTGCCCAAAGCTCTTCAGTGTCTGTTCATGTCCTGTGTCCATTTTGTAATTGGGTTATTTGTCTTTTTGTTGTAGAGGGGTTGTAGTTTCCTATAGGTTTTAGAAATTAGTCCCTTGTCTGATAGGTCATTACAAAAGCTTTTTTCCCGTTCTGTAGGCTCCCTTTGCACTCTTGCGGTGAAATCTTTTGATGCATATAATTTCCTAATATTTCACATGTCCCAATCATTTATTTTGTCTTTTTTGTTTGTTTAATTTTCAAAATGTTTGGTAGTCTGTGTGTGCCCTGTGTTAGAGCCCTTAAATTGTATCTATTTTTTCACTGATGACCTTTATAATTCTGGGATTCACATTTAGGTCTTTAATCTGTGCTGAGGTGGCTTTTGTATATGGTGTGAATTAATGGTCTTGTTTCAATATTTTGCATATCGATTTCCAGTTCTGCCAGCACTATCTGTTGAAGAGACTATCTCCTTCCCCATTCAATGTGCTTTGGCCCTTTGTCAAAGATCACTTGGCTATATGTGGATGGGTTAATTTCAGGATTCTCAATTCTGTTTCATTAATCTATGTATCTTTCATTGTACCAGTATCAGACTATTTTGACCACTGTAGCCATGTAGTAAATTTTGAAATCAGGAAGTGAAAGGTTTCCAACTTTGTTCTTCTTCTTAACCAGTACTTTGTTTATCCTGGGTTTCTTTCCTTTCCACATAAAGTTTGTAATTGTTTTTTCCATCTCTCTAAATAATATTGTTGGACTCTGGATTGGGCTTGCATTATATATGTAGATTGCTATGGATAGTATTGAATTTTCACAATGGTAAACATTACTATATCTTTCCATTCCTCTCTTTGTATCTCTCGTAACATACTCTGTCCTCTTGCCTTCTCTTTGTTGTTTTTCAAATAACATACACTGCAATGACTAGGTGGTTTTAAACAGGAGTCCCCATGTTAGAAATAAGGCAAATAAGGTTAGGTCTGTATTTTTGATCGGATAGATTTTAAACAAGGCGGTGTTAAGAGTGGCAAGTCAGAATAAAGAATTCATTTAGGAACCCTTCGGGAGTTCCTTTACTGACCTGCTTTCAACCACTCCTGGAGTATACAGCTGTTGTTTCTGCCTACTCAATGTCCATTCTCCCGTATCATGACCACACCTGTTTCCCTTTGGAAGCTGGAATGAGAGGTCCATATGGACCAGGTGGAATCACTTTGCTCCCTGATTCTGAGAGATGGACCTACAGGATGGGCATGTACCCAAGATAGGTCATAGGCTGAAATATTGTTAATATGAAAGGGTATTTATACCAATGGAATGGACACTAGGAGAGAACTGCCCGAGAATGAAATCAACACAGAAAGAATCAACCTGAAAGGTGGCGAGAGGGAGATTCACAATGACATTGTGCAATCATCTGGCTCCATGCTTGCTGGAAGGCAGCACTTCATGAAGACAGGCTCCCGCTGGGCCTCTCTGTTCAGTGATCCAGGATGTTGCTTTTTGACTCGAGCCCAGTGAAGTGAGCTTTCCTCACTTGTAACACTGTTCCTCTAGGCTCAGCGCTCCTGAGTCCTTCCCGAGAGTACTGTTTACCACTTGGTATGGTCTGACACAAATTGTTGTTGCTGTTAAGTGCCACTGAGTCGGTTCCAACAAATTAGGAAGTGCTTAGTAAATGTGGAGAAAAAGGGTAGGTGAAAGAAAGCATTCCAAGTTTCTTAGTAACACTAATGAGAAGGATGATGAGAATGTTAATGACATTGATGATGTTGTGTGCCAGAGTCAATTCTGAATCATAGCAACTTTCTGACAAAGCAGAACTGGCCCAGAAGGTTAGCAGCTATAATTAGGAGACATTGAGCTCCGGTAGCAAAGTGATGATGAGTTGGGCTGCTAACTGACAGATCAGCAGGTCAAATCCACCAGCTGCTTTGTGGAAAAAAGATGAAATTTTGCTCCCGTAAAGATTTATAGCCTTAGAAACCCTATACAGGGTCACAATGAATAGGAACCAACTCCATGGCATATAACCACCACTGTCACCATAAAAAGATAACTATTATTGTTAACAATGCTCACTATACCTATTACTTTTTACAAGTATCTCCTAATCCAAAGTTCTGGGAAACCTTCTCCCTCCCCAAAATGCCTAGAATGGTTTTGTGTGTTTTTTTTTGTCTCCTACTCACCTGAGGAAAGTAGATTCAGGAAATCTTCTCAATCTCCTTCTCCCCATGATGTCATCTATAAAGTTGCCAGACTTAATAAATACTAATACAAAATACCTAGTGAAACTGTATTTTCAGATAAACAGCAAGTACTTTTTTAGTATAATTATGACTCATGTGTTGCACTGTAGGATAATCACTGTACTGCTAATAATAAGGTCAGCAGTCCAAACTGATCATCTGCTCATCAGACCCCCGACACAGGGTCACTATGAGTCACAACTAACCAGTGGCACTTAACAACAATAACATGTCCCGTGTAATATCTGGAACATACTTACATTTTAAAAAAAGTATTGCTGTCTACTGAAATTCAAATTTTACTGGTCATACTGCATCTTACTTGGAAATTCTACTTATGCACACCTCTAAGTCCTGGTGTGGCGCTGTGGGTTAACACATCAGACTGCAAAGCCATTTGAACTGCAAGGTTGGCGGTTCAAGCTCACCAGCTGCTCCTTGGAAACCCTATAAAGGGTTGCTATGGATCAGAACCATAGACTCGACAGCACTTCACAACAACAACAACATGCTGTGTCGCAGTCTCTCCTGTACAGTGTTTTTCTTCCATATTGTAATCTCCCTGTATAAGGAGTTATGTGGAACACCTGTACTAACACGTATCTTAACAGGTGACTTCAAGTTTTTTGACATCAAAGAATCAGTGTTAATTTTGTAAGGAGTAATAATGTTATTGTGGTTACTTTTAAAGAGCTTTTATTTCTCAGGCTACATACTGAAATATTTGAGGAAGTTTGTTGTTAAGTGCCATCAAGTTGTTTCTAAATGATTAGGACCTTGTATAGGATTTCCAAGGAGCAGCTGGTGAATTTAAACTACTAACCTTGTGGTTAGCAGCCCAGTGCTTATCCTGCAGTGCTACACCAAGATGATACAATGTCTGGGACTTCAATATAAGAAGGGAACAAGGAAATATGTGAAGGTATGTTGTTGTTAAGTGCCATCAAGTTGGTTTCGACTCTAAGCGATTATGTATAGGGTTTCCACAGAGTTGCTGGTGGGTTTGAATTGCCAACCTTGCAGTCCAAACTGATCTTGGGGATTAGTGCATTATTCTGCAGCTTCACAGCAGAACTCCAGGGGGAATGTATAGATGAAACAAAATTGGCCATGAATTAATCATTACTGAAGCTAATAGAGTACATGAAAGTTCATTATTGTTGCTGTTGTTAAGTGTCCTTGGGTCAGGACTCAGCCGTTTAATTACTATCATATGTTTGAAATTTTTTATTACACATATGCTATAACATTGAGAAGAGCATTTTGCATATTTTACTCCACCTCCAATAGGAGAGTTCCACCTGTATTAATTTGCTAATCATGATTGACTTTTTTCCCCCTCTTTTGGTGATCCAGTAGGTTTCATAACTATCTAGAGTTTCAAAATTGTCTTTGTAAAATGTCATAGCATTTTCGTAGTCCAGAGAGGCTTGATCTCCAAGTCTACCTTGATTTCACCCTAAAATAATATATGCTGGGGGAGACATCAACAAAATACTCAATTGGAACCCCACTAGAATAGGTAGAACTCTGCTCTCTTAGTCAATCTGTATGCAACTTAACTGGAAAGTGTTAAATCTTAGACACATTTGCCACAGATTAAAGGAACTGAAGAACTCATTTGGACTTGCATTTGAAATATCCTTACTGGGCAGAAGCAGAAAATAGCTTTCCTAAGGTCTCAGACTTCAAGGTTATTAGACTTTGTTCAAATCTTTATTTGTTTTTGGTGACACAGTAGCATAAGCATTGGACTGCTAACCACAAGGTTGGTGGTTCAATTCTTCTAGCAACTCTACGCAAAGGCTTACGGTTGTGTGGATCATGACATGCTATGGACAACATTGCAAATTATGAGTATTCCAGA
>NW_006408564.1:17134827-17136429 GCF_000296735.1 Chrysochloris asiatica
TCTTGCTAAAATGAATACAGATTGGATTTCTTGAGTGTTTGTTGGAAAGCACTCATGATAACTCATGGGTGGTCTCATAACCAAGAGGGATGGAGGCAGTACCCGGGGGATCAACAACGTTACTCACAAGGCAACCTGAGTTTCTTCCTACTTCAGTCACTGAATAGCTCTCGTGTACTGAGCAGTCACTTCCCTTCTCTGGACCTTGAGTTCCTTAATTGTAAAAGTATACATTTGGGATTATTTATACAAAAATCTATTAACTTCAAACATACAAGTTGGGATATTTCTTATCTTTTTTAGGTTGAATTATTTCATTGCCATAACTTTCCTTAACCTTCAGTAGTAGCGTGAGAAGCACTGTTCTCAGTATCTCCCCCATACTCAGCCAAAAGGGACCGTCTTTAGATTTTCTGTCCTGCTCCAATGAACTTCAGAGGCAGAGTAATTCAAAGCCACTGTCACTGAGACACTGCCCTTTGCTTCCCCTACCTCTGGAAGGTCTTCTTGGTGTGCATAGCCTATGCCAAGGAGGGCTTCCATGTCTCAAGTCTGCTCTGTGGAGGGAAAAAAAAAATTCCTTTTTTATTTAACCTTTAGACCTCATGCTTGCAGAATGCTAACACGCAACTTCCCTTCAAAGTTCCAGCCTGAGGTTTCCAAGATTAAAGGTCCTGTTTGAGCCAAAGATCCTAATTCTCCCTTTCTTCAAAGGGACAGCCAATGCGGAAGAAGAACTAGAAGAGGGAAACGTGACAGTTGGAAAGCACCTATACAGGCATGGCACTGCGGGTTCATGTGCTAGAAGGTCAGTTTGAACCACAAGGTTAGAGGTTCAAGGTCACCAGCTGCTTCTCAGGAACTCTATATAGGGTCACTATGAGTCAGAGCCTCCGCGAAGGCAGTTAACAACAATATCATGTAGCAATCTGGTTGCTAGTGGTTATTTTGGGGTGTTTTTTTCCTAATGTATTTTGTAAAACAAAAAAGGATTTGTGCACATTATAAAAAACTCAAACAAAGCAGACAAGCACAAAAAATACATTAACACTCATCCCAAAATCCAATAGCTGGAAGCAATCACTGCTGGCATTTAGAGATGGGAAATCTAAGGAAAGAAAAAGGCAGAGCTCCTGAGAGACATGCCTGATCTCAGGACAGGGCCTGCGGAGGAACAAGATAAGCCTGGAACATCTTGTTCTCCTAGAAAGAAGTGTGAGGCATTTCACAAGAATTCAGGAACTAGCTTGACAGGGCAGGGGTACCCAGTAGCCAAATCTGAAATAATTTAGACATCAAAATAATCAAAGAGAGTAATGAATTATACACAATTGAAGGTTGGAATGCATGATTCCATACTGAAAATGCATATTAATAATAATAAAGGGGAAGAAAGAGGACACTTGCTTACAGTAGAATTCTGAGTACCAATTGGCAAAATACGAAAATTCACTGGAGCTGAGAAATCTCCAGATTGCTTATAAATTGCAAGAGAACAATTAGTGACTGTAATCAAGTACCAATGCTATCCCCTCTGTACACAGGGTTGATAGGGATGGGCAACTTAGACACTGGCTACCTAAAATGAGGGGGTGATAAAAA
>NW_006408564.1:17136764-17138081 GCF_000296735.1 Chrysochloris asiatica
CATGGAAAGAGAGGAAATGAGAGCTGGCAGTCAGGAGGCAGATTTGTGGAATGTACCCTTAGGTGGTGTTAATTATTATATATGCCTGAGTCTTAGGGGAAAAAAAAAAAAAAAAGAGAGAGCTAAAGTGAATAGAAAGAAATGCTGTCAACTGATGGATTATAATCATTGTAATGAAGTAAGGTGTATGATTTGTTGAATGTAAAACTGATGATCTGCCCTGTAAACTTTCACTCAATCTATAATAAAATATCTTTAAAAAACATAAAAAATAAAAATTAGTGACTATGCAGTGGAAAAATCAGACAATACCTTCACTTAATATCAAAATGTTTACCACTGAAGGGCAAATGGACTCTGTGTATCTTCAGACTGAAGCCCAAGAAGGATAACTCAAATAAAACCACTGCCATCAAATCAACTCCAGTTCACAGCCAACGGAGAAAGGGCTTCTGACACTGTGAATGTTTGTGGAGGCAGAGAAACTCACCTTTCTCATAATAAATCTATACTGGAATAAACAGCTTTGTCTTTCTCCCATGAAGCTGATGGTGGATTTGAACCCAACCTTGCAATTAGCAAGGGCTCCTTCTGAGAAGGATGGTGGAGGTGGAGGTTATGTGCCGTGGAGTTGGTTTCAACTCATAGGAACCCTGTACAGGGTTTCTGATGATGTAATCTTTACGGGAGCAGAAAGCCTCATCTGTCACCCACGGAACCGCTGGTAGAACATAGATGACCTTGAGGTTAGCAGCCCGACTCGTAACCACTACACTACAAGAGCTCCTTTCTGAGAAGTATATAGCATCACGTATACAGTATTCCAGCTCGGAATGCATAACCTGGATCCAATCATGAGGAAGCATCAAGTCAACCTGAAATTACACATATCCCATTTACATCATATCCTATTTATATGATAAATATAGCAAGTATGCTATGGTGGTGGTGGTGGTGATGTGCCGTGGAGTCGGAACTGACTCATAGCGACCCTGTACAGGGTTTCAGAGACCAGAGCAGAAAGCCTCATTTCTCTCCCTTGGAACAGCTGGTAGTTTCGAACTGCTGACCTTGAGGTTCGCAGCCCGATTTGTAACCACTATGCTACCAGAGCTATAGTTTTCAAAATATATTCTTCAAAAGTATCAGTAACATAAGAAGTAAAGGAAAGCTATGAAAATGTTCCAAATTAAAAGAGACATAACAACTAAATGCAAGACTGCATTCTGTATTAGGGGCAAAACTAATAAGGAACATTAATAAGCCAATTGATAAAAGTGGAATATTGACAAAGAATTGGATAAAAAGTAGTATGCC
>NW_006408564.1:17143134-17144358 GCF_000296735.1 Chrysochloris asiatica
AAAAAGCTAAAGTGGATAAAGAGAAATACTTTTAACTGATGGTATATGGAGGGGATTATAATCAATGTAATGAAACAAGTTATATGAATTGTTGAATGTGAAACTGATGATGTGCCCTGTAAACTTCCACTCAATCCACAATAAAAACCTTAAATTAAAATAAACAAAAAATAGTATGCCAATGTCAAATTTCCTGAAATGCTAACTTCCAGTGTGATTTTGGAAGAAAATGTTATTTTTAGGAAATACTGAAGTATTTCGGGGACAACGGAACAATTTATGTAATTTACTATCAAATGGTTCAGGACAATTTTACATCTGCATTTATGTAGAAAGAGTAAATAAAGCAATTATGATAAATGTTATAAAAAAAAACTGGTGAATCTGGGGACAGGGTACATGACAGTTCTTTGTGCTGCTCTTAAAACTTTTCTTGTAAGATTGAAATTAGTGACAAGTGAAAATATTGTAAAGAGTCTAGGAGAAACATATTGAAGAACTAAAATATGGACAATTCATTGATCGACATATTCACTCTTCCATTCATTCATTCCGTGAATATTTACTGAATGCGTCCTTGTGCCTACAGGGAAGGCACAGTCTCTGCTGTTCAGTTTCCTAGAGCTACTTAACAAATGAAAGAGGATCAGAGCTCAGAGCTTATTCTAATGACAAGGGAGGAGCAGCGATGCACAAGCATCCAGAAAATTGACTAGACCTGGGAAGACTAACACATTTTGCCTAATGTTATGTTTACTATACCATTTAATTATTTAAAGCAGAGGTAGGAAACCTTTTTTCTGCCAAGGGCCATTTGGAAATTTATAACATCATTCACAAGCAATACAAAATTATCATCTTAAAAGTTAGCCTGTTACAGAAAACATCAAGGCAAGTGGTCGGGTCCCCTCAGAGAAAACCCCCTTCCAAGACTAAGATCAACGGGAATACACGCTGTGATTGGTGACCACGCTCGACACCGATAAGGGGAAGTGAGGGAAAAATAGCAATGAAGCGGTGAGCTAAGCCCTCCAACGTTCAATAGACTGCTGGAAACCCAGGTGAATACCAGGTGGGCCAGCAGTGTGGCAAGACCTGGGGACTCTTGGGCCCAGAGTCAGTGACATAGCCACGGAGGACTAGAGTGGAGAATGAAGCGTCCAGCTGAAAGGGGAAGAGGGCATATGCATAAGAACACCCACACTTGCAGATGATACCTACTTG
>NW_006408564.1:17145592-17149420 GCF_000296735.1 Chrysochloris asiatica
TCAGCCAGAGTGCTCGTTGGAGGCCAGGATGGCCAAACTTCGTCTCTCATACTTCAGACATATTGTCAGAAGGGACCAGTCATTGGAGAAGGATATCATGTTTGGTAAGGAAGAGGGTCAGAGAAAAAGAGGAAGAACCCCAGTGAGAAGGATTGGCAAAGTGGCAGCATCAATGGGCTCAAGCATGGCAACAATAGTGAGGGTGACCCAGGATTGGGCAGTGTTTCCTTCTGCTGTGCATAAGGTCGCTATGAGTCTGTATCAACTTGATCACACCTAACAACAACAACAAATGTGATGGGTTAAAAGTACAGTCAGAATGCTCCTTGGAAACCAAGATGGACAGACTTTGTCTCTCATACTTCAGACATATTATCAGTCCTTGGAGGATGATATCACGTTAGGTAAAGTAGAGGGTCAAAGGAAAACCCCCAATGAGACAGAATGGCACAGTGGCAGCAGCAATGTTCTCAAATGTAGCAATGATTGTGAGGTTGGCGCAGGGCCGGGCAATGTTTCATTATGTTGTGCATAGGATTGCTATGAGTTGGTACTGACTTGATGGCACTTAACAACAACAATGTGATGGCTGGAACTGCCATAGCCTCAGAAGGGCCAGACCAGATGATCTCCAGGGTCTTATATGGCTTGCAGGTCAGACATTCCCCACTCCTGATTTAAACGAATGTTCTTAAAATTTCTCATTGTCAAAAAAAGTTATGAATTCACTGAAGTAGTGATTTGCATATGTTTCCCATCCCACCACATTATAAAGGAAGAAATGGAGCCTTTCATGTGCATAACAAGGATGTCTTTTCTAGGGCACCTGCTATGCCTCTGTCTATATCCTAGCTTTTCTAAGTTGAAGAAGCAGCCCTAGTCTAGTGGTTCTCAGTGAGGGATGATAGCCTTCCCTCAAATGGGACACTTGGCAAAGTTCAGAGACACTATTGATTGTCACCATTGGGAATGGGAGCCACTGGCATCTGGTGAGAATAGATCCCGGGGTGCTGTTCAATGCCTTACAATGCCCAGGACAACAAAGACAAACCAACCCAGATGTAGGTAGGGCAGAGGTCAAGAGACCCTAAATTAGTTCTAAAACCTGAATAAGTACAGTTGAAAGAAAAAGATGAGGAGTGGAAGGATGAATAGGAAAACAACAGGAAACATTAGAAATAGATTCAACCACAAGAGAGAGAAAACCCAAAATAAAGCTGGTTTAAATAACGCAGATGTATATTTATCTTTTTCTAAGGAAGTACTCTGTTGAGAATTTCGGGGCTGTCATCAAGAATCTTGTTGCTCTTCCATCTGCTACAGATCATTTCTTCTCATGTTAAATTGATCTCTTGAGCTCCAACCATCATATTCTCATTCTATCCACAAGGAGGAGTAAGTGGCGGGAAAAAGACCTGCCCATCCCTGGAAGAACACATCCCAGAAGCCACATCCAGAACATTTTCTGGTGTCCATTGTTGCTGTTAGGTGCCATTGAGTTGGTACCTACCCATAGCGACCCTATGCACAACAGAACAAAACACTCACAATTGCTACGCTTGAGCCCATTGATGCTGCCACTTTGCCAGTCCATCTCATTGGGGTCTTCCTCTTTTCTCCAACTCTCCACTTTACCAAACTTGATATCCTTCTCCAGTGACTGGTCCCTCCTGACAATATGTCTGAAGTATGAGACACGAAGTCTGGCCATCCTAGCTTCCAAGGAGCACTCTGGCTGTACTTTTTCCAACACAGATCCATTTGTTCTTTCAACAGTCCATGGTACTTTTAATATTCTCTCCCAACACCATAACTCAAATGCATCAATTCTTCTACAGTCTTCTATATTCACTGTCCAACTTTTGCATGCATAGGAGGTTATTGAAAATACCATAGTTTGTGTGTCCATTGGACAGAGCTTATTATACGCCACACTAATTGCAAGGGAGATTGGAAAGTATGTTTATTACATGAAGCCTGTAAAAACTTGAGACTTCTATTATTAATGTACAAACACTGAATGGGTGCTGGGAGACACTCTCTGGTGCAGATGCACAAACTAGATAGATATTTGATTTAGAGACTTTAAAAATGGTTATGGCTTTTCACTCATCTGAGTATTTTTTTCTTTCCAAAGACCCTATGCAGGGTTGCTATGAGTCAGAACAGACTGGATGGCACTTAACAACAAGTGTTCTTCTAATATTCTTTCATTGCACTCATCTTTGTAACCGTTGAAGCAGGAAGTGTCACTTTATAAATCTGCAAATGCCATAAGTAAGGAACAAACTTCTTGAGGGAAAGGTGATGTGAAGGACTTGCGTCATTCCAAGAAAGAAACCTTAAAACTGAGTATGAGCATGTGAATTGCACAAAAATTAAAGCACTGAAAAAATAAGACAACAATATGCTTGAAAGGCGCACACACACCCCAGATTAAACAGTTAACTAAGGCTGCCAAATGAAAATCGAAACATGAGGGGTACACTGGTGGTCCAGCAATAGTGTTCTCGCCTTCCATTCGAGAACCTTAGGCTTGATTCCCAGTCAATGCAGCGCAAGTGCAGCCACCATCCATCTGAGGCTTCTATGTTGTTGCTACAATGCTTTCAACAAAGGTTCCAGACTAAGATAGACTAGAAAGAAAGGCCTGGCAATCTACCTTTGAAAATCAGTCGGGAAAAACCTAGTGGATCACAACGGTCCCACCTGCACCCTATCATGAGAATGGAGCAGACCCTGACAGCCTTTAGTTCCTTGTGTATGTGATTGTTGAGTGCAGTCAAGCTGGTTCTGTCTCATATCAACCCTGCATAGGGTTTCCAAGGAGGTGCTGGTGAGTTTCAATCACTGACCTTCCAGTTCAAACCAACCTTGTAGACTTGTGCTTATCCTCTAGGGCCATCCATGTGCATAGGGTTGTCTTATGTTGATACCAGTTTCAGGGCCGCTAACAACCATGTTTTTCCACATCCCTCTCTCTCTCTCATCAGAGTCCTAGACTGCTGGACTGCTGGTCGGTGATTCCACTCTACCTGTCACTCCACAGGAGTAAGATGAGGCTTTCTGCTCAAGCTTTGGAAACTGTATAGAGGATCGCTATGAGCCAAAACCAACTCGATGACACTTAACAATAACATATATAGAGAGTATATATACATATACTTATTATAAGGAGCTCTGGTAGCATAGTGGTTACAAATCGGGCTGCTAATCTCATTGTCAGCAATTTGAAACTATCAGCTGTTCCGCAGGAGAAAGATGAGGCTTTCTGCTCCCGTAAAGACTTATAGCCTCAGAAACCCTGTACAGGGTCACTATGAGTCGGAACCGACGCCACAACACATAACAACAACATACTTATTATATATGTGTGTGTGTCTTAGAGTGGGTACGGCTTCAAAAGTCTGTGGAAAACTTAGATTATTGTTTAATTCCATTTTTTCCACAAACTTTTTGAAGACCCCTCAGATATGTTGCTGTTGTTCTGAGGTGCCATTAAGTCAGTTCCCACTCATATCAACCCTATGTACAACAGAACAAAATGCTGCCTGATGTGTGTGTGTATATACGATATATGTTGTTGTTGTTGATAAATACCGCTGAGTCAGTTCAAAACATAGCAACCCTGTTTAGGGTTTCCAAGGAGCAGCTGGTGGATTTGAACAGTCAACCTTGAAGATAACAGTCCAGGGCTTATCCTACAGTGCCACACCAGGACTCCTATATAAAATATATATATTGTTAATGTTTGTTAAGTGCCGTCGAGTTGGTTCCAACTCATAGTGACCCTGTCTAGGGTTTCTGGGGAGTGGCTGCTGGATTTGA
>NW_006408564.1:17149794-17155809 GCF_000296735.1 Chrysochloris asiatica
GGAGAAAGATGAGGCTTTCTGCTCCCATAAATATTTACAGCCTCAGAAACCCTGTACAGGGTCGCTATGGGTCGGAACTGACTCCACGGCACATAACAACAACATATATATTGTTGTTGTTGATATATATATATTCTCTCTCTCTCTCACTTGCTCGCTCAATTCAATGCCTGAACTGAGAGCAGCTTTCAACAAAATTGATGTTTATGTATCTTGACACTCAGATATTCAGCAAATTATGGTTTCCTCTCACATTATTCTGTTATTAACAATGACTTTCTCCACTTTATCACATAGGTTATCAACAGACTGCTGTAGTTTCTGCTCTTGAAATTCTTCGTTGCTCAGAAGGCATTTTTGAACCCTAGAATACTGTGCTTCAATGTCAGGAGTAGTCACTGTTGAATTTCTTGCAAATGTCAGCTGCTCCATGACTCACTCATATGTTACCCATGCTTTCTAATTAAAAGCTGAAGTCCTGGTCTACCATCCCGACCTAAACTGGCTGAGCATAGAGCTAGTTTACATGCAGATTTGCCATCCAGATGTCTAGCACATTGAAAATACTTAATTGTCAACAGCCTCATGTTGAATCGAAAACAACTCTGGCTTCACTGGACTAAATCTAACCAGGGACTCTGGAATAAAATTCACCCACTATTTTTTTGTTTATCGATGATACCAGCTTTTTCCTTTGGAGGCTGCAGACTGGTTACAGAAATCAGATTTTTACCTCTGCTAAATATGCAGATTAATACAATAACATCTCATTTGTGATTTTATAATGAAGCGGAAATTCAGCTAAGGAGAAAAAAGACATTACTGCTTCTGAACTAATTTCTCACTTCTTCACTCATTAGAGCCACATGTAAGAAAACAAGCAATGCATCATTAAAGCCAGTGGCTTTCCAGTCGATTCCAACTCACGGCAACCTCCAAGTGTGTCAGAGTAGAACCGTGCTCCATAGGCTTTCAATGACTGAATTTTCTGAGGTAGACCACTGGGCCTTTTCTTCCAAGGTATCGCTAGATAGACTCAAACTTCCAATCTTTCAAGTTAGGAGCCTAGATTGTTAACCTAAGGACTCCAATTTCTACCACTCAGGGACTCCAACTCCTCATTAGGTACCAAGTAAATTAAGCCTCTCTTCGCTATGGTCGTAATCAACTCGACGGCACTTGACAACAACAACAACATCTCAAGATGGGGGAATTTGGAAGAATCTAATGATCTAAATACAGTGGGTAATATTTAGAGTCGGTCTTTGGGGTCAGGGCTGTTTATCCCCTGAAATGTTAGGCAAACATTTTTCTAACCCTACATAAGAGCCATGATAGTGTAGTGGGTTACATGTTGGGCTGCTAACCTCAAGGTCAGCTGTCAAATCCATCAACCCTTCCGCAGGAGAAAAATGAGACTTTCTATTCCCATAAAGATTTAGTCTTGGAAACCCTACAAAGGGTCGCTGTGAGTCAGAACTGACTCGACAGCACACAACCACCAGTACCACATATAAAAACTATTGGGAATCCTGGTGTGGCAGACTGCAAAGTAGTTTGAACTACAAGGATGGTGGTTCAAGCTCATCAGCTGCTCGTTGGAAACCCTATACAGGCACTATGGGTCAGAATTGACTCAACGGCACTTACCAACATTTATTGAGCACTTACTAACTGCCAGACACAAGGATAACCTTTTATTTAATTCTTGGAGAGTCCTCGGAATAAAAAACAACATCAGTTCCATTTTACAGAATAGGAAGCAGAAACTCAGAGATTAAGTGATTTGCTTAGGTCACAAAGCTAGTAGTAGATAGTTGAACTCTGACTGGTAGGCCCGATTCACTTATACTTTCATTAATTTTTTATTTATAATTTTTTTACTCTTTAACATGGTTGAACACACCTACTTGCTCCCAGAAAGAAAGATCTGACAATCTCCTTCTGTTAAGATCATTGCTAGCTGATGATAAGTGGGTTATAACTCAGAGTAACTCTATCCACAACAGAAGGAAAACTGCTATTAAGTTTGAGCCTCTTGCTGTCACTGTTTCCATTCATCTCCATGAGGGTCCTTATCTCTGACACTAAATTTCACGAAGGAGTTCGTTAACGTAGTTACTAGTTGAGCTACTTACAGCAAGGTCAAATCTACCAGCTGTTCCACAAAATAAAGATGAGACTTTCTGCTTCCTCGGAAACCCTATACAAAATCACTATGAGTCAGAACTAACTCCACAACACACAACCACCACCACCACCAAACTTTACCAACTATGATGATTACAGCCAGGAAAACCATGGAGGGCAGCTCTACTCTACATGGGTCACTGTGAGTCAAAATTAACTGCACTCCATGGTCCCTAACAACAAGCATTTATCTGAAATTTCTTTTTGGAGTACAATGTGAAGTGAGGCATCAGCATTTTATTTATTTAAAATGTAACTAACTGATTCATGGTATTTTTAAATGTTTATGTTTTTTAAATGATGTAATGACATAGGAAAATGTTTATGACACAGTAAAAATGGGGCTGGGAGTGGGGGGAGAACATGCCCTATATACCGAGGAAAAGTAACCACATTTAAGATAATTGATGGATACTTATTGTTAGGTCATCTATTGTACAAAGCCATCACCCTGAAAGATATTGATGAACTTGAATTCCCGCATCAGACTGCTGTATGGGTCTGAGCCCACATCTACCATTTATCCTTCCTCTTGGTTGTTAAGTACCATGGAGTCAGTTCTGACTCATAGTGACCCTGAACAGGGTTTTCAAGGCTGTAAATTTTTACAGGAGTAGAAAGCCTTATAGTTCTCCCGTGGAACGGCTGGTAGTTTTGAACTGCCAACCTTGAGGTTAGCAGCCCAATTCGTAACTACTATACTACTAGAGCTAATTATTTAAACTTTCTGTGCTGTCTCTTATCTGTAAAATTTGGATAATGCTATTACTTATCATCTGAAGTTGCTGAAAGGATTACATAAACTAATCTATGCAAAACCCTGGAGTCCTGGTATGGCACTTGTAGGATAAACTCTAGATCCCAAGGTCGATTTGATTCACAAGGTCAGCAGTTCAAACTCACCAGTCAATCCTCAGAAACCCTATACAAGGTCACTGTGAATGGGAACCAACTCAATAGCACTTAACAATAACAACAACAACATGCAAAAACACTCACATTAATATGCCAAGTATATTAACAGTTCTTATAACCAAATGGTGTAATTACATGTATTTTAAATTTTCCAGTCTCCATTTTTAAAATTGTCTACAGTTTGACGGTTTGTTTTTTAATGAATTAATTTAATTTTACAAAGGGAAAAAAGTGAAGTTTTTAGAAGTTTGAGTTTTAGGCTTCTACTAATGCCAGGATATTCTAAAACCAAAAAGAAAGTTCCTTATAAACTCCCTTTTGAGAGATGCCATTTCTGGGAGAACCCTTCTGTCTCCCTCACAGGAAGCAAGCTCCTTATTTCCATAAGCTGATTACACAGGGAGCATTAGAGTAAGAGCTCCGTAAAAAACAGAACTCTTAAATAACAAATTGGAAGCATTTGGCCTTATGAAAACAAGAACCAGTGAATGTAAATAACTCCCAGATAAATGTTCTCTATCAGTCCCTGAAGTGCTGTGAGACTTGGGAATACGTAATATTGCATTATAATTTATAATTGGATCTTAAAATCTGTTCAGTAAGAAGTCTAGTAAGAAGTCTGGGAATTAATATTCAACCTACATTTGGTTATATGGTGTGAATGTCATTGAACTGGACACAACATGAGAGAGACTTCATGTATTAAAATAAGGGAGCAAGCTCATAGTACTCTAATTCGGGTACATTCTAATACATGGAGAAATGTTGAGGTCGAAAGCTGATTATTCAAAATAATACAGCTCTCTTGCTAAACTTGCCCAGCTTTAGATGAAACTAATGAAGCAGAGATTTATCTGTGTTTCTTCTGAGATAATTGATGAAAAAAACAGCTGCAAATAACTAGGAAAACAATTGGGAGAAAAGCTTAAAATGTTTCCTGCAGCCCCGGAGTCTCATGTAATTGCTAATGTTCAGAAATTCAACATGAGGAAGAAAAGACAAGAAAAGAGTAGTTTGGGAAAGCTATAATACTTCTGGGAAATGGTAAAACCTTTCCTTCCAGAACTCCTATTGGGTACTTATAAGGTTGAGAAAGATAAATAGTGGTTGTGTGAATATCAGTCAGTTTCTTGGCCTCTCTGAACTTTATTTTCCCCATTAGTCAAGTAAGAATGGCTACTTTGCATCATTCTTGTGAGAACTTCAGATAATTCACATAAAGTGCTTAGCTTAAACCTGATATTAATGGGTTTCTATAGATGTTGTTAGTATTGGGGTGTTGATGTCAAGACTCTTGAAGAGTGTCTCCATCACCTGCTCCTCTATTTAATTTGCTGTAGTGTCTGAATTCCTTTAGCTGAACAACACTCTTTTATTACATTATTAAAGAGAGTCCTGATGTGGCGCTGTGGGTTAATGCGCTGGATGGAAAAGTTGGTTTGAACCACATGATCTGCAGTTCAAGCTCACCAACCGCTCTTTGGAAACCCTATAGAGAGTCCCAATGAGTCAGAATCGATTTGACAGCAGTGTACAACAACAATATTATAGCTAAGGAGTCCTGGTGTGGCGCTGTGGGATAATGCACTGGGCCACAAGTCGGTTTGAGACACAAGATTGGTGGTTTAAACTTACCAGTCACTCCTTGGCAACAATATACAGGGTCACTGTGAGTGGAAACTTACTGGATGGCACTTAACAACAACAATATAGATAAGGCTTAACTTCAAATGCCTGTGAGAAGTAGCAACTTGCTTAAATTTACACTAAGCTGCAAATGACTTACATTACAGCAAGTTCTGAAGGACTAGAAAAGTAGTGGAAAAACATCTGTCTGCTCACTCACTAAGCATTTATTTAGCACCAACGGTGTGCCAGGTTGAGAAGGGGAGAAGGAAGGTAAGACTATACACTTTGAAAATGATCTTGTCTTGCCGCAAATAAACCATGTGGTTCATGGTTCTCACCCTTCTGAATCCCGCTAAGAAGCACTTTTGATTATGTGCCCAGATTCTGCATGTTGTTGTTGCATGCCACTGAGTAGATTTCAAATCACAGCAATCCTATAAGACAGAGTAAAACTGTCCCTTGGGGTTTCCTAGGTTTAATTTTCACTGGAGAATACAGATAAATCTTTTCTACAAAGGGGCTGAGTAGGTTCTAACAGCTGACCTTTTATTTAGCAGCAGAATGCTTCGTCATTGTTGCACTGGAGCTCTTTTAGATTCTGTACCACTTCGATGGAATCTTCCATAGAACTCGAAAGGCTCAGTCTTATTAATCACACTCAGATGTGCAAAAAGTAGCCATTCCTTTGTTTTCGTTAAATAAATTTCCAAGTTTCATTCCCACCAATCTGCATAGAAATTCTGTCTTTGTCACTACTGAGTACCTACCAGCTCTCTTGGAGTCAGATCAGAGGCCAGGAGACTTCTGTGGTGCTCAGAAAATTGAGACAGTGTTTCTGAGTGACTGGTGAGTTCGAACCACCAACCTTGCAGTTAGCAGTCCAGTGATTATCCTACAAAGCCACACCAGGACTCCTCATTAGTCAATGGAGAGATCCAAATCAAAACAACAATGAGCTATCATCTGTCCTCAGCAACAATATTAAAGCTCTATAAAACAGAAAGCAAGTGTGCGGACGCAGTTGCGTTGGGGTTCTCTGCCATCCGCCCAGTTGTGGAGCAAAACCTGTTCCTCTCGCGCTTAGCAGAGCAGGTTGAATTGACCAAAGCAATGGTTATGCAGAAGCCTAGTCTCCTGCTGGTCGGGCGGGGAATTTGTGAGACAGTACTATACACTGCTGAACCAGGCCCCAGACATGCTATATAGATTTTATGGTAAGAACTCTTCTTATGTCCATGGAGGATTGGATTCATATGGAAAACCAGCAGATGCAGTCTATGG
>NW_006408564.1:17156374-17157080 GCF_000296735.1 Chrysochloris asiatica
CTTCCTCCCAGTGGAGCTGTTCTGGTTACTGGGATCCCACCTCATGTTGTTAAAGTTCCAACTTCACAGCCCCGTCCAGAGTCTAAGCCTGAATCACAAATTCCACCGCAGAGACCTCAGAGAGATCAAAGAGTGCGAGAACAACGAATCAATATTCCACCACAGAGGGCCTTAGACCAATTCATGAGGCTGGTGAGCAAGGTGATGTTGAACCTCAAAGAATTTTAAGACACCCCGACAGTCACCAACTCTTCATTGGCAACCTGCCTCATGAAGTGGATAAATCAGAGCTTAAAGGCTTCTTCCAAAACTGTGGGAATGTGGTGGAGCTGCGCATTAACAGTGGTGGGAAACTACCCAATTTTGGGTTTGTTGTGTTTGATGACTCTGAACCTGTTCAGAAAGTTCTTAGTAACAGACCTATCATGTCCAGAGGTGAAGTCCATCTGAATGCGGAAGAGAAGAAGACTCGAGCCGCCAGGGAAGGAGACCGTCGAGGTCCCCTGGAGGCCCTCGAGGTGGGCTGGGTGGTGGAATGAGAGACCCTCCTCCAGGAGGCATGGTGCAGAAACCAGGGTTTGGAGTGAGAAGAGGCGTTGCTCCGAGACAGTGAACCCTCTTCACTGGTCATCACACAGCAGTAGAAACCCTAGTTCCTGCAGAAGAGGGAATTTCTTCAATCACTTTTGGTATCTTGGAGTATGAG
>NW_006408564.1:17157795-17158929 GCF_000296735.1 Chrysochloris asiatica
CAAATCTGAATAACAACAGCAACAAAACAAAACAGCAAAACTGTTGTGCCTTCTCTTTATCTTTGGTTCCATTGTTGGCAATTGTGTAAAGAAAAATAATAAAAACAAAAACAATCCTAAAAAAAAAAAAAAACAGAAAGCAAAAAGGAAACTGATGAGGATGTGGAGAGATTGGAAGTTTCACACACACACTAGTGGGACTGTAAAATGGTGAAAACACTGTGGAAAATGGCATGGCATATCCTTAGAAAGTTAGGACTAGAAATAGCATTTGATTTAGTAATCCCACTACTAGGTAGAGATCCTGAAGAAATGGAAGCTGGGTACAAATAGATATAAGTACACCTATGTTCATTGCAATATTATACACAACTGCAAAGAAATGGAAGCAACCTATATGCTCACTAACAGATGAAAGCATAAACAAACAATGGTACATACACTCAGTGGAATACTATGAAAAGTTAATGACTAATAAAGAATTTGATGGCTTTTTGTGTGTTGATCCTCAGCCCCTGCCATCTTGCGAAATCCTTCTATTCATTCGTAGTTTTCTTGTCGAGTCTCTGTGATTTTCTATGTATAGGATCATATCATCTGCAAATAGAGTTTTACTTCTGTACCAATCTGGATGCCTTTTATTTCCCTTTTTGCTTATTGCTCTGGCTAGTATTTTCAATGCAATATAAAATACAAGTGATCATAAAAAGAATCCTTGTCAGGTTTCCATTTGCAAGGGGGATTTTTGCAGTCTCTCTCCTTTGAGAATAATGTTGACCATTGGTTTTGAATTTTAATTGTTGTGTTGCTAAGTGCAGTCGAGTTAGATATGACTCATAGTAACCCTGTACAGGGTTTCCAGGAAGCGGCTGGTGAGTTTGAACCACCAACCTTGCATTAGCAGTCCATTGATTATCCAAGAGTACTAGTTTTGTGTATATGATCTAAATTATGGTGAGAAATTTCTCTTTAATTTTTATTTTGCTGTGAATTTTTATCAGGAGTGGGTATTATATATTGTCAAATACCTTTTCTGTGGCAATTGCTATGATCATGAGGTTCTTAGCCTTTGTTTTATATATGTGGGAGATTACACTGATGGTTCTTCTAATGATGAACTATCTATCCTTGCAT
>NW_006408564.1:17160269-17160786 GCF_000296735.1 Chrysochloris asiatica
CAACCAGCCCTTCCTCTTCTCTCTCTCATCTCCAGGTTAATGGGAGTCAATGGACTGTGGTTGAACTCAGCCCATTTCCTCATTGTTGCCTTTCCCCATCTCCCAATGTGGTCACCAGCAAGCTTACTTGCCTGTTTGTGTGTTCCCTTTGAGTTTCAGTCTTAGAGGGGAGTTTATCCCTAAGGAACTTGATTGCTTGACTTGATGGCTTCCTGATGAACAACTAGCTAGCTTTTTCTTGTAGTTACCAGTCATACTGACATTTTGTTTTGGTTTTTTTCTGAGGTTCTTTCTTTGAAAATGTATCTACTGTCACTCTAACGGTTCCAGGCTGGTCTGCTTGTCCTTGCTAGTGGGGATGTCCCACCTCAAAGGTTCCTGATGGGACTCTGGATGCTACCTAAGGTCCTATACTCTGCAAAGGCTTTGCAAGAGGCCTATTTCACTAGACAAGTACTAGAACCCCTTTTAGGTATTCCAACCAGTTACAGGCTGAAGATGGGCTTACATGTTTTCT
>NW_006408564.1:17162536-17190769 GCF_000296735.1 Chrysochloris asiatica
TGCCTGTTCCGCTCCACAATCCCCATTCAGGCCTTTTTCCTAGTGATAAACAGTTCAGGGCTGGCTGTGGCTGTTTTGCACTGCTGTTTGGTTTTAAGTGGAAACTGTCACTTTAAATTTTGAGGAGATCTGTGTGCATGCATAGTAGAACCCTCTGGGGGTGGGGATGGGGTATCCACTCTCAGGCATCCCTCTAGTCACCAGAATGAGACAATGAGAGACCAATGAACAGATAATAAAAAAAAAGAATGTCCAGACTTTTATCTCTGCGGTTCTGTCGCGTTTGTGACTGCTCTGATCCTCCCCTGCTCAGTCTTGCCCAAGATGGCAGCTCTAGGAGCAGCTGAGCATCTTGAATTAGAAAGCAATGGATTTCTTGCTTCTGCTACAAATTCCCCTAGCTGTAAGCCTTCCAACATTCTAAATATTCCTTTATGTGTGGTTCAGAGTTCTGGTACCATCCCCTGAGCCTGCTTGGTCCAGTATTACTGCACTTCCACCCGATCAACATCTTTTTTGTTCCTTCTAATGTATTTTTAAAATATCTTGTTGGATACTGTTGACTAGGATTTTGTTGAGTATTTTTGAGTCTATGTTCATGAGGGCTATTGATCTATGACTTTATGTTTTAGTAATGTCTTCACCTGGTTTTAGTATAGAATGAATTCAGGAGTATTCCATCTTTATCTGAAATAATTCTGAAACTGTTGTGAGCTCTCTGAATGTTTGGTAGACTTCTCCAAGGAAGCCATCTAAACCAGGACTTTTTTCCCTTGGGGTTTATTTTAAGACCTGTTCAGTTTCTTACTTTGTTATGGATCTGTTCAACTTTTCTATTTCAGATTGTGTTAGTTTGGGTAGGTAGTGTGTTCTTGCATTTTGTCCATTTCTTCACATTTTCAGATTTGCTGGAGGATAGTTCTTCATAATATTCTGTTATTATGCTTTTTATTTCAGTTGGTTCTGTTATGTATTATTCATATTGTTTGCATCTTTTCTTTTTCCTTTGTTAAATTTGCCTGTGGTTTCTCAAGTTTATTAATCCTTTCAAAGAATCAACTTATACCCTTGTTGATTCTGTTGTTTTTGTTTTCTGTTATGTTTCTTTCTGCTATGTTGTTGTTGTCAAATGCCATCGAGTCATTTCCAACTCATAGCAACCCTGTATAGGGTCTCCAAGGAGCAGTTGATAGTTTGAACTGCCAACCTTACAGTTCAAACCAGACTTGTCACCCAGTGTTTATCCTACAGCACCACACCAAGACTCCATTTCTGCTCTAATCATTTATTATTTCCTTTCTTCTGGTGACTGTAGGACTCTTTTTAAATTGCTGTTCTTTTTCTAAATTTTGGAGACATTGGGTTAAGGTGCTAATTTGGGTACTTCCTTCTTTTAAAGTTTGTACATTTATTGCTATGAATTGCTCTCTGAACATCACTTTTACTGTGTCCCAAAATGTTAATATGTTATGTTTTCTTTCTCATTTGATTTGATGCATTTTTAATTTCATCATTTATTTCTGTTACCTAGCAGTTTTTAAACAGTGTCCATGTATTTGATCTTTCCCACTTCTTCCTATTGTTGAGTCCTGGTATGGTGGTGTGAGATAAAGCACTGGACCTCAAAGATCAGTTTGAATCACAAAGTCAGCAGTTCTAATCACCAATCACTCCTCAGAAATCTTCTGCAGGTTTTCTATGAGTCAGAACCAACTTAATGGCACTAACCGAAACCAACAACAATTTTATAGCATTGTGATTTGAGGATGTGCTGTATTTATACCATGTCTATGTTTTTTTAATTTATTGAGGCTTACTTTGTACAGAGTTGCTATGAATTGGAACCGACTCCACAGCACTTAACAAGAACTTTGTGCCATAACATATGGTCTGTTCTAGAGAGTATTCCATGCACACTGGATTTGGCAGCAGTGGATGTGTGGCACCTGATCCATGGTGACAGTGACCATGGCAAGCAAATATGGTACCTGACCCATGGGAGTATCAAATGCAGGGTGGTGGGTGCACAGCCCTGGGAGAGTAGACCTCAGAGACAATGGTGCACCTCACTTGTTCTGCAAAAGCATGCTTCAGGCTACCAGGGAGCAGAGAGAAGTGGGGCTGAGGGACGGAAGAATAGGCAAGTAGAGAGACCACCAGGTGAGGCAGGGGTGGCATGCAGAGGGATGTCGCTGGCCACCAAGTGGGTACAGATAGAGGGTGGAGATGTGGGGTGGCCATAATACTAGTCACCAAAAGGATGTGGGGAATTAGAGAAGAGAGGACACTTCTCTAGCTGCTGACAGGAAGACAAATGCTTTGATCTGGCAATGAGTTTGGTTTGGTTTTGAGTTTAATCTTTTAAGAAGTAGATCGTTAGGTCTTTTCTCCTGAGAAACCACTGGTGAGTTCACACTGCCAACCTTTCAGCAAGCAACCAGTCACTACCAGGCTTCCTTTATCTCAGGACAGGGGATTGAAAAAAATCCTGTGGCAAGAGATCAGGGGAAAATTCATGAAGGAAAAAGCCCAAATTATCATTACAACATATTATCCTACTGCACAGTGGAGTAAATAGTCTTGATCCCAAGAGTTAAATGAAAAGCAGCAAGAGAGAATTCATAAAAGGTTACTCTAAGGCATAGTGACTGAATCCACACTTTAACATATGCATTCCAGCCCTCCCCCAAGATAGAATCTGACCTACAGCCTCTTGGGTCAGGGAGCAGAACAAGGCACAATGCTTACAGAATGGTCCAAGCTTATTCCTCATTTAGAAAATCCCACTGTACTAGAAAATGAAGACATCCTAAAGCCACCACTATACAAAAAATGTGGGCTATTTTACTGTTAATAAGTCTGGTACCTTAACTCTGTGATTGTATTCATAAACTCAATAAAAATCAGTAAGAAAAGTCTAAATTTGAGGACTTTGGAAACGTGAGATCTAGTGGAAAAGGTGTCCTCTCCTCACCCGCCCCCCACTTTTTCTCCATGATAGTGCTTGATAGAATAATACAGCTCCACTCGAACCCCTGTAAACCTATTCACAGACTTGACTAAATTAGGAAAAACTCCCCCACTAGGAAGAGAAGACCCCACTTCAGAGCCATGAGTGACACACAGACAGTACCTTAGCCCCTATGTGACCACTCCGCCATGTGGCATTTTGCAGTATACAACCTGCACCACCATATACAGCAACCCTGAGACAACAGTTTTGCATTTCAAGAAAGAAATCAGACCCTTTGTCTGAGTTTGGAACAATACAGGAGAGGGCGAATCTAATTGCATCAGACAGCTTAGGCCACATGGTGCCCTGTGCTCAGAGTAACTGAGATATAAACTAGTTTTCTCTGACCCCAGGGCAGTAAGTTTCTCCTCAAGGAAGTGATTTCTGTCTCCCAGTCACTTGTGTTTTTGACAACCAGCTGTTCCTCGCCTATTGTGTCTTTCTGTCAGTTCTGCTATCAGAGGTGCCTGCAAAGGATGGACTGAAGCAAGGGTTGGAAAAGCTTTTGAAAGCCAGCCAGGCGGAAACTTGAAGACAAAAGGTCTTCAAGCAGATATTGTTTGCAGCCCTGAATTAAGCAGCTGCTGGGGGTGAGAAAGGATAATAAAGAGCTTACCCTAAAGCAAGTTTCAAAGAGGAACTTGTTTGGTTTGGCTGAGGGGGTGGTTGAAGAAGGCCATGGAACAAGTGCTCTCATATAGCCCCTTCCCCCCCAGTTAAGATTTGTTAATCAGTGTGAATGGTACAGTTCCCTAAATGTGCAGCTTGATAGCACTGCCTGCTAGTTGGTAGTCAGGTTGCCATGTCAACAGGAAGAGACCCTAATGGGGTTTTGTTTCCTCATCCCCAAGTTCTGTGTCTGAGTAGCTCTTAGGTTTGAGAAGCTGAGAACCCAAGTCTGTGATTCCCACACTGCTTCCCTGAGAACTGGAGTAATTTTTACCCCAATGGGGAAGATTGGATATTTGAAAGTATACTCAATGTCTGATAGTGGAGCAGAGGAAAGATGGAACGTTTAGATGAAGCATTTATGGAGTGGCTAAGGATCTCTTGTAGCATAGTGGTTACGAGTCAGGCTGCTAACCTCAGTGTCAACAATTTGAAATGACCAGCTATTACATCAAAGAAAGATGAGTCTTTCTGCTCCCATAAAGATTTACAGCCTTGGAAACCCTATGCAGGGTCTCTATGAGTTGGAACCAACTCCATGGCACATCACCACTACTACCACCACCACCATCATGTATCTGGAATTCTACTAGAAGCCAAACAGACTTTTTTTTTTTTTTTTTAATTCTTACAACCACCCTACAAGACTGACACTGGTACATTGATTTTACAAAGAAGCAAAGAGAAGCTAAAGAGTTAAAAAGCAGAACAGTAGTTAACTAAGTGAGAATATGCACATAAGATTTATGCAGCCATTTAAAATCACATTTTTGAAAACTATTTCCTGACACATGTAATGAAGTTAAGGGATAGTGAATAGAAGGTAAAACTACTATATAATATAGAATATCCAAATGTTAACTATATATATGATAAATAAATACTCAAAGTGACCCTCTACAGGATTTCTGAGGCTGTTAAGTTTTTACAGAAGCAGAAAGCCTTATCTTTCTCCCATGGAGTGGCTAGTAAATTTAAACTGCTGACCTTGTGGATAGCAGCCCAATGCATAACCCACAACATTACTAGGGTCCCTTGGAAGTCACTCTATTGAGGAAAAGTCTAATCTTACCTGCATTGTCCTGATTTACTGTCCCTAGTTACCTAACTACAGCCAAAGATAGAGTAAAGGATGAAGAGCAATTACCAAAGTGGTAGCTTGTCCACTTCACCTTAGAACATGTTTATGGACTCCAGAAGCAAACACAGATTACAAGGAACTGATTTACCAAGGACTAGTACACACACAAGTCTGGTAGCGTAGTGGTTACGAATCGGGCTGCGAGCCACAAGGTCAGCAGTTCGAAACTACCAGCTGTTCTGTGGGAGAAAGATGAGGCTTTCTGCTCCCATAAAGATTTACAGCCTTGGAAACCCTATCCAGGGTCGCTATGAGTCGTAACCGAATCCACGGCACATAACAACAACAACAACAACAGTACACATACAAGGAGTCCTGGTGTGGTGCTGTGGGTTAATGCACCAGACTGCAAAGCCATTTGAACTACAAGGTAGGTGGTTCAAGCTCACCAGTAGCTTCTTGGAAACCCTATGCAGGGTCGCTATGGGTCAGAACCAACTTGACGGCACTTCACAACAACAACAGTACACACATAAAGTCCCTCGGTAGTGTCAATGATTAAGACGGATGGCTGGTAACTGAAAATTTTTGTGGTTTAAGTTCACCTAGAGACACCTCAGTAGAACCATAGCGATCTGTTTTCGAGGAGCAGCTGGTGAGCTTGAACCACCGACCTTGCAGTTCAAACTGCTTTGCAGTCTGGTGCATTAACCCACAGCACCACACCAGGACTCCATATTACTCCTTGGGAGTCCCAAAATTCTGCCATTATAACCTTCTGAACTGACCTCTTGATCTTAAATTTAACTGGTCCAATGAATCCCCTCAGAAGCCAATGTTCTAATTGAACCTTTTTTTGGAAGGCACCCTCAGGAGATTAAGACAAGTATATTTCTGAAAGAACTTGTCTGCAGCCATCCACTGATTGCAGAGACATGTTTAAACATAAACCCCTGCATTACGAACTCGAGCCCTAGTAACAATGCTTTTTCACTTGCCCTCATACAACAAATGACTAGAACAAATAGTACCTAGTAAGGTGGCACTGAAGCGTACAGATGTGGGAAATCAGTTCCAAGTTAAACATGCAGTATATTAGAGTGGAAAAGAGTTCAACATCTGGTCATTAATGGGCTCTTAAAGGATCTAGACCCTATCCAGATGACAATGGGGTGTCTTTGTAGACTTTTAATAAAAGTAGTAGTAAAATCAGGCCTGGGTTGCCCAGGCAGTAGGGGGAAATGGATTGAGGGAGAGCAGGACGGGAGCCTGGGAGGTCAAATGGAAATTTCATCAGTAATTCAGGTGAATGCTCACAATTGTCTCATAAGAGAGTCATCAAGCTAATGGGAAAGAGAGAAAACTTCCAAGTGCTACGGATAAGGTAAAATTGTGAAAACTTGAATACTGATGAATGTACGGAGTGGATGCAAGTAACAGGAGATGGGAAAAGTGAGGTTTCTACTGGAAACCATCTATGTGAAAACAAGTCTGTTCATGGGAAATAAATTCACAGAATTAATATACATTGCTGTATATTATGTTGCATGACGTTCATGTGGAATTTAAAAACATAAATAAGTTATCATTCCCCTAAAGAACACCACTGAATTCTCAAAAGCAACTGAAACTATCTCATCTAGCACAGTTTTCTAGAAATGTGGTTTGTACAATAGCTTGGCCAGCCAATCATGTAAGTAGAATGTCTGTGGCATTTGAGGTACCACTGAGGTGGACAGCCCACTTGGAACTATGGCTCAATCACAATGGGAAGGCCAAGACTAAAGATGACAAAGTCTTCAGTATACAGATAGAAATTTAATTCTTAGGGAAGACAATGAGCACTATTATTTCAGGCTCCATCAAGTTGGTTCCAACTCACAGAGACACTATGGACAACAAATTGAAACACTGCCCACTCCTGCACCAATCTCACAATTGTTGGTATGTTTGATCTATTATTGCAACCATTGTGTCAATCCATCTCAGATAGTCTTCCTCATTTTTTGCTGACCATTTTTGCTGACGTTTTGCTGATGTTACCAAGTATGATGCCCTTCTCCACGAACTGTTCCTTTCTGATAGCATGTTCAAAGTACATCAAACAAAATCTTACCATCTTCCCTTCTAAAGAGAATTCTGACTGTATTTCTCCCAAGAAAAGTTTGTTAATTCTTCTGGACGTCCATGGCATATTATTCACTATTCTTCACTAACACCACAATTCAACTCCATCAATTCCTCTTCAATCTTCCTTATTCGATTAAAAATGCCATGTCTTGGGTAAGATTCACCTTCATCTTCAAAGTGACACCTTTGTTTTTTCATAGCTCTAAAGAGATCTTTTGCAGCATATTTGTCCAATACAAAATACAATTTGATTTCATGACTACTGCTTCTTCCATTGGTGTTAATTATAGAGCCAAGTAAAATGAAATCCTTGAGAACTTCAATATTTTCTGAGTTTATCATGACACTGCTTATTGGTCCGCTTGGGAGGATGTTTGTTTTCTTTTTGTTGAAGTGAAATCTATATTGGATGTTGTAGTCTTTGATCTTCACCAGTAAGCACTTCCTCTTTCTTTCAGCAAACAAGGTTGTATCAGCTGAATATTGCAGGTTGTTAATGAGCTTTCCTCTAAGTCCTGATGCCTAGCTCTTCTTTAGATGGTCCAGCTTCTTGGATTATTTGCTCAGCATACAGATTAAGTATAGTGAAATGATACAACCAGACTGAGTGGTTTAAATTCAGGAAATGTATACATTCCTTCTGGAAACCCTAGAGAATTAGTACCTTCCCTTTTCCAGCATCTAGAGCCTGCCTACTTTGTTTTGCTCCTAAACTCCTTCCAGTAATGGCATCATTCCTACCTGTTTTTCTATCCCTCCATGTCCTTCTCTCTTTCTTACCCTTCTGCCTCTTTCTCTCACTGATAAGAATTCCTGTGCTTACAATGGGTCCATTCAGGTTAACCAAGATCGTCTCTCCATCTCAAAATCCTTAACTTAATCACATCTGCAAATTTCCTTTTAATGTGGAAGATAACATATTCAGAGGTTCCAGGGATAAGAATGTGGCATCTTTTGGGGGACTATTACTCTGCCCCTGAACTAAACCCTGGAGAACACCACTAGTCATGGAACAGATGAGTCTTGCAACAAGATAAAGAATTAAAGACAGAGATGACTGATAGACAGTCAGTTACCAGCGACATTTTCAATTCCAGGAGTATCCTTGCTCTAGTTACAGTTGCTGTGTTGAATAATGAAGTTGAACTTTTTCCCCTCCCATCCTGCCTTTGACCTACTTCACCAACCCAAGATTCTGAAGCTACTTTTGGTGGAATAAAATTCCTTAATGCTGCATGGGAATATTCATAAGGAACACAGAGTCAAAAATAATATAATAATTATCATTCTGTAATTATTTCTCTTCCCAAGGAAATAGTTTCTACCACTGGAAGATCTGGGGATCTGTGAGGGTATTTCTGTGTAGGTTCTGTGTGGGGTTCCAGAAGTTCTTGCAACTGTCTAGCTCTGTTCATCCTTATCATTAAGAGCGCACCTCTCCTTCTCTAATTGAAGACTTTATGGCAAAATCAGGAAAGCTGAGGATGTCGCATTCTTTTCTTAACTCATGACTTAAATAATATGCTTCTCCCAAATGTTTGCCTGGAAGCTGATCAGCTTTGGAGGTTCTGTGATTCATTGGATAATTTATTGAGGTGTGAAGGACCACTGAATTTTCAACTCCCTCCTTTCCAAGCAGGAAGTCTGGTTCTTAGAATATTTTTTAACTGAAAAATAAAAAATGTCACTTATGAAAGCATAAATTGAACAATGAGATGATGCTAGGTGTATCAAAAGGTGTGTTAGGCAAAAATCCCCAGAAGTGAACCCTGAGACAAAGGTTCATTTGGAAGTGATTTATTAAGCCAATGTTTCTAAGAAAGAGAGGTGGGGAAAAAACAGATGACAGGGGAAAGGCCACAAAGAGGGAATAATATCAAGCAAAGCTGTAAACCTCAGCCTGACCCTGTGGAAAGTTCTGGAAGATAAATTACCGCTGAGTTTTTTCCTACTGAAAACAAGGAAAACGGACATTCCTAATGCTGCCCTAGTGAGTCATGGACTAAGAGTGGCCTAGGCACATCCAGTTCTCTACATGCACACTGTACATAGAACATGTTTGGTACACAGAAGGTGTTCCATAAATTTGTGTCAAATAAATTAACTAATTTTATCATGGTTCTTTTTGTCCTTTTACAGTGGCTGTTGTTGCAACATGAAATAAGGTGTGCTGTATGTAAAGCAGTGAACTCTGTCTGGTCCATCCAGGCCACCTGAGAAGCTGTTTGCTCCCTCCCTTCCCTTGTGAAAGTGAACATATGCATTTCTTTGCCGGGGCGTCCTGCCTCATCAAAACGCAGCGATGTGTTTCCAGGGATATACATAAAGCAGGTGTTGCCCATTCTGAAACTATCCCTGATCGTTTTACTGTCTTTTCTCTGCAGTTCAACACAGGTGTGACAATGAAAAAAATGGCTACAGAATCTGGTATCCTACACACTGGGATTGGTCCAAAGAAGAATGTTTTTTAAAAAGAATGAGTTGAGAGACCTTGAAAATCTGCTTGGCCTCTTTACACCTGAGAATCCATTATCTCTTGGCAATAGAATCCTGCCCTAAAATCAGACTGATCTGAATTCAAGATATGTAGCGTCATATGGGTGGCCTTGGATGAGTGATTTAACTGTTCCTGTCTTCAGTTCCCTCACATGTAAATGGAGATAACAATAGGACCCTCTTCCAGAGGCTTATTCTGAGGAATGAATGAATTAGAGTGAGAAGTAATGTTTCACCATGCCTCACCCAGAATACTCAATTGTTATTATTATTGTTATTAATGTTTATTTTTAGTCCCTCTGTCCACTTCATTTACTCACTGCATTTATTCAATAAATGTGAATTCTCCAAGAAAAAAAATATATTAATATTTCCCAGGTACTGACTCAATGTCCTGTCCTAGAGCTGCCTCAGAACAAATAGTAGAAAGCAAGGCAAGTGCTTAACAAACAAGGTGGCACACGTTACCAGTTGTAATAAAACACTTGTTGAGAATTAACTATAAACCAGCTTATATTACGAATGCTGTCTGTGTATCTCATGTAATACTTTCACAGCTACTTTATGAAGTTGGTCCTTTCTTCCTTCATGCTAGATAACACAGAACTGGAGAGGTTAAACTATTGCAAGGAGCAACAAATGGTTAAACGCTCAGCTGCTAGCCAAAAGTCAGTAGTTGGAATCCACTCCCTGTTCAGTGGAAGACAAGACAGATGATCCACTCCCATAAAGAGCGTTGTTGTTATTTGTTGTTAAGTGCCATTGGGTGAATTCCGCCTCATAGTGACCCTATCTGCAATGGAACTAAACATTGCCCAGTTCTGTGACATCCTCACAATTGTGGTTGTCTTTGAGCCCATTGTTGTTGCCACTGTGTCAGTTCATCTTGTTGGAGGTCTTCCTCTTTTTTCCAGCCTTCCATTTTTCCAAGTATAATGTCCTTCTCCAAGGACTGGTCCCTCCTAGTAATAGGTCCAAAGGATGAGAGACAAGGAGTCCTGGTGTGATGCTGTAGGATAAGCACTGGACCACAAGGTTGGTTTGAACCACAAGTTATGCAGATCAAACCCACCAGCCATTCCTCAGAAACCCTACACTGGGTTTGCTATTACTTGGAACCAACTTGACAGCACTTAACAACAAATGAAAAACAAAGCGTTATAATCCTGGCCTCGAAAGAGCATTTTGGCTGTATCTCTTCCAGCACAGTCCTGTTTGTTCTTCTGACAGTCCCTGGAACTTGCAATATTTTTCACCACCCTTGCCTCTAAGAAACATTCTGGCTGCACTTCTTCCAACACAAATTTTTTGTTCTACTGGCAGTCCATGGTACTTTCAAGATTCTTCACCAACAAATATAGTTCAGTGTTACTGATTTTTCTACAGTCTTCCTTATTCAATATTTAACTTTCATATGCATGTGAGTGAATGAAAATACCATAACTTGGGTCAGATGCACCTTACTTTTCAAATTGACAGCTTTGCTCTTGAGCACTTTAAAGAGCTCTTTTGAAGCAGATTTGCTTAATGCAATTTGTCATTTGAATTCTTGACTGTTGTCTCCATGAGTATTGATGGTGGATCCAAGTAAAAAGGAACTCTTTGGTAATTTCAATCTTTTTTTCTGATTATCATGATGTTATTTATTGGTTGAGTTGTTAGGATGTTTGTTTTCATTATGTTCAGGTGCAATCTACACTGAAGGCTGTAGTTTTTAATCTTTACCAGCAAGTATTTCAAATCCTTTTTGCTTTCAGCAAACAGAATTGCATCGTCTGCATATTGCAGCTTGTTAATAACTCTTCTTCCATTCCTGATCCCACATTTTTCTTCAGATAATACAGTTTCTAGGATTATTTGCTCAGAAATGGCTGGTTTCACACTGTAGGATAAGTAATGGACTGTTAACCACAAGATCAGCAGTTCAAATCCACTGGCCATGCCTCAGAAACCCCACATAGAGTTGCTATGAGTCAGAACCAATTCAACAGCATTTAACAACAAAATACCGATTACATAATTATGATGAAAGGATACAAACCCAACACACAGCTTTCCTGATTTTAAACTATTCAGCATCCCCTTGGTAAATTGGAACAACTACCTCTGGGTCTATGTACAGATTCCAAAAGAGTACAATTAAAAGTTCTGGAATTCTCATCCTTTGCAATATTACCCATAGTTTGTTATGATCCACACAGTCTAATGCCTGTGCATAGTCAATAAAGCACTAGTAAACATCTTTCTGGCATTCTCTGCTTTCAGTCAAGAGCCATCTTATATCAATAATTATGTCACTTATTCCATGTCCTTTTCTGAACCCCGCATGAATTTCTGGCAGCTCCCTGTCTATGTACAACACTTTTTGAATTATAATCAGCAAAATTTTACTTGCAATTTGTATAGATATTGTCCAATGATTTCCACATTCTTTGGGGTCACATTTCTTTGGAATAGACACAACTATGTATTGCTTCCAACAGATTGGCCTGCTAGCTGTCTTCTAAATTTCTTGATGTAGACAAGTGCATGCCTCAGTTTGTTGAAAGATTTCAATTTGCATTCCATCAATTCCTGGAGACTTGTTTTTCACCAATGTCTTCAGTGTAGCTTGGACTTCTTCCACAGTTCCATTGGTTCTTCATCATATGGTACCTCTTGAAATGACTGAACACTGACCACTTTTTCTGGTAAAGTGAATCTGTGTATTCCTTCCATCTTCTTTTGATGTTTCCAGTGTCATTCAATATTTTGCCCATGAAATTGTTCCATAAAGCAAGCTGAGGCTTAAATTTTATTTTCAGTTCTTTCAGTATGAGAAATAGTGAGCATTTTCTTCCCTTTTTGTTTTCTAACTCGTCTTTGCATATTTCATTTTAACACTTTACTTTGTCTTCTCAAGCTGCCCTTTGAAATTTTCTATTCAGCTTTTTTATGTAATCATTTCTTGCAGTTACTTTTTCTTTTCTATGCTCAAAAGCAAGTTTCTGACTCTCTTCTGACATCCATTTTGGACTTTTCTTTCTGTTCTGTCTTTAAATGACATTTTGCTTTCTTCATGTATGATATTCTTGATGTCATTCCACAGCTCTTCTGATACAAAAAATATGTTCTTGAGATGGTCTCTAAATTCAGTTGGGATATGTCTAAGGTCTTATTTTGGCTCTGGTGGACTTGTTTTAATTTTTCTTCAGCTTCAGCATATGAGCCATTGATGGTCTGTTCCACAGTCGCCCCCTGACCTTATTTTGACTGATGATATTGAGCTATTCCATTGTCTCTTCCCACAGATATAGTCAATTTGATTTCTGTGTATTTCATCTGGCGAAGTCCACATGTGTATCCACCTATAATGTTGTTTAAAAAAGGTATTTGCGATGAAAAATCATTGTTCTTGAAAAATTCTATCATGCAATCTCCAACACCAATCACCAAGGCCAAGTTTTCAAATTAAGGATCCTTCCTATTTTTTTCCAATTTTTACATTCCAATCACCAGTAATTATCAATGCATCTTGATTGCATTTTTGCTCAATTTTAAACTGAAGAAGTTGGTAGAATTTTTCAATTTCATCATCACTAACTCTAGTGATTAATGGTCGTATTAATTGGTTTGCCTTGTATGCATATGGATATTATCCTATCACAGACAGCACTGTACTTCAAGATAAATCCTAAAATGCTGTTGTGGTTTTTTTTGACAATGTATGCAAACCATAACTTTTATTCATTGTTCCTAGCATAGTAAATAATGATTGTCCAATTTAAAATGGCCAACACCAGTTTCTTTCAGCTCACCAATGTCTAGGTTACTTAACTTTATGCATTCCATTTCATTTTTAACAACTGTCAACTTTCTTAGATTCATATTTCGTACATTCCATGTTGTGATTGTTACTGGATGTTTGCAGCTTTGTTCTCATTTTGAGTTGTGTCATATCAGCAAGTGAAGATTCTGGAACCTTAATTCCATCCAAGTCATGAGGTCAACTCTACTTTGATAAGGCAGTTTGTCTCCAGTCGTATTTTAAGTGCCTTTTAACCTGAAGGACTCATCTTCAGGCATTATATCTGGCAATGGTCTGTGGCTATTCATAAGGTTTTCAGTGACTACCCATTCAGAAGTGACGTGCTTCTTTTTCCTCCTAGTCTGTCTTAGTCTGGAAGCTCTTTTGAAATCTGTCCACCATGTGTGACCCTGCTGGTGTTTTAAATACTGGTGGCATAGCTTCCAGCATCACAAAAGTTACACTATAACACACTGACAGATTAAGAGTGGCCATAAAGAGTACACCTAGGAAACCCTATAAGGTGGTTCTTTTTCACATGGGGTCACTCTGAGTCAGAACTAACTTGATGGTACCCATCAACAACAAACTACTTGCAGAAGGTCATACTAACACATACTATAAGTAGGGTTTGAACTCAAGCACTTTGGGTCTAGAAATCTGTTAAATCACACAGGCATACGATGACCCCATGGCCCAGTACTTCACCAGGGTGTTATGTTGCTCTCTAATACAGACGCAAAGTTGTTGCATAGTCTCTAAACCTGAGGTCCAGGAACAACACTCAGCACTCAACAAACGTAGCATATTTTGAGAACTTTGAGGGGATAACAGAATCTTCTCGTATCAGAACGAAGTTATGACAAATCTAATTGAACGCTGAAAGCTGCATGATTGCTTGTGATTTGCCCAGGATGAAGGGCTCTGCTTGTCTTCATTTCAAAAAACATTGCTTCCTGCCTGCAATGCAACCCTAGAGAATACATATTATTTCCCTAGAAAAGCAGAAAAAGCTAATTTCCAGAGTATTTCCAGCAGTCCTTCAACCCACAAACCCAGCCAAATGGAATTAAATTCCACCTTTCTTGAAGGTGAGTCTTTTTAAGTGTGAGCTATAGGCTGATGTTTTATTTCAACTCACCAAACACTGAGGCAATTGATCTCAGTAAGTGCTAAGATTAATATATCTGAAGTGGATATATGGAAAGAAATATCCAGGCAATTACAAGTAACATCCAATAAAAAAAATAATAAATTTTTAATAAGTTGAAGGAAATACCAACAAAAATGAAACTGAGAAAAGTTAGAAGAATAAGATATGTGTGTTTGTATAAAAAATGCCTATACTCACTGCCGTCACATAGATTCCAACACACAAAGACCCTAGAAGACAGAGCCCTAAAGGGTTTTGGAGGCTGTAAGTTTTTACAGAAGCCAACGGCCCCATCTTTTTCCCTTGGGATTGTTGATAGGCTTGAACTGCTGCCCTTTTGGTTAGCACCCCAATACTTTACTCATTATGTCACCAGGGCTTCTAAAATACACATATATGTGTGTATGTATGAAACTTATGCATATAGAGACAATACACATGCATACATATGAAGAATGAGAAATTACTACTTAGAAATAACTACTTTCTTAATTTATATTTCTACCAGGCCAGAAGACCAATCAAGTCCTCTCCCCAGAATTTACCCTTCTCTTTCTAACCCTTTCTGCTAGAACCTAGAACTCTGGGCATGTGAGGAGATGAAAACACTGAACACCTGGATTTACAGAGGAAAATGTGAAGCTAGGAGCTAGCAATGTGTTGTCAAGATGGAAGAACGCCATGATAGAACATCTGGAGAACAAGAAATGATGAGACAAGATTAAGGTTCAACTTGGTATTTGTACCCCTGAAATGCCCAGGACAGAAGTGAACTGGAGGCAAGCTTTCAAATTTTTAATATTTTACATATATATATATATATGAAGAAAAATCTTTTTCTATATAGCTTTCCCTAGGTTTAGGAATGAGTCAACCCTTGTATCATAAGCAAGTTGTAAGAATTAAATGAATAGCTATGTATAAAACCCTTAAAGGAGTGCCAGGCACCTCAAAATAGAAATAGTGCTGTTGAGTCAAGTCTGACTCATGATGATGACCTTATGTACATCAGAAGTAAAACGTTCTCTGGTCCTGCGTCATTCTCATGATTACCTGCATAGTCAAGTCCGTCCCTGCAGCTCTTGTGGCAGACCTTCTCACTGAGTTTCTCCCTTGTCTTTGCTGGCCCTCTACTTCACCAAGCACAAGGTCCTCCTCCAGCTATTGACCCCTTCTAATGACGTATCCTGGTGTGGTGCCATAGGATAAGCACCCAGTCTCAAAGTCATTTTGAACCACGAGGTTGGCAGCCCAAACTCACCGGCCACTCCTTGGAAACTCCTATACAAAGTCAACATGAGTCGGAACTGACTCTGAGGCACTTAACAATAACAATAACAACAATGATGTATTCAAAGCAAACAAGTCAGACAAAGTTTGGTTGTGGTCCATAAGGTTTTCATGGACAAACTTTTTAAAAAATACATCAGGGGCCTTTCTTCTTAGTCTTAGACTGGAAGCACTGCTAAAACTTGTCCACTATGTATGTATTTGAAATAACTGTGACTTTGTTGCCATCATCACAGCAACATAGTCTAACAAACTGACAAACACATGTGTGGTGATCCTGGCACCTAGTAAGTGGTACATAGTTGTTGTTAAGTGCCGTTGAGTCGGTTCTGACTCCTAACAACCCTGTCTAAAGTTTCCAAGGAGTAGCTGGTCAGTGTGAACCACCGACCTTATGGTTCAAACAAACCTTGTGGTCCAGTGCTTTATCCCACAGCACCACAAGGTAGAAATTATTTGAGGTCTTTAAACAAGAGAGTAGCAAGTAAAGATTTGCATTTTAGTATGATCCCTCAGACTGTGGATAAGGAACAGAGGATGAGTTAGAGGTATAGAAATGAAGGCACACACATCTACTGGGAAGCTATTGCAGGAGTCCAGGAGAAAGACTTCTTCAATATGATATGAAACATCTCTATGCCTAACTTTCCTCATCTGTGAAACGGGGAAAATAATCATAATCTAACCCACAGAGTTACAAGGATTTTAGAGTAATTTGGATATTTTGAACATGTCTGGAAGAAAACTTCAAGTGTTATTTAAAATGTTAGAAAGAAAGCATATGAAAAACAATCAGGATGGTTGCAAATTTATTCAGCCTGGCAAAGAGAAAGGTTATGGTAGATCTTGACAAATTTGTTCCTCTTTTCCAATTACGAAGCACCTAACTCCTATCCTCAAATGCTCAATGCACCTGGATGCAAATGTTTTCGTTTTTACTGCTTAGATAACAAATGTTATTTATATTGTCTAGCAAATATTAATTAACAAACAGCAGCCATGTAAGATTGCTTTGTGCCATCAAATTGGTTCTGACTCTTAGGGACTCTGTATGACTCATAGTGACCCTATATAAGGTTTCTGAGAGTGGCTGAAGAGTTTAAACTGCCGATCTTGCTGTTAACACAGCTAGCAGTCCAGTGCTTATTCTACAGTATCACACCAGGGCTCAGTCATATGAGGTAGGTTCTAGCTCCTCTTAATAGACAAAGAAGTCAAGGCTGCCCAAATGGCAACTATGCTAGACAAATGGCAACTACATATGGATATTTCCATTTCAATTAATTAAACTAAAATGGAAAATGCAGTTTCTTAGTAAAATTGTTGTTAAGTGCTGTTGCGTCAGTTCCAACTCATAGAGACTCTTTACAGGCTTCCTGAGGAGCAGTTGGTGAGTTTGAGCTGCCAACCTTGCAGTCCAAATCAACATTGTAGTTTAGTGCTTATCCTACAGTGCCACACCAGGACTCGCACTGGTCACATTGTAATTGCCTAACAGCCACATGTGACCAGTGATCCTCATACTGAACAGTAGAGGTTTAAAATATTTTCATCATCAAAGAAAGTTCTATTGGACCATGTTGCTCTAAAGGGTGATTAACTCCAAATTCCTGTGTCTAATAAGGATTTGAGTTTGTAGCTCAGGCTCTACTTCATAGGACATACAAGTTCTCTTTGGGACAGAGTGTTTCCTACGGCTGCTATAATTATCACAATTTAATGGCTGAAAACAGTACACATTGATTATCTTACCATTCTGGGGTAAGACATCTGAAATGGGTCTCATTGGACTGAAATCAAAGTGTTGGCTGAGTTTCTCTACCCTGGTAGTGTAGTGGTTAAATAACTCGACTCCTAATTAAAGTGGTAGAACCCATCTGCTACTCTAAGGGGGAAAGATGTAGCAGTCTGCTTCCGTACAGGTCACAGGCTTGGAACTCCTTTGAGGCAGTTCTACTCTGCCCTATGGTGTTTCTGTGAGTTGGAATCTGCTTACTGCAGTGGGGTTGGATTAGGATAAATTCATGCCTTTGCCTTTTCCACTTTCCAGAAGCCACTTGAATTCTTTATGGCTCATGGTCCACTGTTTTCGTCTTCAAAGTCAGCAACACAGCCTGAGTCAAACCTACCACAATCTCTCCTCCTTTGTTTGCCTCCCTTTTACACTTGCGCAAACCTTTGTGATGACATTGGGCCCACCTGGATAATGAACATAATCTCTCCATATCAAGATCATCTGATCAGCAACCTTAATTCCACTTACAATCTTAATTACTCGTTTCCATGTAGCCTGACCTATTCAAAGATTCAGAGGCTAGGACATGGATATCTTTGGGCAGCCATTATTTTCTAACAGACAAAATTTAAGGCCCTCCAAAATCTGACCCCTTTTTCTTGAATCCTTTCCATATTCCTTGTGCTTCAACAAAACAGAAATGCTCACTGTCTCCCACAGATGCCATTCATATTCATTTGAACAAACATGATGAGTGCATCAACCTTGTACTCAATTCCAGGCTTACAGAGGTGTCTTTGACCAAGTCCTTGGCTAGAAGATTTCTCCAGGTCATTCAAATGTCTGCTGTCCCAGGGGTGGCATTTTGAAGTCCCACTCTCAGCTCAATTTTAATGAGGCTTATACTAAAAATTCTATTCAAATACCACCTCATCCTTGAGACAATGAAAAATCACTCCATATGCAAGATGTGGCAATAGGTGAGCGGTAGAACATTTGGCTACTTCTGTGAAGATGTTCCCAGTAACATTTAGGTGCCCCCTTTGCTAACTCCAAAAGTAGAATACATATATCATGGACTCTGGGATCAGAAGGCTTCAGTTTGAATCAACAAAAACAGTTTTACCTTCTAAGAACACAGTAGGTTTCTCCTCCTCTGTACTGTGTAGATGTGTTGGGAAAGCAAGAAAAGGGCCAATGAGAATATTAAAATATGTATTTCACTTTATTTTTTTCATTCATTTTCCTCTTCCAACTTTAGTTTCTTACCCTTACATTTTACCCATATTCTTCTTAGGATATTCATGGGGTGGCTGTGTAGAGCATTCAGGAAGAGTTTGTAACTGTATGTTGTTGTTGTTGTTGTTGTTATGTGCCGTGGAGTCAGTTCCGACTCATAGCAACCCTGTACAGGTTTTCCAAGGCTGTGAATCTTTACGGGAGCAGAAAGCCTCATCTTTCTCCCGCAGAACAGCTGGTAGTTTCGAACTGCTGACCTTAAGGTTTGCAGCCCGATTTGTAACCACTACACTACCAGAGCTCCTTTTGTACTGTATAGTGCCACACAATACCAAGGATGTTCTGATAATGATAAATGAACTTGAACTCAACAGCAATCTGGGACCCTCTAAAGACGACAAATGGAAAATACAGTCATGTTTTCCGATGTGACTTATATTGAGTCATTTATGACAAGACATTTCAGGACAAACAGACCGTATCATAAGTTTATTTCTGTTGGGAAATTCAACCACCAAGAAGGAAAGGTCATTTGTATACAGGAAAGCCCCTAAATGTAAGCCAACTCCTTCATCTATGCGCAAACATTAAAATGAAGAGCCCCTCTAAGGCTGCTAACGAAACTCACTGTAGTGCAGTGGAATTAATTCTGACTCACAGCACTCCTATAGGACAGGGCAGAATGGCTCCATAGGGTTTCTTTCCCAGGCTGTCCTTTTAATGGATGACACAGAATGCCACATCTTTCTTCTGGACCTTTCCATTAGCGGTTAATTGATTAGCCACAGAGTTGCACTGCTGTCTGCTGTGGAGTTGATTCTGACTCACAGCCACCCTGTATAGAGTTTTCAAGGCTGTAAATCGTTCCGGGAGCAGAAAGTCTCATCTTTCTCCCCAAGAGCTGCTGGTGGATTCGAATTGCTGACCTTGTAGTTAGAAGCACAACACTATGCTACCAGGGCTCATTTTTCCTACCACACTGTCATTGTTGTTGTTGTTGTTATTAAGTGCTGTCGAGTGAGTTCTGACACATAGCGACCCTGTATAGGGTTTCCGAGGAGCAACTGGTGAGCTTGAACCACTGACCTTGCAGTTCAAACCGACTTTGCAGTCCAGCGCATTAACCTACAGTGCTAGGCCAGGGTTCCTACCACACTTGTTGTTGTGAAGTGCCGTCGAGTTGGATCCAACCCATAGCAACCCTGTATAGTGGGGTTTCCGAAGAGCAGCTCATGAACTTGAACTACCAACCTTGCAGTTCAAATGGCTTTGCAGTCTGTCGCATTAACCCACAGCACCACCCAAGGACTCCGCTACCACACTGCTGTTGTTGTTAAGTGCCGTCAAGTTGGTTCCGACCCATAGCGACCCTGAACAGGGTTTCTGAGGCTGTAAATCTTTACGGGAGCAGAAAGCCTCATCTTTCTCCCGTGGAGCAGTTGGTAGTTTCAAACTGCTGACTTTGCAGTTCACAGCCCGATGCGTAACCACTACGCTGCCAGAGCTCCTTAAAGGAGGAAAAATAACTCTTTAGATTTTGGACTACAGAGTATACACAAAGTCATATGTTTTGACACTTAATTGATGACTTAAAGGATTTCTGAGAGTGATTTTGATTCTACACAATTTTTGTGCTGGCTTTAAACACTAACTCCCACATGTATCTTAAGTCTTTTACCACCTCGGGATTCAGCATCATTCATATTATATGAGTGTTTTGAAAGGATCTCTGATTCTAATGGAAAGAGGAGTCCCTCTAAACCCTAGTATTCATGTTTGCTTTAAAACAACTCCACACCTTGGGTTAATGCATGGGAGCGTTTCCCAGTCTCATTTCAGCTGCTTTCAGCATTGTGTGCCCTGGCCCCAAAGAGCTTAGGGTCAGATGGGCTTTGAAGTTTAATTATTAAAGCAGTAATTATAAAACTGAGATGAGTGAATTGCAAATGAATCTAGCCGTTGATGGCAGGGTGAGTTGGAGAGGAATTCTGGGCACTGTAATAACAGAAAGCCACAGATACAACCAACTAGACCAGGGGTTTACACAGCAGATGACAAGTAACATGGTGTGCTTTTTGTTGTTGTTAAGTGCCGTTGACTCAGTTCCCACTCACAGCAACCCTGTGTAGCATTTCCAAGGAACATCTAATGGGTTTGAACTACAGACCTTATGGTCCCCGTCCAGTGCTGATCCTACAGCGCCACACCAGGAGTCCTTTAGGAAGGAACAAAACAGACTTTTTGTCATTTCTACCTTCGTATCCAAATGCACATGAATCCTAAAACTCTGCCTGTCCTCTGATGTAAGAGAATGGCCCTAGAAAGAAGGAGACTTCACGCCCTGCCTTAATCCTTCAGTTCACCAACTGGCAAATGGATTCACCTTCATGAGCCTCTATGTCTGAAAAGAAAAGTGGGATTCCCAAAGTGTGTTCCAGGAACACCAGCCGGGGAAAGTATTATGAAGGTAGAGGGGTTCTATAGTCAAGTCAGTTTGGCCTCAAAAGTTCATCTTGACACATTGCCCCTCTCGAAAAGTCACTGTGCACTTTAACACATGAAAGGTTCTGATAAGTCCTGCAGTAAAGAAATGTTGCTTAAATTCAGTATTTCCCAAATATTTTTGCAGTATAAACCCAACCTACTGCCATGAAGTCCATTCCAATTCATAGTGACCCTAAAGAACAAGGTAGAACGGCTCCATTGGGTGTCTGGGTCTGTACATCTTATGGAAGCAGACTGCCTCAGATTTCTCCTGAGGAGTAACTGGGGAGTTTGAACCACCGACCTTTGGTGAGCACACTCCAATGCTTCACCCACTGTACCACTAGGATCCTATTTTGGAACATAGATAGCTTCTTTGTTGAAAAATCAATTAAAGTGTACTCCAGGAAATGTACTTTGAGAACCCTGAACTACTTCATGTAAGCTCTGTGGGGGTAAAGACCATATCTACTGATTAGCTACTGTGTCTGATATTGAATAAATAGGGGGTTGGCAAACTATGAGTAAGATGCCAATTCTGACCCACAAGCCAAGAATGGCTTTTTTTTTTTTTTTTTTTCTCCAAGAATAGCTTTTACATATATAAATGGTTGGAGTAAAATTTTAAAAAAGAATATTAATTCATGGCACATATCCATAAATACTTTTTTGGAACCCATCCACACTCATTTGTTTACATGTTATCTCTGGGTGCTTTCAAACTACAAAGGCAGAAGTGAATAGTTATCACAAAGACCTTATGGCCTGCAAAGCCTATAGTGTTTACTAACTGCCTGCTTATAGGAAAAGCATACCAATCTCTGGAGTAGATACTCAATTAAATTGTACAAATGAATGAATGTCTTTATAATTCATTGTTCTTGACACTCTCTGTACTAAATCTTCTCATTTTTCTGGGGAGAGGATCAAAGTTACAACTCGTTCCCTGAGTAGGCCCTTTTTACCTAGTGTTACTGGTTATGTGCTTTGGAGTTGGTTCCGACTCATAGCGACCCTGTATAGGATTTCTGGGGCTGGAAATCTTTACAGGAGCAGAAGGCCTCATCTTTCTCCCACAGAGCAACTGGTAGACTCTAACTGTTGAAACTGCGGTTAGGGCCCAACTCATAACACACTATACTACCAGAGTTCCTTTTTTTCTTTGTTGTTGTTGTTGTTAAGTGCTGTCAAGTCAGTTCCAACTCACAGCAACCCTGTATAGGATTTCCGAGGAGCAGCTGGTTTGCTTTCAAGAAGTCTTTCCCCAATAATCGTCATGCTCAGGTGATGATATCATGAAAGAGAGTAAAAAGAAAAAATAAGTGGAATTCATGTAACAACGTATTGGTAAAAATAGCACATTTAAAATAAATCTAAATTTTTATTTTTACAAAAAGGAAAAGAAATGAAAGTTTGAGTGGCTTTGGTTGAGGTGTCAGGGTTTGCCCACCATTTTAGTTGGAGAAAGAAAAGGATGAACAGGGTCAAAGAGAGGAAAGATGAGAAGGTACACTGGACTTCCTTTTAGATGTACTGATGTGGTTGCTGTTAGGTACTGTGGAGTCACTCAGACTCATAGCCACCTTAGGGACAACAAAGCAAATGTCCAGTTCTGTGTCATCTCCATGACTGTTACTGTGCTGCAGTCCAGTGCTTTGGCTAGATCGTCAATCCATCTGATTCATGTAAGACCATGAAATAGCTCCTTGAAAAGACTTGGAATGTGACTACTCACTGCTCCAAGCCAAACCAAGAAAGCAGGACTGGGCACTAGAATCAGAGAGAACATGGTTCAAATCCTGGTCCCGCCACCTTAGTCAACAAATGTAACTCACCTGAAAAATGGGCAAACTAGACATTGTTGTTATTGTTAAGTGCCATCGAGTCTGTTCCAACCCATAGTAGCCCTGTGTAAGGTTTTCAAAGAGCAGCTGGTGAGCCTGAACCACTAACCTTGAGGTTGAAACTGACCTTGAAGTCCAGCTCATTAACCCACAGTGCCACATCAGGACTCCAAACTACTCATTTGTTTTTGTTAAGTGCTACTGAGTCAATTTTGACTCATAGTGACCCTGTACAGGGTTTCCAAGAAGCAGCTGGTGAGCTTGAACTGCCGACCTTGCAGTTCAAATGGATTTACAATCTGGCACTTTAACCCACAGCGCAACACCAGGACTCATAGTGAGAATTAAATAAGATCACTTTTATTTCAGAGTCCTAGTATGGCGCTGAGGGCTAATGCGCAGGACTGCAGAGTCCATTTGAACCATAAGGTCAGCGGTTCAAGCTCACCAATCGCTCCTTGGAAACCCTATACAGGGTCGCTATGGACTGGAACAGACTCAATGGCACCTAACAACAACAACAACTTTTATTTCACAACTATCACTGCAAGTACTTAAAATTTCTTTTAATCCTCACCACAACACTGAGGAGGAAGTACTATTGCCATCCCTATTTTAGAGATAGGAAGATTGAGACACATTGACATCAAGTGGCAAAGTCTGAATTCGAACACAGGCAGTCAGGTTCCATCATGTATGCTCCTAATCATATGCTGTCTTTTCAAGGAAGGCCCAGGGGACACAGACTGACACATAGATAAATGTCAGTTTTGAAAACCTCGACCCTTAGCAACACTTAACAACTTAACAACGACAACAAGATTTTTAAAAGACAAACAAACAAACATTATTAGATCAATGGAATCCTAAAGTAGCACTGTGGGATAAGCACTGGACTGCAAACCACAAAGTTGGTGATTCAAACCCACCAGCTGCTCCTTTGAAACACTATAAAGGAAAGGATGAGTCTGAATCAACTCAATGGCACTTAACAATCACAGTGTGTATGACGAGCAAGTTATCTGGGAGTCAGACTGATAGAGACTCTTAATTATCTGGCATAGTTTACTAGCAGGATTTAATGAGTATTTACGTGAAAATTAGGCATAGTCGATAACTCTCAAATTCCAATGTCCTCTGGGAAATGCAGGTAATAGTGTCTACTTTACAGTATTGTTTCAGTATTAGTCAAACATTATTTGAAATTGTCTATGAAGCACCTACACAGGATTTGGGGTGTGATAATGGCACAGTAGCTCATGGTAAGTATCTTTTATAATTAGATCATTTTCTTCTATCTTCTCTGCCATGAAATCCTACTCATTCTTCCGGGCTCAGCTTAAATCCTCCAACTTGGACAAGATATTTTCTGGGCTCCTTGTTAGAACCCTATCTCTCCTGGGCAGTGTAGTTAATGCATTCAGCTGCTGACCAAAAGGTTGAAGTTAGAGTCCACCAAAGGCTCTTTGGAGGAAAGGCATAGTGATCAATTTCTGAAAAATCAACCATTGACAATCCTCTGGGGAGCATAGTTCTACTCTGACACACATGGGGACAGTATGAGTCAGAACGGACTCAGTGGCACCTGGTACTGATTTTGTTATAGAATGAATTTTGCATGGCTCTGCCTCCCCTACTGCACTGTTAGCTACTGATACTAGGGGTAGCAACACCTCCACGTTGGTATTTTAATGATATCTAAAAACACCACTGTCCACCTATCAAGTTCTCTGGACGGAAACCCCCATATAATCTTCCCTTTCTCTTAGCCCCACTGACATTCTAGACAGACACCAAGCGCTGGCTGCTCCACCTCCAAATCACTTCTCCAATGTCATTCACTTCCCTCCATCTCTCATTTGGAAGCCCTATCTCTATACAGCAAGGAGCTCTGGTAGCATAGTAGTTACAAGATGGGCTGCTAACCTCAAGGTCAGCAGTTCAAAACTACCAGCGGTTACATGGGACTTTCTACTCAGAAACCCTATATAGGGTTGCTATGAGTCATATAACAAACTGTGCAAAGATCTGGAATCAGAAAACCAAAAAGGAAGAACACGCTCAGCATTTCTCAAGCTGGGGGAACTGAATTAAAAATTCAAGACTTGACTTTCGTTATTGAAATATTCTTTGGGCAAATTATTGAATGATGCAGGAAGCATCAAGAGAAGATGGAAGGTCACTATACCAAGGGGAAACGGTTTATGATCAGCCACTTCAAGAGGTATCATATGATCAAGAGGCAATGATACTCAGGGAGGAAGTCCAAAGTGCATTGAAGGAGTTGGCAAAGAACAAGGCACCAGGAATTAATGGAATAAAAATTGAAATCTTTCAAGAAAGTGAGGCAACACAGGAAGCACTCACTCATCTCTGCCAACAAATTTGGAAGACAACTATCTGGCCATCTAATTGGAAGTGATCCATATTTGTGCCCATTCCAAAGAGAGGTGACCCAATGGAATGCGGAAATCATCCAGTAATCTTTTTGACATTCCATGTGAGTAAAATTTTACTAAAGGTAATACAGAAACAATTGAAAGCATACATTGACAGAGAACTTTCAGAGGTTCAAGCTGGATTCAGAAGACGCTGTGGAACAAGGGATATCATTGCTGATGTCCGATGGATCTTGGCTGAATTACCAAAAAGATGTTTACCTGTGCTTTATTGACTATGCAAAGGTTTTCAATTGTGTGAATCATGACAAGCTATGGAGGACATTGCAAAGTATGAGTATGCCAGAATCATACATGGACCTAGAGGTAGTTGTTCAAACAAACCATGGGAACACTGACTGAATGGTTTAAAATTAAGAAAGGTGTGTGACATGGTTTTATTCTTTCACCATACTTATTCAACCTGTATGCTGAACAAATCATCCAAGAAGCTGGGTTCTATGAAGAAGAATGTGGCATCAGGATTGGAGGAAGACTCATTAACAACCTGCAATATGCAGATGATACAACCTTGCTTGCTGAAAGTGAAAAGGACTTACAACATTTACTGATGAAGATCAAAGAACATAGCCTTCTGTATGGATTACATCTCAATGTCAATAAAACAAAAATCCTCACCACTGGACCAATAAACAACATTCTTATCAATGGAGAAAAGATTGAAGTTGTCAAGGACTTCATTCTTACTGTATCAACACTCATGGAAGCAGCAGTCAAGAAATCAGATGACATATTGCATTACGCAAAACTGCTGCACAAGACTTTTTTAAAGTGTTGAAGAGCAAAGATGTCAGCTTGAGGACTAAGGTGAGCCTGACCCAAACCATGGTATTTTCAATAACCTCATATGTATGTGAAAGTTGGACAGTGAATAAGGAAGACTGTAGAAGAATTGATGCTTTTGAGTGATGGTGTTGGAAGAGAACATTGAAAGTGCCATGGACTGCCAAAAGAACCAATAGATCCATTTTGGAAGAAGTGTAGCCAGAGTGCTCCTTGAAGACCAAGATGGCCCAACTTCATTTCTCGTACTTGAAACATATTGTCAGGAGGGAGCAGTCGCTGGAGAAGGATATCATGTTTGATAAGGTGGAGGGTCAGAGAAAAAAAGGAAGACCCCCAATGAGATAGATTGGCCAAGTGGCAGCATTGATGAACTCAAGTGTAGCAACAGTAATGAGGCTGGCCCAGGATCGGGTAGTGTTTCATTCTGCTGTGCATAACGTTGCTATGAGAGGTTACTGACTCGATGGCACCTAACAACAACAACACGAGTCAGAACCGACTCCATGGCACACCACCAACCACCAACCACCAGCATCTCTATACAGCAGAGAGGTACCTTGATCTCTCCACCTCCCTAAGAATCCTGCCCAATTCTGAAGCCAGAATAATTGGGTTTTTGTAAATGTATGGATCATACAACACCTGTGTTCATCCCTCCTAACCCTCAGGATAAAGTCTCAATATCTTCAACATACCCTACCTGCCTCTTTCTTTCTTTCCTCCTTCCCTTCCCTCTGTGTTCTTCAATAGTCACTCCAGCCCTTTTTCTCTTCCCCAAACATAATTGCAGGAGGTTTTTCCAGAATGGTCCTCCCCTGCCTTTGCCCTACTGCACTTTTCACCCAACTCACACCTCTATCCTTTAGGGAACTCTTCTGACAATGCTAGACACCTCATTGGATGCCTTTTTAGCACCCTCTACTTCTGGCATTGTGGGTTAATGCACCACACTGCAAAGCCATTTGAAATGCAAGGTCAGAAGTTCAAGCTCACCAGCTGTTCCTCGTAAACCCTATGCAGGGTCGCTATGGGTCAGAAACGACTCAACAGCACTTAAGAACAACAGCAACTTCTTTATGAAGTCCTGGTGTGGCGCTGTGGATTAATGTGTAAGACTGCAAAGCCATTTGAACTGCAAGGTCGGTGGTTCAAGCTCACCAGCTGCTCCTTGGAAACCCTATGCAGGGTTGCTCTGGGTCAGAATCGACTTGATGGAACTTAACAACAACAATAACTTCTTTGTAGTATTTAGCACAACTGGAACTACATGATTTCTTGTCTGTATTTCATTCGCTGTCTATCTCCTCTGTAGATCCCCACTTCCAGATTGAATTACAGTGCAAGTATATGTATATATGTGTACTTTTAAATGTTCCAGCAGCTATAGGTAAAGAAATGAAAAGAAGCCGATAAAGTTAATTTTAATAATAGATTTTTATTTAACCCAGTATGCAAAATAATACTATTTGCCTGGGTGGCACAAAAGGTGAAATGCTCAACTGCTAATTTAAAAGTTGGCAGAACTCGCACAATGGTGCTGATGGAGAAAGACCAGGCAATCTGCTCTCATAAAAATCACAGTGAAGAAAACACAAGGGAACAGTTTAACTCTGTCACATGGGGCCACTAGGAGTTGACAATGACTCAACAGCAGCAAACAACAATATGATTCACATTATTTTTTGTTATATCAAGTCCTAAAATCCAGCATGGATTTTCCACATGCACTGTATCTCAGTTTAGACCAGATACATTTCAAGTGTGTCTAGAGGCTACTTTGGCAGACAGAGTGGCTCTAGACTGTAAGTTCCCTGGGCTCATAGAATATTCCAGTCTTACTCCTGCATCATCAGCATCAGAGCCAAATAAATGTTTGTTTAAAAGACTTGTAAAAAGATTGCAAAAAGATTTGTACAGAGGAAATGAAAATGGAAGTCCAGAAAGAAGAAGTGATGTGCCAAAAATCACACAAACAACTAATGTAAACCATTGTTGTTGTTGCTAAGTGTTGTCAAGTCCTTTCCAACTCATCATGTTGTTGTTAATTGCAGCCTCACAACAAAGCAT
>NW_006408564.1:17191324-17197330 GCF_000296735.1 Chrysochloris asiatica
TCTTTCTCATGCCACTGAGTGTGTTCGAACCACCAACCTTTTGGTTAGCTGTCAAGTGCTGAATTACTGGACAGTTCCTTGGCAGACCTGTGCTAGCCACCAAATGACAACTCCCAACTTGAGCTATTTAGTCCTACTGCCTTCTAGAAACTCCTCCTTAGCATCTCTCTAGTCAATCTACTACTGTGCTAGACGCAAATAAGTTCCCCGCCCAAAGCAGTTTTATTTAAAAAAAACAAACACCTTACTTTGAAAAATAGGAAAAGTTTGCTTTTGTGAGAAAAGTTTCCTTTCTATTACCTTGTAAATCCTATAGATTGATAGGTATTATGTAAGCGGTATTAATGTGCTATGTGCCGGCTGCGGCAGATGTTATTTTGAAGCTCTCTGTACAGCTACTGTGGAATCAGTGAAGATTTCCTTTAGGAATCAGCCTTTCGTTTTTCTAAGCAAAGCTGCGAAGAAAGCCAGGGTTAACACTCCCTCCCCAGGTTGCTGGGGCTGTGAGGCAGGATATGAGCATCCATGGGTATGTGTGAGCCAGCAAGGAACAGCGTCTGCATAGCTCACATTCTTAGCCTTTCTTGACTCCCTCCAAAAATTAGACGTTGTTTTGTTAGGGGAAAAAAAATCCTTTCTCCTCTCTTAGAAACTTTCATTGTAAATGAAGGGATAGTAATCACCAAAAAAGAGAAAATAGATGCAAAAAATATAAATATAGAATACATGCATTCTACGAGGTCAGCAGTTCAAACCCACCAGCTGCTCCTCGGAAACCCTATACAGGGTCTCTATGAGTCAGTGTCAACTCGACAGTGCTTAACAACAACAAGATTTATTTATAAGTGAAACAAGGAGTTGAATAAAAATATCAGAATATGATCTTATTTTGTTATAAAAGGCATTTTTCATGTATATGTATAAAGAAGTTTGGAAGATTATATCTTTAAGTATAACTTATAGTTAACACTGTGGTAAAATTATGAGTGGTTTATATTTTATCTACTTTTGGATGATCTAGAGTGTGGAATTTACTCCAAGTAGATACATATTACTGTGTATGAAAAAGTCACAAGTGAAATTTGAAACTAAGCACATGCATACATATATTCATGTATAATCCCAAGTGTTCCAACATTTTTACTGCCAATACAGTTAGGAAACTTCCCAGGAAATCCATTATTTCTCAGCCTCTTCATTTCAGTAGGTGACTTTGCCCTACTCAAGCTTAAAATCATCCCAGAAACAGAAAACCAACCCTCGGGTGTATCAGGGACAGCAGGAAGGCAACCTATCCCAGGTGTACGCAAGACTAAAACCAAATCCACTACCATCAAGTCGATGCCCATTCATAGCAACCCTACCACACAGAATTCTGCAGAGAATAGCTCGTTTGGGTTTCTAAGACTTTAAATCTTTACAGGAGCAGACAGTTTTATCTTTCTTCTGCTGAGTGGCTTGTGGGTCACAACTGCTGACCTGTGGTCATCAGCCCAACACTTAACCCACTGCACCATCAAGGCTCGTAGGTGAGTCTTTATGAAGGTGCTAGAAGGTTCTGTTTTGATGATGGTTACTTCAGAAAGCTATTAACTCCTTTCCTGAGAGAAGTTCCCAGTCAGGGGATTTTGGCTCAAAAGGACAGAGGGTTTCACAACAGACCAAGGTTTGACTTTGCCCCTAGGTAGTGAGGCATTGGTGTTTCAGTAGCCTATGACTGGAACATCCTGGTGTTACCTGAAAGTAAACAGGTCCCAGGAATAAAATAAGTAAGTCAAATGAGGACTGGAAAGTGACTGCTATCTAGTGAACTCTCTATTGGGCTGGATTGAACATAGAAAAGTTGTTTGGATTTCTGATAAGAAATACTGACCCTTTGAGGGAATGAATCACCTGGACTTGGGGCTCTGGACCATAGTGTCACGACACATTAAGATGCTTTGACATAACATAGTTAACAAAAACTGTTCTGCAGCCTACTTTAGTGAGTTGTTGTGAAGTGCTGTCGAGTCGGTTCCGACCCATAGCAACCCTGTATAGGGTTTCCAAGGAGCAGCTGGTAAGCTTGAACCACGGACCTTGCAGTTCAAATGGCTTTGCAGTCTGGCACATTAACCCACAGAGCCATACCAGGACTCCACTTTGCTGAGTAGCATCTGGGATATTAAGCTTCTTAATGTCCATCTGGAGTCCTGGTTTGGTGCTGTGGGTTAATGTGCCAGACTGTAAAGCCATTTGAACTGCAAGGTCAGTGGTTCAAACTCACCAGCTGCTCGTCGGAAACCCTATATTGGGTCACTATGGGTTGCAATTGACTTGACACCACTTAACAACAACAACAACAATGGCCATCTAAGGGGCAACTATTGGTCTCTCCCCATCCAGAACAAAGAAGAGTGAAGAAAATCAAAGATGCATGGAAACAATTAGACCAATGGGCTAATGGACCATGTGAATCGAAACCTCCATGATCCTGAGACCAGAATTAAATGGTACCTGGCTTCCACTACCAACCAGTCTGAAAGGGATCACAAGAGAAGGTCCTTGAAAGAGTGGGAGAAAAATGCAAAACAAAACTCAAAATGACACACACACAAAAGTCAGGCTTACTGCTTTGATAGACTCTGATAGAATACCCAAGACTATGGTCCTTATCAAGGAGCTCTGGTAGCGTAGTGGTTACAAATCGGGCTGCTAACCTGAAGGTTGGAAGTTCGAAACTACCAGCCATTCCACGGGAGAAAGATGAGGTGTTCTGCTCCCGTAAAGATTTACAGCCTCGGAAACCCTATGCAGGGTCACTATGAGTCGGAACAACTCCACGGTACTTAACAACAACAACAACAATGGTCCTTTATCACACTTGAAGTTTCAAATCACTTCCATGGCTCAGCTTGAAGCCAAACAATTGACAGGACTACTGAGTGGATATTAACACCATTAGCAATGTACTCCTCAAAACAATCAGCCATATACAAGACCAAAATGGCAGTATTTGCACAGAGAAAGCCTTCTAAAGGCAGGAAAGGTGGATGAATGAAACAAGACACACAAGGCAGAAGTGGGACAAGTGCTATTATGTGGTGGGGACTGCAAACAAAGTCATGAAATAAAATGTGTATGAACTGTTGGATGGAAAACTAAGTTACTCTGCATACTTTCACCCAAATCACAATTAAGTGCTATCAAGTCACTGTAGACTCATTTAAAGCAACTCATTCTATTTGGAAGAAGACACTGAATCTGCTGGTACGGAAGCATTGGAAGAGCCAGTTCATTGTGTGTGAAACTAGATACCTCACACAGCTAATAATATTAATAACGGTGGTGGTGGTGTGCCATGGAATTGCTTCCAGCTCATAGCAACCATGTATAGGGTTTCCAAGATTGCAAATCTTTATGGGACAAGAAAGCCTCATCTTTCTCCAACAGAGTTGCTGGTAGGTTCAAACTGCTTTCCTTGTGGTTAGCAACCCAACTCACAAATCACTATGCAACCAAAGCTTCTTAGTAGTGATAATTGTTGTTGTTAAGTGCCATCGAGTCAATTCTAATCCATAGTGACCCTGTATAGGGCTTCCAAGGAGCAACCTGTGAGCTTGAACCACTGACTTTGCAGTTCAAAGAACTTTGCAATCTGACACATTAGCCCACAGTGCCATACTTGGACTCCAGTGATAATGTTGTTGTTGTTGTTGTTAAGTGCCGTCAAGTCGGTTTCAACCCAAAGCGACCCTGAACAGGGTTTCCAAGGCTGTAAATCTTTACAGGAGCAGAAAGCCTCATCTTTCTTCCACAGAGCAGCTGGTAGTTTCGAACTGCTGACCGTGAGGTTCACAGCCCAATTCGTAACCACTACGCTACCAGAGCTCCTTATAATAATAGTAATTACTATTATATTAAAATAGACTTGATAGCTTTTGTCACGCATATACTATGTGTTACATATTTTGATAACCATTTTATACTAATGAACTACAGAGTTCAATACTGACTTGCTAAAATTAAAAAGATTTGAGTGATGAAGACCTCAACTGATAGATAGCATTTGCCTCCAGCCTTACTTACAATCAGATGTTGTTGCTGTTAAATGCCATCGAATAGGTTCCAACCCATAGCGACCCTGTATAGGGTTTCTGGGAGTGGCTGGTGAGCTTAAACTGCCTACCTTGTGTTTCCAACTTTGTAGTCCAGCACATTAACCCACAGTGCCACACCAGGACTTGTACAGTCAGATAGGGTGATGTCTTTTGCGTATGTGTGTGGGTGTGTGTATGTTTTCAGTGAAAGTTTAAAAGTAATTTAGATTTCCATTCGGCATTTTCTACACAAATTGTTCAGTGATGTTATTTCTATTTTTCCGAATGTGTCAATATTCTCTCTGATTGCATTCTGGTCATTTCATTTCCAGTACTCTAGTTTCCCTGCCCCGTTATCTTCTTTGCATTGCTTTGGAGTAACTGTTGACTTTCTAGGCTCATATCAATTTTTTTAATGTAGCACTGTACTCATAGGTAATCATTTCTTTTTATTATTATTTTCTTCTTATTGTGATTGAGTGAAGGTGTACAGTACAGATCATCAGTTTTAAATTCAACAGATCATATACTGCATTCCATCTCAATGATTGTAATCCCCTCCATGTACCATCACGTATTCCACTTTCTCCCTGGGTTTCTTGTTTCTATCACTCCTTCTTTCCTAACCCTTTTGAACTTTGTCCTTAGCTAAATGCTATACTTTTAATATCGAAAGGTGGATCATTCACAGTAGTGTTATTTCCCCTCTAATCCTGGTGTGGCGCTGTGGACTAATGTGTCAGACTGCAAAGTTGTTTGAGCTGCAAGGTCGGTGGTTCAAGCTCACCAGCTGCTCCTTGGGTCGCTATGGGTTGGAATTGACTCGTTGACATTTAACAACAACAACAGTCCTGATGTGGTACTGCAAGATAATGCACTGGACCACAAAGTCGGTTTGAACTGCAAAGAGCCAGCCACTCCTTGGAAATTCTATACAGGGTCGTTATGAGTTGGAACTGACTCAACAACACTTAACACCACCAATATCTCTTGCTTGGTTGAAAAGTGAATTATGGGGTAAGTTCAATTTCATACCTAAAGTGTGACTAAGTGTCATGGCCTCAGGGTTCTACCAATCTCTCTGCAGACAGTAGGACTGGTCTTTTTTATGATTTAGAATTTTGTTTCACATTTTCTCCCACTGATTGTTTCCAAGCATCTTCAGTTTTCATCACTCTTCTTTCCTCCTAATAGAAGAGGTCAATAGTAGTTCCTTGGATGCCTGCTCATGAATTTTAAAGACCCAGTTGCTACTCACCAAGCACAGTGTAGCACATTGCATTTGTGGACTTTGCTATGCCAATTGACATGGAACAAAGGATCTCATTGCCGATGTCAAATGGATTATGACTGGAAGCACAGAATACCCGAAAGATATTGACTTGTGTTTTATTGACTATGCAAAGGCATTCAATGATGTGAATCATAATAAACTATGGATAACATTGAGAAGAATGGGTATTCCAGAGCCATTAATTGTGCTCATGAGGGACCTATACATAAACTCAGAGGCAGTCATTCAAACAGAAAAAGGGAATATTGACTGGTTTAAAATCAGAAAAGGTGTGAGTCAGAGTTATATTGATGTATCCTTTCACCACACTTACTCACTTTGTATTGTTGTTGTTGTTAAGTGCCGGTGAGTCAGTTCCAACCTATAGCGACCCTGAACAGGGTTTCTGAGGCTGTAAATCTTTACGGGAGCAGAAAGTCTTATCTTTCTCCCGCGGAGCAGCTGGTAGTTTCTAACTGTTGACCTTGTGGTTCGCAGCCTGATTCGTAACCTCTACGCTACCAGAGCTGAGCAAATAATTGAAAAAGCTGGATTTCATTAAGCAGAAAGTAACATCAGGATTTGAGGGAGACTAACAACATGCATGTGACATTTGCTTGAAAGGAAAGAGAACTGGAAATACTTAGTAATGAA
>NW_006408564.1:17197430-17198541 GCF_000296735.1 Chrysochloris asiatica
TAAGCAGAAAGTAACATCAGGATTTGAGGGAGACTAACAACATGCATGTGACATTTGCTTGAAAGGAAAGAGAACTGGAAATACTTAGTAATGAAGATCAAAGACCACAGCTTTTAATATGGATTGTACCTCAATACAGAAGAAACAAAAATCCTCACAACTGGACAGATTTAACATCATGATAAGCAGAGAAAAGATTGAAGTAGTCAAAGACTTCATTTCGTGTGGCTCCACAATGGATGTCCATGGAAGAAATCAAATGATGTATCGCAGTAGGCAAAGAAGGCACTTTGAGGAATAAGATGGGCCTGACCCAAACTATGGTATTTTCAATAGCCTCATATGCATGTGAAAGTTGGATAAGGGAGACTGGAGAAGAATTGATGCATTTGAATTATAGTGTTAGCGAAGCATATTCAAAGTATAACAGTCTACCAGAAGAACAAACAAATCTGTCTTGGAAGAAGTACAGCCAGTATGCTCTTTAGAAAAGAGACTGGCAAGATTTTGGATAGGTAGTCAGGAAGGATTAGTCCCTAAAGAAGGACATCAGACTTGAGAAAGTGGAGGGCCGCAGAAAAAGAGGAAGGCCCCTAACAAGATGAATTGACACAATGGCAGTGACAATGGACTCAAATATAACCATTGGGAGGACGGTGCAGGACTGGGCAGTGTTTCATTCTCTTATGGATAGGATCATTCCCTCACGAGACAGAACCGACTTGATGGCACCTACCTAACAACAATATACTCCCACTCTCCCACCCACACTTACTTATTCAGCCTGCATGACTATCTGTATCTACCTATAGATAATCATTGGTACAGAATTTTGTATCTAACAGTATTTACCTCTGTTGCCTTTAAATTTTGTACTCCTTCCCATGTTTTCCTGCGTTTCCCTAATGCTTTTACCAACCTCGCTCATATTGTATATTGCCTTACCCTTCACCCAAGTTTTGAGAAAGGTGAGGCAGATTTACAGGCTCAGAAACCCTATAGAGGGTCACTATGAGTCAAAACCAACTAGATTGCAGTGAGTTTTTCACTCAAGTTAACACGTATCTACCCTCTAGCAACAGAGTCCTGGTGTGGCACTGTGGGTTAATGC
>NW_006408564.1:17198771-17203738 GCF_000296735.1 Chrysochloris asiatica
TTTTGTGATTGACTGATTTCATTCAGTATAATGTTTTCTGTGTTGCGTTCCTTTTGTTTGTGGGTTTTCTTGTTATTTTCTTGCTGTCATCTTAATATGCACTGAATCTTTATCATTTTCCTTTCTGTGAGGTTTATTTTTTTTAGGTATCCTATAATTTAATATCCTTTATTTTATGTGCCAATCTACTATTTTTGCAATTAAGTGACCTCAGGATAGTTTCAGTTCAAGATTTAAAGAGTACCTCAGGACAATAGTTTCAGGGAGTCATCCAGTCTCAGCTTGCCCAGTAAGTCAAGACTTTTCAAGAATTGTGAGTTCTGTTCCACATTTTTCTCTCATTCCATCAGAGTCTATATATTGTGGTCCTGACTAGAGGAATCTGTAGCAGTAGCCAGGCACCATTCAGTTCTGGTCTCAGGGTAGATATGGCCATAGCTCATACAGGCTATTAACACTATAGATTAGTGGCATCTCTGAGACTTTAATTTCCTTCTTTGTTTTTGCCTCCAGTGATTAGAGACCAGTAACTGTATCTTATCTGAATAATTACAAGCTTAAGATCTCAGATGCTACTCACCTCACTAGCATGCAGAACATTAACTTTGGACCTTTATTATGCCACTGACTGAGTTGTCCCATGAGACTCAGGTCCTAAGTTTTCAAACCCAGAAAACATATATTTCAGCATATTTGACTATGTTAGAAGTATCTGTAACTGTGCTGTTTATGAATACATATATGTGTACAAACATACAAATATAGAGAGATATTTTGTCTCTGCACACATATGTACATACCTGAGAACGATATCTTTTAAGATGCTGGATAATATTAAATGAGACTATTTAAATCTAGTGTTATTGTTCCAGATAACAGACCAACATTAAATTTGTTTTAGATCCAATGGAGTTTCTGGCCTGGCTCCAGAGCCATGTGTACTAGCATCAATGTTTGTAATATATCATCAGCACAATAAAGCTGACAATTTTTCCTACTTAAAGCCATCCCTAGAGAGCTTAGATAATGAGCTAACAAAATGAGATGAAGTTAATTACATTCCTAGGTATTCTAGCAAAAAAAGGATCATCTTGTTTTTTTCCAACTGAAAGCAAATGATTTTTTATAGATGAAGGATTATGATGAAATATAAGGTAACAATACTAAATGGAAGTTATTATACAGATGTCCTGGTTCAGAGCTCACTTGTCTATCAGCTAGTGAATATGTACCTGTTTGGTCCAGGGATGATTCTCAGTGGGGAAAAACAATAAATAATTTTATCATTATCTAGCCCAGATTTCACACTCAAGAAAAGGACTCCACAAACATTGATTAAATAGATGGCCTTTGAAAATATTCCTAGTCAAACTCTTATCTGATAGACTAACTTAAATGGACTCCCCCTATAATATTTCCAGTGTTGATCCTGGATCTGCTTAAATATCTTCATAATGGGGAAATCAGTACCTATCAAGAAAGTCTTTCCTTTGTTGAATTAGAATGTGTATTAGAATGCCCGTCTTTTTATTGAGGTGAAGAGTGGAGAGTGGGACCCTACCCAGAGAAGCAGTGATGCCAGAGATGGAGGCAGAGATGATGATGTGGAGAGATGAAGCGGCTGGGGACTTTAGACCCAGAGAGAGAGAGAGGGGCTGTGTGCTGATGACTGGGGAGGGGGGGGAGGGGGGAGGGGCAGGCTTGCTTGTTGGTTGATGATATATGGAGGGGATTGTAACCATGGCAAGGAAATGATATACGGTAGGATGAATGTAAAGCTAATGTTCTCCCATGTAAACTATCACATAATTCACAATAAAACATTTTTTTAAATATATTTTTTAAATTTGTGGATAAACTGAGATTATGTGTTGTCACTGTTGTTGAGGGTTAAGTTAGTGGCCCAGAAGACTAAGTGGAAGAAGAAAACATCTAAACTTCAGAACATTATTTGAATAAATTTGAAATCATGAAAGAAAAGATGAGAACCTAGCTAATAAATCTAATAGATACCTAACATGAAAAAAATCAGAGTTTCACAATGAAAAATAAGAAAATATAGAAGAGCCACAGTATTTTAACTCCAGGAGTAAAGTATAAACTGTAAAATAAACAAGAGAAAAAACTAAATTCTCACATCTATATAATCCCAATTATAGTATTTTAATGTAAAATAGTATATGTACAAAGTCAAATATCCAATGGTTCATAAAATTATAAGACCACCACTTGTCTGTCAGTTTGCCATGCTGTGGTGGCTTGTGTCTTGCTCTGATGCTAGAAGTTATGCCACTATTGTGGTCACCCAGGGTGGACAGATTTCATCGAAGCTTCCAGACTAAAGCAGATTTGGAAGAAGGAGAGGCAGGCCACTTCTGAATGATTGGCCACTGAAAACTTTATAAATAGCAAGGGAACACTGTCAGATATAACACCAGAAGATGAGCATTCAAAATGCACCTGGGAGAGAGTTGTTGTTGTTGTTATGTGCCATGGAGTCAGTTCCCACTCATAGCGACCCTGTAAAGGGTTTCCGAGGCTGTAAATCTTTACGGGAGCAGAAAGCCTCATCTTTCTCCGGTGGAACAGCTGGTAGTTTTGAACTGCTGACCCTGAGGTTTGCAGACCAATTCGTAACCACTATACTATCAGAGAGACCACCTCAAAGTAGAGTTGATCTAAATTGTTTAAAATCAGGAAAGATGCATGTCAGGGTTGTGTTCTTTCACCATACTTATCCAGTCTATATGCTGAGCAAATAATCTGAGAAGCTGAATTCCATAAAGAACAAAGCATCAAGATTGGAGGAAGATTCATTAACAACTTGTGATATGCAGATGATATAACCTTGCTTGCTGGAAGTGAAGAGGACTTAAAATATTTACTGATAAAGATCAAAGACTACAGCCTTCAGTATGGATTGTACCTCAATATAAGAAAACAAAAATCCTCACAACTGGACCAATAAACAGCATCATGATAAATGGAGAAAAGACTGAAGCTGTCAAAGACTTCATTTTACTAGGATCCTCCTCAATCAATGCTCATAAAGCAGCAGTCAAGAAATTAAAAGTTTTATTATGTCACGCAAATCTGCCACGAAAGACCTCTTGAAAGTATTAAAAAGCAAAGATGTCAGTTTGGAAGATTAAGGTGTGCCTGACTTGAATCATGGTATTTTCAGTCGTCTCATATGCATGAGAAAGTTCGACGATGAATAAACAATACCTTAGAAGAATCAATGTATTTGAATTATGGTGGTGGACAAGAGTTTTGAAAGTTTCATGGACTGCCAGAAGAACAAACAAATCTGTGTTGGAAGAAGTATAGCCAGAATGCTCCTTAGATGCCAGGATGATGGATTATTTGCTCAGCATACAGAATGAACAGGTGTGGTGAAAGGATAAAACACTGGCACACACCTTTCCTGATTTTTAAACCATTCAGATGAACTCTGCTTTGAGGAGGCAGCTTTCTCCCAGTCCCTCTTTGGTCATGCTTTCAGGAGGGGCCAGCCCCTGAAGGACACCATGCTTGTTTAAGTTGGAGGGTCAGGATAAAAGAAGATCCCCTCAATGAAATGGATTTATATAGTAGCAGCAGCAATGGGCTAAACATAACTATTGTGAGGTTGGCACAGGACTGGGCAGTGTTTCCGTCTGTTGTGCATAAGAGCACTATGAGTCGAAACTTACTCAATGGTATCTAACAACAACAACAAAATTATGAGAAGAAAAATTTTAAATTCTTTCATGCCCTTGTAGCACCCTCCTATCTGTTTGTGTTGGAACTTAAGGTCTAAGCACTTGATTTGCTGAAGGCTGTAGTTTACAGTGAGAGACTTTTAACTCAATTTTTCAGTCTTGACAGAAATTCAACCTCCATTAAATTCAGGTTGATCATAAAACTGCAATGGAAAAAGCTTGCCCTTAGGCAGGGTGCATTGAATGTAGATTGCAACCCCATGGGCTAGCCCAGGAGGGGCAGTCTTGTTCTCTGGGGCATAGCTTTGATGTGCCTTTAATGGGAGTTGGGAAGCTAGGAAAACATGGGTCTGGGTCCTATTCTCCACTCTCAAGCAGGCAGGTGGTTGGAGAGTCCCAGAACCAATCCTGTGAACATTTCTATCTGCAGCTGTGTACATATTCCAATCATGGTCCTTTCCCACTTCTATAGCCATGATGACCTGATTGATCTACCACCATTCATGATTTTGTGACATTTCCCTTTGTCTTCTCTAATTAACTACATGGTCCTGAATCCTTTGGCCATCATCAGCCTGATGGGTTGTCTTTGTTTTAGCTCTGTTTAAGACTTAACAAAGCCACCCAGTGCCATAGAATCTGGAGTCCTGGTGTGGCACTGTGGAATAACGAACTGGATCCCAAGGTCGGTTTGAACTGCGACGTCTGTGGTTCAAACTCACCAGCCACTTCTTGGAAATGCTCTACAGGGTTGCTATGAGTCGGAACTGACTTGAAGGCAATTAACAACAACCGTAGAATCTGTTTCACCTCATAGAACCATATAGGACAGAGGAGAAATGCTACATGAGGTTTCTGAAATTGCAAATCTTTACAGAAACATACAGCCTTATCTCTCTCCCTTGGAACAGGTGGTGGGTTTGGACCACCAACATATTGTTTAACACCCAATGCTTAACCCACTGCACCACCAGAGCTAATTAGACTTAAAAGAGTCTCTATAAGATATATTTACTTGGGGGAAAAAGATGGCAGATCGGATGGAAGTGTAGTGACAAGCTCTGCCGAGAACAACACAGACTACAGGACCAAGAAGGCTCAGGGGATGGTCCCAGAACTCTGAACCACATATAAAGGAATATCTAGAAGGTTGGAAGACTTACAGCTGGGGAGTTTGTGGCAGAAGCAAGAAATCCATTTCTTCCTGGTTCGGGATGCTCAGCTGCTCCAGGAGCCGCCATTTTGTGTGGGGCCAAGCGGGGA
>NW_006408564.1:17218378-17265384 GCF_000296735.1 Chrysochloris asiatica
CATCACGTTGAAGTCTTCTATTTTTTTTACTGACCCTCCACTTTACTAAGCACGATGTCCTTCTCCAGGGACTGGTCCCTCTTGATCATGTGTCCAAAGAATGAGAGATGAAATCTCACCATCCTCAATTCTAAGGAACATTCTGGCTGCACTTCTTCCAAAACATGTTTGTTTGCTCTTCTGGCAGTCCATAGTACTTTCAATATACCTTAATTCAAAGGTATCAATTCTCTTCTTGTCTTCCTTTTTCATTGTCCAACTTTCACATGTGCATGAGACAATAAAAAATATCATGGTTTGGGTCAGGCCCACATTAATCCTCAAAGTGACATCTTTACTCTTGAACACTATAAAGAAGTCTTTTGCAGCAGTTTTGCCTAATGCAATAAATTGTTTGATTTTTTTTGACTGTTGCTTCCATCATTTGATCTTTTTGAATGCTGCTTCCACGGGTGTTTATTGTGAATCCATACAAAATAAAGTCTTTGACAACTTCAATCTATTCTCCTTTTATCATTATGTTATTTATTGGTCCCATTGTGAGGATTTGTGTGTGTTTTTAAAATTATTTTAATGTGTATTTTAAAACATTTAAATAGTGTATGTTTGTTCATATGTTTTACTACATCCATACAAAATTTTTTAAAGCACTGTCACATGATTTAAGCTGTTTCTCACACACACAAAAAAAACCTGTAAGATAACAATGGGGCAGGCATTAGTAATATAATAATAATAATGTATAACATAATATCATAAACAGAGTCCTGGTTTGGCACTATAGGATAGGCACTAGATGACACGATTGGTCTGAACCACAAGCTCAGTGGTTCGAACCTCACCAGCTACTATGAGTCAGAAGCAACAACAACAATGACAATATTATAATAACATAGAATAATAATACGTACATTTTCTAGAAAAAGGAGCTGGACTTTAGAGAGGCTCTGTAGTTTGTCTTAGTCCCAGACTTCAGATCCAGTGATGTCCTCCACACCAGAATGTTTCCTACGGATTGCCTCATCTATGCTAGAGACAAATGTAAAAGATGCCTCTTTACTGAGGTGTTCTTGCTTGTTGGGAGATGGGGTATCCCTAGGCTGGAAAGGAATCATCTGCAAGGACACACGCTGAAGGGGATGAGTCTCAAGGCATTTTTGATCACCCAAGCCTCCAATATCCTCTGACTATAATATTACTTCATTGCTCACAGTTTGCTTTATGTTAGAAAAATAATCATTAGTAAAAAGTATTAATTCCAAGCCAAACTCCATTTTTCATTAAATGTGAATTTAGCCTCTTTTACCAGCAATCTTTCTGGTATCCAGCTAGGGTGTGTCTTATGACAGCCAAAGAAGGTGATAATCAGAGTCTGTATGTGTTTTAAAACTTACACATATCTGTCAAAAGGCTTGATTACAATAGTCCCTTAACAGGTCACTAATAAATTAAGTTTTCAGGCAGCTATTCTTTGTAGGACTATAAAAAGAAAGTTAAAGCAAGATCATTTGTGCTTAGTAAAAATGCTGAAAAAAAAAATCCTGTATTTTTTATGACTACCAGAAACCAAAAAAATTCTTTTCTAAAGGTATTTCCCATTTGTCTTTTGTGGGTCAAAGAGATAATACGCAATTTGAATCAAAGGCAAGACGTCGAAATTTACATATTCAAAGTCATTTATTCAACAAATACACACAGGGGCTTCTTCTATGCCAGACTCATGATAGTGCTTTAAACCAAAACCAAACCCACTGCTGTCGAATCGGTGCTGACTCAGAGTGGCCTTATGGGACAGACTAGAACTGCTTCTTAGGGCTTCTCAGACTGTAAATCTTTACAGCAGCAGACAGCCTTGATCTTCTCCCACAGAGTGGCTGGTGGGTTTGAACTACCAACCTTGAGATTAGCAGGCCAATGTTTAACCCACTATACCACCAAGGCATCTCTCTGACCTCAAGAAGTATATATTCTATGCTACAAATCAAACAATAAGCAACCAATTAAATCATTGTAATTTTGGGGTGTTTTGCAAAACTTTTCAGAAAATCAAATCTGATCACTCAGACCCATTCCCTCCCTGATGCCCTCACCCAGACACCCTGAACAAATTACAGAAAGCTCCACCCAGTCAAAGCAGCTGGCCTCACATCTGTAATTTAATTTTAGAGATCCAAGTTAAAACTGTCCATGACAGTCATATTCACACAGAAAACACAAAATAGAATGGCCCCTTGGAGACATTGAAAAATGTTATTCTTGCGCAGGAGTATTGAAGGATGTAGATTCCCCTAAAGAGTGGGCTCCTGGGAGGGAGTATACATTTGTCAAGAGCTCTTCCTGAGGCCTGGGAGTCTTCTTCCACTTTCTCGCTCCTGTTCTGCTGTTATACTGATACACATTCCCAGAGACTGTGGAGTAGAAAACACATCACACAGAGAAAGTGAATAAACTATAAGGAACTCACCAAGCATTTATTTCTCTCGTAAGTATTTATTGAGCCCTTGCTATGTGCTATGGGATAATACACTGGACTGCAAGGTCAGTCTGAACTACAAGGTCAGCAGTTCAAACTTACCAGCCATTCCTTGGAACCCTATACAGGGTTGCTATGAGTTGAAGTTGACTTAACGGCCCTTAACAACAGCATATACTCAGCACAGTGATGAGTTACTTGTCTTTTCACATCTTGCTCTGTTACCAAAGCAAAAACTAGAGGCAAAGCTTGAAGCAGCATGTGATTTCACAAGCATGAAAAATTCCCGCTTTAAGATGGGTACTAAAAGTCCTTCAGAAAATGTAGCTCTGTTCCTAACTGGCCTCAAAGGAAGTCATATCATGACTTAGAGCCTCTGTCTTCTTATCTGTAAAATGAGCAACACTCTAAATCCTTCCAGACCTGACATTTTTATTATGAAAAACAGGTTGCTGTTTTCAGCTTGTAAAGGTGCCTTATGGTCTTTTTTAAAAGAATGTCTGTGCTTATCCCTGAGCTCTCTGTCCAGAGCAGGGTCTGCTGTATGCCCCTAAAGCCTTCCACATCCCAAGGATTCCAGATTGCAAAATTCTACCATGGAATGAGATGCCCTGAATGTTCTGATGTGGCCATCATTGGTACCCCTAAAACCCCAGGGTGGGAAAGCTTGCTTGCAGGCAAAGCAAAAGATTACAGTTGGCCCTGATCCCAAGATCTCTAAAAGACATCTGTCTGGCATCCCAGAGCCCTGTCTCTCAGCATAATAGTGTTAAAATTATTGGTTAGTATCCACGATGTGCTTAGAACAAGCTTGACACATGATAAGTAGGTCCCAAGTTTTCTCAAGCATTTTGGTTATATAAAGTCCTATGTACAGGACTTTAATGCTTTAAACATGCAACCATAATGGCAAACCTGAGTCATTCTTAAACATGTCTCTCATAATCTCATTCACTTATAAAATTAGCTAGAACATCACGGCCAATCCAGGGACTATGAGCCACACATAGCTACTGAGTATTAAAATAAGCCTGGTCTGAAGTAAGTAAAATACCATCAGAATTCAAAGACAGTATGCAAGGATGTAAATTAGCTCATTAATATTTATATCAATTACATATGAAATTACAATACTTTGAATATATTGGGTTATGTAAAAAAATTGTATTTTTAATTGCTGTTTAAGTACAGGGAATTATTTTATGGTAAAGGAACAGTTCTGTATCTTGACTGTGGCAGTTGATTATGAGTACGTTACTAATCAGTCTGTGAACCTCAGGGTCAGCAGTTCTAAACTACCAGCTGTTCCGCAGGAGAAAGATGAGGTTTTCTGCTCCCGTAAAGATTTACAGCCTCGGAAACCCTGTACAGGGTCGCTATGAGTTGGAATCGACTCCATGGCACTTAACAACAACAACATATATGTGTGGTGCTGTGGGATAAAGCACTGGACCAGTAGTTTGAACACCGGTCAGTTCAAATTCACCAGCTACTCTTTTGAAACCCTATACAGAGTCAGAACCAATTCAGCAGCACTTTACAACCAACAACAACATATATATCTAATAGATGTCTGGTAGGGTCTGTACAATCAGCACTGGACTGCTAACCACATGGTCTGCGGTTCAAACCTACAAGCTGCTCCTCAGAAACCTTACTTAGAATCACTATGAACCGAATTGACTTGATGGGACTTAGCAGCATATATCTCTAAACAACTAAACGTACACAGACATCTTTTTAGAAAAATGAGCGCATCCAAAAATTTGTGAGATCTGAGTGAAGTCTGGAGTTGGCTGTGTTGTACCACTATTAGTTTCCTGGATTTGGCAATGAACTATAGTTATGAGATGTTTGGGGTCCTGGTGTGGCACTGTGGGTTAATGCAATGGACTGCAGGGTCGGTTTGAACCACAAGTTTGACAGTTTAAGCTCACCAGCTGCTCCTTTGGAAACCCTATATAGGTTCACTATGGGTCAGAATTGACTCAATGGCACACAACAACAACAACCATCAGGGGAAGCAGGGAATTAGTACACAGGACCACTGTCTACCTTTGATGTTTTCTATTTATTGTGAGTCTACAGTTATTTTGCAGTAAAAGTAAAAAAGAAAAAGAAAAATGAATATACCCCTGGAGAACTCTTTTAATAACTTTTATCTATCCTTAAGTGATCTACCTTACACAGTACCTGAGACTACCTCAGCCACCCTTCAGGGAAACAGTGAAATAAAAGGAATGTACAGGTGTAAAGGAGTCCTGGTGTGGCTCTGTATGTTAATATGCCAGACTGCAAAGCTGTTTGAACTGCAAGGTTGGCAGTTCAAACTCACCAGCTGCTCCTCGGAAACCCTATACAGTGTCGCTATGGGTCAGAATGAACTCAACGGCACTTAACAACAAGCATAAAGAAACAGAGTAAATATACCCTGAAACTTAGTAGGAAATCAATCAATGGTTTTTAGATGACTAAGATGTAATTGTTACAAATCGGGCTGTGAACCACAAGGTCAGCAGTTCGAAACTACCAGTTGTTCCACAGGAGAAAAATGAGGCTTCCTGCTCCCGTAAAGATTTACAGCCTCAGAAACTCAGAGTCTCTATGAGTCGGAACCAACTCCAAGGCACATAACAACAACAACAAGATGTAATTAATAAATAAAAGGAGTAACATAATAATATTAATAGTAGCTGATTCCTATAGTATTTACCATATGCCAGATTCTACTGAGTTCTGGTGTGTCATCGCTGTAAGATTAGCACTGGCTGCTAACCACAAGATCAGTAGTTCAAACCCACCAACTGCTCTTGGAAACCCTACACGTGGTCTCTATGAGTCAGAACCAACCAATGGCACACAACCACAGCCGCAACATTGCTTATATTAATTAATTACTTAAACCAAATCAATGTCGTTATGAGGTGGTGGTGGTGTGGTTATGTGCCATCGAGTCAGTTCCAATTCATAGCAACCCTGTTTAATCTATCAGGGCTTCTTCATTATTAAGTGCTGTTGTCATTGTCAACTGCCATCAAGTTGGTTCCAACTCATAGCAACCCTGTATAGGGTTTCCATGGAGCAGCTGGTGAGTTTGAACTGCCAACCTTGTGGTTCAGACTGACCTGGAGGTCAAGTGCTTATTATTAGGTCCATTTTCCAAATGAGGAAACTGAGGCACATTAATGTTAAACAGCTAGCCAAAGGCATACCACTTGTAAGTGACAGACCTAGACGTGCATCGAGAAAGTCAGGTTTCAAAGCTATGTTTGGGGAGGACGGGGACCATATCCTACTGTTCCTTGGGCTTTCATGAATAAATTAGTGTCAAATGTATCACATTTTGATTTCCACAGAACATTGATAAATGATGCTGCATTCCAACATATATTTAGCTAAACCTTTTTTTTTTTTTTTAATTATAAAGCATTTCTCTTCTTTAAGTGCAATACACTCCTGGTATGACACTGTAGGATCAACACTGGACCTTGAACCACAAGGTCAACAGTTCAAACTCACTGGCTGCTCCTCAGAAAACTCTATACATGCTTGCTATGAATCGAAATCGACTCCACAGTGCTTAACAACAGCAATGTGAAACTTTAATATGCTGAATCAGCTTTCAAAAATTCATTAATTATAAAAAGATTTTCCTGACAGGGTCACTGTACTGAGGTGGACAATTAACTTTCCTGACACACTCTCCCCAGCCCATCCCAAAAATCCGTACCTCCAGTCAGTAATATATGCTAGAACTTGAAAATGAATTGCTGAGTCACATAGCTCACATTTCATCTCCAAATAAACCCCATGCATCAGTGCAAACACATGGTAACTCTGGCTCAGTAATGAGACCAGCAGACAGTACGTTTCATCAAACCCTGAATCGACACAAGGAGATTACAACAGCTTACTGTCTTTACTGGCGTTCCAGGAGGATAGAAACAGTTAACACAATCTACTGTTAATGGGAAGGTTGCAGGTTTGAGTCTATTATGTGTCTAGAAAGAAAGAAGTGGAGATCTACTTCGGGGGGGTAGAAGGAGGACAAAAATCAGCCACTGAAAACGTTAAAGAACACAGTTCTATTCTGATACACACGGGGTCACCTTGAGTCCCAGATGACTTGTAGTAACTAGTTTTAGGGTTTGTTTGCCTTTATTAGACCATGCACACTTTATTTTTCTTTGAATGAAGGAACCCAGGTTCCATTCATCGTTGATGCACCAGGTCATTGAGAGGGGAGGTCCTGAACAGTTTTGGGGGTGAAAGCTCCATCGTCAGACTCTGTGACTTCTAATCCTAGATCTTTCTTCTCACTGTACTGTGATTCCGGACAAGTTATTTTATCTCTTGATGCTTCTGCTTCCTCATTTATAAAAGAGAGTAATAATAGTAGCGTAGTGGTTACGAATCAGGCTGCGAACCTTAAGGTCAGCGGTTCGAAACTACCAGCTGCTCCACGGGAGAAAGATGAGGCTTTCTATTCCCGTAAAGATTTACACCCTCGGAAACCCTATACAGGGTCGCTATGGGTCGGAACCAACTCGATGGCACATAACAACAACAACAACAACACCTCATAAGTATTTATGAGAATTAACAATCCATGTAAAAGCATTTTTACTATACCAAGAATTCAATAAATGTTTGCTATGATTAGTTGTTAGAAATGCCCCTAAAATATCTTGTTATAAGTCTTCAACTTCATAATTAAGCAGAGTATCTTTCAGTATAAGGGAATAATATTGAAATTATTGGTTAATAACTATAAAGTGCTTAGAACAAGGCTGGCACATGGTAAATATAAAATAAGTGTTTATGAAATATACATTTAAAAATTTTTTTTCAAGGGAAACAAGAAATGGAGTACAGGTATTTGTTATTTCCAATCATAATCATAAAATAGAATATGAACCAAGTGAAGGGTCTGGATGTCTGCTGGAGAACATACTCTGTCATTCCTTCATGAAGAAGTCTGGGAAAAAACGCAATCTACCTACTGCAGGCATAAGGCAGTGTGGCCACTATTCTTGTACTCAACATGCCTACTTACTTCCTCCTTGTCTGCCTCTGGTCTATCAATATTAAAGATTCAGTCCATATTCTAAAGAATCCCATCAACTAATTTCCTCCCTTTCCTTTAAAGGAAAAACAAGCTGTGTGACTCTAGGCACAATCCATAAGTGCTCTGAGCCTCTGCTTCAATGTCATAAAACAGGGATGATAATGTTTACATCTGTCATAGGGTTGGTAGTAGGCAGAGTTAGGCACGCAATGTTCAGCTACACTTTTAAAGAGGGTGGTAGTGGTGGTGGCTTGTGCTGGGGGTCTGTTTTAACTCATAGTTACCATGTACAGGCTTTCTGAGGCTGTAAATCTTTACAGAAGCAGAAAGGTTCATCTTTCTCCCTCAGACTGGTGGTAGATTTAAACTGTTGACTTTGTGGAGGCACACATTAACTCCGGTAACAGGGAGGAAAACACTCAAAAAGAGGGAAGTTGGCAGAATAATGATGAAGACAGGTGAAGACTCAGGGTGGTATGCAAGGACTAAAAGGCATAGAAGTCGTTGTTGTTAGGTGCCATCAAGTTGGTACCGACTCATAGCGAACCTATGTACAACAGAACGAAATGCTGCCTGGTCCTGGGCCAACCTCACAATGCTTGAGCCCATTGATGCTGCCACTTTGCCAATCCATCTCACTGGGGGTCTTCCTCTTTTTCTCTGACCCTCCACCTTACCAAACATGATATCCTTCTCCAGCAACTGGTCCCTCCTGACAATATGTCCCAAGTATGAGAGACGAAGTTTGGCCATCCTGGCCTCCAAGGAGCACTCTGGCTGCACTTCTTCCAAAATGGATCTATTGATTCTTTTGGCAGCCCATGGCACTTTCAATATTCTCCTCCAACACCATAACTCAAAGTATCAATTCTTCTCTGGTCTTCCTTATTCATTGTCCAGCTTTCACATGCATATGAGGTTATTGAAAATACCATGGCTTGGGTCAGATTCACCTTAGTCCTCAAGCTGACATCTTTGCTCTTCAACACTTTAAAAAGGTCTTGAGCAGCAGATTTGCCTAATGCAGTATGTCGTTTGATTTCTTGACTGCTGTTTCCATGAGCGTTGATGGTTGATCCAAGAAAAATGAAGTCCTTGACAACTTCAATCTTTTCTCCATTGAAAAGAATGTTGTTTATTGGTCCATTGGTGAAGATTTTTGTTTTCTTTGCATTAAGACGCAATCCATACCGAAGCTGTGTTCTTTGACCTTCCTCAGTAAATATTTTAAGTCCTCTTCACTTTCAGCAAGCAAGGTTGTATCATCTGCATATCGCAGGTTGTTAATGAGTCTGACTCCAATCCTGATGCCACATTTTTCTGCATATAACCCAGCTTCTTGGATGATTTGCTCAGCATACAGGTTGAATAAGTATGGTGAAAGAATGCAACCCTGTCACACACCTTTCTTTATTTTAAACCATTCAGTGTTCCCACGTTCTGTTTGAACAACTACCTCTTCGTTTGTGTACAGATTCCTCATGAGCACAATTAAGTGTTCTGGAATACTCATACTTCACAATGTTGTCCATAGCTTGTCACAATCCACATAATTGAAAGCCTTTGCATAGTCAATAAAGCACAGATAAACACCTTTGTGTTGTTCTCTGCTTTCAGCCAAGATCCATCAAACATCAGCAATGGTATCCCTCGTTCCACAAATAGAGGTAAATATTGATATATACATAACCTTGGAACAACAGTGTTCTACTGGTAGATATATGGACAGAGTCACACCTGAGTATAGGAGGAAGAGTGGAAGTATTCTCCAAAATATATAAGAGTTTGAAAGAGGATATTTGTACATGGGTATTTACCTCTGCTACAAACACAACTATGAATGTGGCGGAGCATACTGGAGGAAACTTCTTAGACATTATCAAACATCTTAAGCCAATGAGTTGCTAAGTCTGGGGGCTTAAGACCATAACATAGTCCAAAAAGACAATGTTCTACATCTACTCTGATGAATAGCATCTGGGATCTTCAGAGCTCATGAGCAGCCATCTAAGATTCAACTATTGGGTTCTTCATATGCATAAGAAAAAAGAGTGATGAGAATTGAAGATGCTTGGAATCAATTAGGCCAATGGACTAATGGAACATGTGGACATCAGTCTCCATAAGAATTAGATGATTAATGGCTACCAACTGCTCTGAAAGGGATAATATTAAAAGGTCCTGGATGGAGTGGGAGAAAATGTGGGGGAAAACTCAAAATTGTTTTAAAAAAAAAGGCCAGACTTACTGGTCAGAAAAAGACTGTAGGAACTTGGACTATGGCCCTCAACCACACTTCATGTCTGGAAAGTAACTCACCCTCATGGCCCAGTTTTCATCCAAGCAGTAGATAGACATATAGAGGGGGACAACAAAAGTAGTAAAGTATGCTCACTATGAAATGGTCAATTGTTCAATCAAAAGAGCAACATTTGCCTAGGAGTAAAGTTGAAAAGGGATTGAAAGGTGGGTTGAATGGAAACAGGAACCACAGGGAGGAGATGGGATAACTACTGTTGCATGGAGAATGGTGGGGATTGTAATCATTGAGATGAAACAAAGCCTATGATTTGTTGAATGAAAAGCTAATGATAGTGTTTGTAAACTTTCACTGAATTCTCAACAAGGAAGTTAAATAATAATTTCTGGACATTGGGACTCAAAAAAAGTTGCCAAGTTAATTCTGGCTCATGGCAATCACGTGTGTGACAGAGTAGAACTGTGTTTCACAGGATTTTCAGTGGCTGACTTTTCAAAAATGGATCAGCAGTCCTTTTTTCGAAGGTTTTACTATCAGCCTTTCAGTTAACAGCTCAGTGTGTTAATTGTTTGCACCACAGAGGGACTTTTCAGACTTACAGGAACCGAGATTAGGGTATGGAGTTCTGGTGTGGTTCTGTAGGAGAAGCACTGAACTGCTGACCACAAGGGTAGCAATTCAAGCCCAATAGCCACTCCTTGGAAACCCCATACAGGGTTCCTATGAGTCAGAACCAACTCAATAGCACTTAACAACAACATATCAGGGTATAAGTAGCAGGCTTTTGATTTAATAAAATCTTTCTGAGAAATTCCCTTTAGGGGAAATTGGCAGTCAATAATAAAATATCAAATAGTACATGCCACATCCTCCAGTGCAGTCAGGACTTAACTCATAGGGAAGTGGCATACGCTGTTATAATGCCAATGTGTCTTTTGTGACTAATCCCCCATGTTACATTCAATTGTAAGCCTCATAATCAGCCACAGGAAATAGGCAGAGCTCACATCATGTCTATTTTTCAGCTAGGGAAAATGAGACTCCAGAAGTGAGCACTTTGTCCAAGGTCACAGGGAAGCTAGAACTTGTGGCAACATTCAAGCTCAAGTCTTCCAAATCCAAAACCAAGATTTTTTTCCAGTACCTCTGACAACTTTCTGTTCCTGCCTCTTCCTTTAGGGAAGAAATGCATGAAAGAATAAATACTTTTGGAATGCTTTATAAAATGGAGAAATGATCTGCTACGCAATTATCTATTTAGAACAGATAAAGCTTTAGACCAGGAATTGTAAATCCATGACCCATCTGGCCTATTGCATTATGGAAGATTAAAGACGGCCACAGTTTGTTGACCCTATACTTCTCTCTTTGAATCTGTGTAGACTCTGTAATGATGAGTAATATACAATAATGTGGTAGAAGCATTGCACATTCTAGGCCCAGGCCTCAAGAAACATAGAACCTCCAGGTTCTATGTCTTGGAACGCTCTCTGCAAATCCTGAACTGCCATGTAAGATGTCCAACTACCCCTACTGGAGAGACCACGTGAAGATACTCTGAGATTACCGGGAGAGGAAAAGAGGCCCAGCTGAGCCTAACCAGCAGTTGCCCTGATCAAATGAAGCCTCCCTGAGCCAACCATAGCCGTCCAGTTGCCAGCTGAATATTACTGAGTAATCCCTGTGGATATCACATAAATCAAAGGAAGTACCCAGGTGAGACCTGCACAAATTCTTGACCCAAAATATTGTGAGATAGTACAGGTGATTGTTGTTCTAACCCAGTCAAATTTGAGGTAATATGTTACACAATTGATAACCAAGGGGGTTAAAACGTGTTTTATCTGACCTGTACAATAGTTTTATTTACTTGAATTTAAGATGTCTACATGTGACCTTGTAGGCTAATGCGTCACACTGCAAAGTCATTTGAACTGCAAGAAAGTGGTTCAAGCTCACCAGCTTTTCTTTGGAAACCCTATACAGGGTCATTATGGGTCAGAATCAACTCGATGGCACTTAACGACAACTACAACAACACATAAAAAGGGAGCCCTGGTGTGGCGCTATACGTTAATGCGCTGACCTGCAAAGTTACTTTGAATCGCAAGGTCGGTGGCTCAAGCTCACCAACCACTCTTTGGAAATCCTATACAGGGTCGCTATGAGTCAGAACAGACTCTATGGCACTAACAACAACACATAAGAAAGGAGGCCAGATGTGGTGCTACAGGTTAATGCGCTGGACTGCAAGGTCAGTTTGAACCACAAAGTCAGTGGTTCAAGCTTGCCAGCCACTCCTTGGAAACCCTAAGCAGGGCCGCTATGAGTCGGAACCAACTCAATGACACTTGACAACAACAATACATAAAAACAAGCAGATTCCATGTAATTATTTGATTTCGGGTGTCTTTTGAAGCATCAGAATTATGGTAACTTGAGACCTTATTCTCATATGGTAATCATTTGCTGAAGCTGAGTAATGGCCACCCCCTTGAGAAGTAGTACTCTCTGCAGATTGTCACAGTCTCTACCACTCCCTACTGCACTCCAACCATCAGTTGTCACTGATGACTGAATTCATTTCATTTGTTTTTCCAGTCTGACCCTTGATGATTGGCTTTAGCTTGGTGGTGGTGGTAGTAAGTGCCATGGGGTTGTTTTTGACTCACAGCAACCCTATGAGTTCCAAGGACTGGCTGGTGGGTTTGAACCTCCAACCTTATGGTTAGTAGCCAGTGTTTATCCTACCATGACACACCAGGACTCCTGCTTCAGGTTGTTGTTATTGTTGTTAGGTGCCATCAAGTCAGCACCGACCCATAACGACCTTATCTACAGCAGAACAAATCTGCCCGATCCTGGGCTAACCTTGCTATTGTTGCCACACTTGAGTCCATTGATGCTGCCAATTGGCCAATCCATCTCATTGGGGGTCTTCCTCTTTTTCACTGATCCTCTATCTTCAGCTCTACTTTGAGGAGGCAGCTCTTCCCCAGTCACATTTTGAGCGCCTTCCAACTTGAGGGGCTTATTTTCTGGCACTATATCTGACAGTGTTTCTCTGCTATTCATAAGGTTTTCAGGGACTAAATATTCGGACGTAGTTCGTCACTCCTTCTTCCTAATCTGTCTGTCTGGAAGCTCATCGGAAACCTGTCCGCCATAGGTGTCCCTGCTGGTATTTAAAATACCAATGGGCTAGCTTCCAGAAACACAGCAATTCACAAGCCACCACAGTACAACAAACTGACAGACGAGTGGTGGCCTGCTTCAGGTTAGAGTTTTATTATGTAAGGCATAATGAGTAAGTGGACTTCTGGTGTGGCACTGTAGGATAAGTGCAGGACTGCAAGATCGGTTTGAACCATAAGGTCTGTAGTTAAAACTCACCACTTACTCCTCAGAAACCCTCAGGAAACTCACAGTGTTGCTATGAGTCAGAACTAACTTGACGCCAACAGCAACAACAATGCATAAGTAATCCATTTACATAGTTTAACATTCACATAGGCAAAATGAGCCTGTTTAAAAATATATTTAAATATCATACCTGGATCAATGGCTTCTCCATCAAACACAGTCTCATACACAATGGACTCCTTTTAAAAAGCACAAAATATGAGCAATAACATGAGTTTGAGTAAAAATAATTTTGACATGTGTTCAATACTTCAGCAGATGACTTCTTATAACTTCCCTGCACTCTCTAATCTATAGAGGGCTAGCATTTTGCGCTCCAAAAACTTCCCGCTCTTCTTGTCTCTTCCCAACCCCACACCCCAGATCAATCTGCTAGCCATACCCACCATGAACTCAGATCTTTCTATTGATGTGAGGTCCCTTATCTTGGAGGAGTAATGATACCACATTCAAGTCCCCTGTTGAGGATCAGAAGATTCTTTAAGGAAGAGTCAAAAGGGTAGATGGACGGGGGAGTGAAATAGGGAACCATGAAAGAGAACCCGTTCATGAAGCAATATCACAGTCGGTCAGAACCCATAGAAGAATGCCTTAGGTATATAAGATGACAAGAAGAAAAATGTAGACTAAAGATATATCCTTTCTTGATCTTCTTCACATTTATATTTCCTGGAACCTTCCTTCCCCCTGAACAGTTGTGTATGTGGATCACTTAACTAAATGAGCCTCAGCCAATTAGGCTTATATACTCCAGGTGTAGATTTTACCAGCTGCTAAAAATCAAGTTTGAAGACATTCTTTAAGAGTTATCACATGTAAATCTATTTTCAAATATAGTTTTTGGTTTGTTGTTTCATTAATGGTGGATAACTTTGGATTTTCATTTGTGTAGAGTTATTGTTGTATATGCATATAGTATTTGAAAGCAACTCTGATAGCACAGTGGTTATGAGACAGGCTGCTAAAATCACAGTTAGCAGTTCGAAACTACCAGCAGTTCTTCAGGAGAAAGATGAGGCTTGTTGCTCCCATAAAGATTTACAGCTTCACAAACCCCATACAGGGTCACTATGTGTCAGAACCGACTCCATAGCATATAGCCAGTGGGTTAATGCACCAGACTGCCAAGCCATTTGAACTGCAAAGTCAGTGGTTCAAGCTCACCAGCTGCTCCTCAGAAACCCTATACAGGGTCGCTGTGGGTCAGAACCGACTTGATGGCACTTAACAACAAAACAACATCCACACTAGTATTTGAGCAAGTGTTGAGGTAAAGTCAAATTCGAAAACTAGATCTGTAGTTCCAGTTTTGTAATTCAGGAAAATTCAACAATATATTGAAATTATTGTATTCTGTTCCTGTGATGCTATCTGGAGGAACTCTTTATTGAAAAATAAGTATAAGAGGGACCACAAAATGCACTTACTGTTAGTATGTCTAATTTTTTGTTTCTGTTTCCTGTGAAAAATATTTCCTTTTTATTTTGATCTCCTGTTTAAACAAAAAAAATCAAGTAACTATCTGATGAGTGGCTTTTTAAAAATTATACAGTTCAAGCATAATCATGTAGCAACTAGCAATCAGTTTTCTTACCTGCAATATATTTCATTCCTCTGTATGAAAAGAAAATTTGACAAAAGATCAGCTTTATGATCTTACCACATGGCAAAAAAGAATTTCACTGTTTTTGCTGCATATGCCTATCTTCACATCTCCCTCACCACAAAAATGAAATACTACATGGAAATAACAAAGTGCTTATGATTAAACATCACCCCAGCCCCCTACGCTGTACATAAAACTCTACTTAGTTCATGAAAATTCATACCCAGCTCTGTTTCTGAAGCCATGAAACCCTTTCACCCTGAAGAAATATTTTTGCAAGGTGATGAAAAACAACTGCATACTTGTGTCCATTTCTTTGGCCTGGCTTCATATTAGATGCAAAACGGAAAGAGTATCTGGTTTTACCATCTATCTCTAGGCTGATTCACAATGGTTGTCAAACATGTGTCCATGAAACGCATCAATATAAGATGGGAAGTTGTTTGCCTCACAGATTTATTTGTTTATAACATATTCTTATAGAGACTCTACTTAAGATGCAGAATCCTAAAAATCCTAAGAGAAGTTCAGTAATAATAAAATTAAATTAAAATCCTAAAAATAAGTTCATGCCAATTTTTGAAGAAAACTCCCCAAATGTTTCTGATCGAGCATATTTGAAACCAACCGAACAAAGGAATGCTGGAGTGTTAGATCCTCAATGTTTCCCTCTGTGCCTCTCCAAAGCAAAGTTATGCTCACGCCCTCAGAGTAAGAACACCAAACTGAACTGAGCTCTTCATCTCAGAAGCTTAGAGAGAGAGATAAATTACATACTTGGGTTTAGGTCTGGAGGCTTCCTTGGCCATTTTCTGACAGCATTCCTTAATGTTGCCATATCTCCAAAGCAAGAAGCAGACCCAGGCAGTCAGCCCAGCAAACAAAACAGCCATCAGAGTAAAGATGAAAGAAATGTACCAGTCACTGGATTTGTATGTATTGATAGCTGTGTACACAACGGTCAGACCATTTCTTTGCTGGAAAATAGTATTTCAAAGCAAACACAGCATTAGTTCATGTTTTCAGAAAGGATGTTTACACATAGCAGATAGCACCTAACAACAACAATAAAACATCAGTATAGAACAGTGGTCCTCTACAGAAAAAGGATATTGACCAGTACTATGTTTTCTTAAGCACACAGGTGGTACTGAGAAGACCCTAGTATGGAGAAGGAGGATCTGAACAATCCTGAGGAATCTCAGGACTTGAACTGTGTGTAATGAATGCTCTATGATCTTGGATAGATCACAGCTCTTCTCTGCCCTCAGATTTCTCATCTGTAAAATCCAGGGCTTGAACTAGAGGATATCTGAGGTCCTTTGATGCTTGTATATCTATGATCTTCTCTATGCACAATAAACCCTTTGGTGCTACCTGAGAGAATAGGGTGCTCATGAAAACAAAGATTCTTGTACAAAGATTTACCATCCATGTTGTTTAAAAGAAACGCTCCCATTTAAAGGATTTGTTGTTAAGTGCCATCGAGTCAGTTCTGACCCATAGCCACCCTGGATAGGGTTTCCGTGGAGCAGCTGGTGAGCTTGAACTGATAACCTTGCAGTTCAAATGGCTTTGCAGTCTGGTACATTAACCCACAGCGGATAAAAGATGATAAAATAGACTAACTTTGCAGATAATCTGCTCTGTAAACCTTCACTCAATTCACAACAAAAAGTTTAACAAATTTTAAAACCTTGCAAGTACCTATTTAAGGAGCTCTGGTAGCATAGTGGTTACGAATCGGGCTGCGAACCTCCGGGTCAGCAGTTCGAAACTACCAGCTGTTCCATGGGAGAAAGAGGAGGCTTTCTGCTCCCCTAAAGATTTACAGCCTCAGAAACCCTGTGCAGGGTCACTATAAGTCAGAACCGAGTCCACGGCACATAACAACAACAACAACAGTGATCTATCCTGTCTGGAGGAAAGAAAAGTGAAGAAAGTTGAAGAAACACACACATACACACACACAAAAAAATGTCTAACTTTGAAGTCTACTGAACAGACTTTTCCTTGAGTGACTCAGAAACCATTCTGGAATTTTGCAGGGGCTTTACATATTTATTTTTGAAATAACAAAATACTAAAGCATCTGTTAGACTTCATCGTGTTGGATTGCAGATTTGATCAAAGTGATTAATGTAAGCTATCCAGTACAGTGCCTGGCACATGGTCGGTGCCCATTATGAAGAGCTTAACTACTAGAGAGAATAGTCATTAAAAGTGCCAGTTGGTAGGGACATTTCATTGTCGAATTCGTTGAGTAAGGAGCCCTTATGGTGGGCAGGACTTTGAGATCATTCAGACATCATCTGTTGCTTGGGACTCTTCTATGTTCCATCTCCAAATGTCATAAATTGGTGTAATTGCTTACCCACACAGATTTCTACTCATACACACAATCTAAAATGTTGCATGGTAGAGGATGGGGTAATACTCAACCAGGAAGGCATGTAGGTACAAATCCTGCTCTGAGTAGTCTGTTAGACTTTCTAGATGAATGTGTCAAGTTTACAGTAGAATTATTTCCCACACACAAACCCAAATTAAATTCCATAACTCTTTACTTCAGAACTGGTGGTTGGCAATGGTGGCTTGTTGACTCTTGTCACATAAATATCTATAATAGCCGTGCCTGTCCTGGGCATAGTGGCTTTGCCATATTTCAGGTTGTCGTCAATTACATGCACCACAAGATGGTACTGCCGCTGCAATTCAGCTCCAGATTCAAAGTTAAAAGGATCCGTCACAATTAATTTTGGAGTATTTGAACCTCGTGTTGGGTCAAATCCAAAATGATGATTCTCATTTCCTTTAAAAGGAATAATTCAGAAAGATTACAATCACTTTCAGACATGTTAAAAGATTTTCTCTAGCTTCTTTAAATTGTTGTTGATACATACATGCAGTGGGCTATTAAATAACATATCTATTGTACTCTGAATTCTTATATCTGTGTACTTTCTTATAATAAAATTGAGATCAATTACACAATAAATTGGGTAAATGAGAAAAAATATTTTAAGGTTAAGATTTTGTGTTTGGATGGCAAGCCTCACTCGATTATCAAATAATCTTGCCTAATTGTTTTTGCTTCTTTCATCTCCCACACAAAACAATCTGATTCCTACGTTCAACTTATTTAGATCAAGATCAAATGGGTCAGTCAGACCACAAACATCTGTTGAACCTTTAATAAGTTCTAAGTCCTTCCCATGGACAACAGGTGCATTGTCCCGATCCACACAGAGAGTACTATCTAATTTAAAAAAAATGATCTTGCAGTAGTCCCATAACCAAATAGTCAATTGGTTAACTGATTTCCATGCTCCTATTATTTCAGACAAGAAGCTCTGGTAGCGTAGTGGTTACGAATCGGGCTGCGAACCTTAAGGTCAGCTGTTCAAAACTACCAGCTGTTCCGCAGGAAAAAGATGAGGCTTTCTGCTTCCGTAAAGATTTACAGCCTCGGAAACCCTGTACAGGGTCGCTATGAGTCAGTGCCAATTCCATGGCACATAACCACCACCAGCATTATTTCAGACTGAGTCTCTGGGTAACACAAACAATTAAGTACCTGGCTACAAATTGAAAAACTGATCTATACACACACACCAATGACACTCCCCCCACCCCCCACCCCCACTCTGCCCAGGTGCCTTGGAAGAAAGACCTGAGGATGAAAACCCTTTGGAGTGCAATTCTACTCCATGGGGTCACCATGTGTCAGAATCAACTCAAGAGCAACTGGGTTGTTTTTGTTTGGTTGGTTGGCGGTGGTTTCTGGTTGTGCTTCCAACTACAAGACAGGGGGCCTGACCTCTATTTTTTAACATCTCTTTGTTATAATGTTTCACGATGGCCAATAGAGTTTTCCTTCATACATTTTACCATAGTTCGTAATTCTAAAATTGCTGAAGTTACTACTAGTTTGGAGTATGGTGGCTCTGTAGGATAAGCACTGGACTGTGCAAGGTCAACAGTTAGAGCCCACCAGCAGCTACGAGTAAGAAAGATGAGACTTCCTGCTCCTGCAAAGATTTACCGCTTCAGAAAACTCAATGTTGTTGTTGTTAAATGCCGTCAAGTCTGTTCCGACCTATAGCGACCCTGTATAGGGTTTCCAAGGAGCAGCTGGTGAGCTTGAACCACCAACCTTGCAGTTCAAACGACTTTGCAGTCTGTCACATTGACCCACAGTGCTACGCCAGGACTCAGAAACCCAATACAGGGTCATTATGTGTAGAAATGGATTGGATGGCACTTAACAACAACAACACTACTACTTTAACACTGAACTCTGAGAATATGAGCTCACTTCCATATTTCACATGCTGAATACTCATTACCTAGCACTGTATCTAGCACATATGTGGTCTCCAGTCAATATTTCCCTTGGTAAGGAGATTATGGGTGAAGTTGGTATGAACTTGGATAAATCCAAAATAATACAATAAAAAATATATCAGACCTAAACACTAAAACCCAATGCTATGGAGTCAATTTGGACTTTTGTTGTTTTTGTTAAGTGCTGTCAAATTGATTCCAACTCATAGTGACTCTGTATAGGGTTTCCAAGAGCAGCTGGTGAGGTTGAACCACAGAACTTGTGGTTAACAGTCCAGTTCCTATTCTACTTATGTTTTGTTGTTGTTGTTAAAGTGCTGTTGCATCAGTTCCAACTCGTAGCAACCCTATATAGGGTTTCCAAGGTACAGCTGGTGAGTTTGAATGGCCAACCTTGAGGTTCAAACTGACATTGAGGTCAAGTGCTTACCCTAAGATGCCACACCAAGACTCCATTCTATTTATGGGATGCCTAAGACAATAAATCTTTTATAAGAGCAGACAATCTCATTTTTCTCCCTCAGAGTGACCGGTAGGTTTGAACCACTAGCCTTCTGGTTAACTCAATGCTTATTGCATTAATACAAATTCACTAGTGTATTTGTATTCATATCATTAGAAGGAACGAGCACCAGGTCCCACTGAGTCAACAATAACTCATGGAGATCTCATGTGTGTCAGAATAGAACTGAGCTTCTTAGGGTTCTCAATGGCTAAGATTTTGGAAGTAGTTGACCAAGTCTATCTTCCAAGGTACTAGTATTAACTGTTTGTACCACCAAGGGACTCCTATTAGATGGAAACGTGGCTGCTATTTTCAGCCAGCATTATGAGCAGCATAATTCCTTATAATGTAACCCTCAGCATTTTCCAAGCAAGTCTAAAGTCTCCCCACTGCCAGAGAATCTGTGAAATCATTAATTGTACCATGAAAGGAGGAATTAAATCAAACACGTGGAACTGAAAGGGGTCCCCGAAGCAAAGTTAATGTTACTGATATGAAATAGGTTGACCTTTACACATACAGTCATTTCAAAAGTGAGAACACACTTAATAGGGTGTAATTAGTGTTGATCTGAAGCATGTTCATGATCAACAACCATAATAGAAGTATTCACCAGAAGCGAACACAAAACGCATTTCAAAATCTTGTGAGTCTCTGTCATGGCAGTTTAGTTGGAAGCCATTGATGTTTGTCCCAGCAACAACATTGTCAAAAACGACTGCTTTATAGAGAGAGGGTGTGCAGACAGGTGCTTCATCATTCTCATCCTCGATGTCAACAGTGACCTGTCAGCAATGAGGGAGAAAGAAACCTCACATCAATGTCATGTGACTCTTTAGACACTAAATCAGAAGTAAGCATCTGGGTAGAAACAGATCATTTGGAATTATTAAATAGAAAGTCTAGAAGGCTGAGTTGGAAAAAATGTGCCAACACATTTGGGTTCTGACTGTCAGTCATCCAGTCAGTTGCCTTATTATCCCTGGGTCAACTGTGACATTCAATATGGCTATTAGGAAGAGTTTCGAGCTCATTAAATGAGCTTGTAGAAAGCTCACAAATTATGTATCTGAGAAGAAACAGAAAGCAGAAGACTGATGCCTCCAAAAAATCATAATCTTGTGAACCCTTGAAATAGCTATGAAACAGCTATGCTTAATGACAAACAGAGTCTGAGTTTGCTTCCTGTTTCTTCACCCAGGGACCTCCTCTGCAGCATTCTCTCAAGCACAATAGATTTTTTGGTACCAACCTGATTACTTCAAAGAATGCTCTGACCTTAATTAAAAGCTGATATCAATCTCTCCTTAATTAAAATACCACAAACCAGGAAACACAGATAATTTACATGGAAGACGATGAAAACATCAAGGATTTTGAAATGTCAGTGATCAAATGCTGGTTGGCTTAGAAAAGTTCTCTGCCCACCTATTAGATGAGTAATGGCTGTCTCAGTAACCTTCTCTGAAGAATCCCTGGGGTGCTCATGCTTGCAAGGATTATCATTTCTCTTGTTTCATCTTATGAGATGTTTTCAACAGCATAGTTAAATTCTTGGGGGAATTTAACTTCTTTCGTTAATGTTATTTCTATCAACTGAATATATGTAAGATGCGAGATATTGAAAGTAAGTGGATTTGAGGAGGATGCAGTGATGCAATGGAAACATCACTGGACTTTGAAGGAGAAATATTTATTTAAAAGCCTGGGCCCATTACTTACTAGCAGCTCTATTTGGTACAAATGACTTAACCTTGCTTTCCTCATCTTTAAAAAGGAGATCTTCATCCTGATTTTCCTAGAATGAAGGGGAAGATAAAATCACCCCCTCACTGAATATTTATTGAACACTTACTGTGTGCCAAGCACTGTTCTAGAAACAAAAAAACCATAGATGTGACCAAAAAGGAATCCGTGGTCTAATGCAATTTATATTCTAGTTGGAGATATAAACTAATAAACATATCAACAAATAGATGTATTGGACAATTTATATATCTTGGTCATATAGTAATGGTGCTAAACAGAATTTGGGTAATGGAACTATTTCAATAGGGTAGAGTATTCAAAGACTTTTCTCTTCTGACCAATACTCCTACCCCCAAGTGACCGATGCATATACTTAAGTATGTTTTGTTTTGTTGTTGTTTTTAAGCGTGGTTGAGTCAATTCTGACTCACAGCAACCTTGCATAGGAGCAGCCAGTGAGTTTGAACTGCCAACAGTGTGGTTAGCAGTCCAGTACTTATCCTGTAGTAACACACCAGGATTCGTGTGATTTTAATATGCATTAATTGATTTTGTCACTTGGGTTATTATGTTATAGATTTCTCCTATTTACTACCTTTCTCACTATTGTTGCTGAGTGCCATCAAGTTGGTTCCAACTCATAGCAACCCTGTATAGGGTTTCCAAAGACAGATTGTGAGTTTGAACCACCCACCTTGGAATTAGCAATCCAGTGCTTATCTTACAGTGCCAAACTAAGATTCCTTTTCTATTCTTATAAGCAACTTATTTTTCTACTCATTCCATGTTTCTGTTTGCATGACTATTTGCTTGTTTCTTCCTGATTCTTAGTAGTTTATAATATGCACCTGCCATTCTTCCATGCTTCCCTTCTTCATTTCCCTTCTGAAGAACATACGGGTTACTTCAGATTTTCACCATCACACACAACACAAGAAATCTTTGTGAACAGATTGCATTTGGACAAAGATAAGATGAGTGAGAACATGAGCCATGTGGATGTCTGGAAATCTAGCAGTACGGTATTAATGCAAAAATCCTGAGGTGCAGTCTTGGTGTGTGAGAAAAACAACAGGAAGTTGGTGTGGCTGGATAGGAGTATGCAAGAGGGAGAGAAGTAGGAGCTGAAGACAAAGAGGTAGCCAGGACCTAAGTCATACAGGCCACGACGAATCTGGGAAAGCACATTACAGCTTATGCTAAGTGTAACTGGAAGTCCTTAGAGAACTTTGAGGAAAGGACAATTTGTCTTTTTTAAAGTCCACTCTATGTGAAGAGTAGATTGTAAATGGCACAAATGATAACTAGCATTCCAGTTAGGAGATGGGTGTACTGGACCAGGTAAGGGAGGATTGTACTGCAACCAGGTGTTAGCAGTGGATGGGTGACATGGGAAAGGATACGGGAAGTATTTTGAAAGTACAGATGTGAATTTGCTTATAGATTGGAAAGATAACTTAGGGTACCTGATAACACTCAAGTGCCCAGACCTCTTTCTAGTTGGGTAGTCATGGATAAGTTACTTAACTTCTATACCATGGATGGAATTGAAAGTCTTCCATCTGTAAGAAGGGTTCTCAGTAACTATCACAGGAGATGAGACTGAAGACCAAATGACATCATCAAGGCCATAGATCACAGCATTTGGCCTTTACTAGGTTTTCAGAAAAAAGTGGTTCAAAATGACAACAATAATGATCGCAAGCATGGCGGCTCCGTGAAAATCCAAAGGCCTAACTCCCTTTTCTTAGCTTTTGTTGTTGCTTTTAAGTGCCATCGACTCGGTTCCAACCCATAATGACCCTGTATAGGGTTTCCAAGGAGTAGCTGGTGAGCTTGAAATGCCGACCTTGTGATTCAAACTGATTTTGTTGTTGTTGTTATTATGGGCCATGGAGTCGGTTCCGACCCATAGCGACCCTGTACAGGGTTTCCAAGGCTATAAATCTTTATGGGAGCAGAAAGCCTCATCTTTCTCCCACCTGATTTTAGAGAGCTTTTAATCTATACCATCAATTCAGAAATCACTATATACTATTTAATTTTTCATTTATTAAAAATTTGAAATGCCCCGAAGGCAAATATGGTCTCAAGTTTCTTTGTAACCTAGGATGCTGTACAATTAACATTTGTTAAAATAAAGAAAAAATAAGTGATTTCCTGTTTCATCTCAAGGCAAAACAAACTCTTCTTAAAAGATCAGAGTTATTTTTAAAAATTTTTCTGCCCTCTCTCATTATTTACAGTAGATGGGTGATCATTTCAAGTGATGTTGTGTTATACTATATTTGGAGTTCATAAGTGTCTACAAGAAAACCTGCCAAAGTCTGAAAGATCACTTTGACAGATATCTTCCTAAGACACCCAAGCCACCTAATCCTGTCCCCATGACTGTAACTGCCTGTGAGAGCCATGCAAACTGTTGATTTGACTGAGCCTGGTGTCTTCCTCACACTGACACACTCTAGGAAGCCTATTAGCTGCCTATGCAGCAAGTCAGGAAACTATGCGTAATAGGAGGAAATTCACAGTGAATCATCAGACTCAATGGGGATCTTAACATTCTCCAGTTCTATTTCTGTCTCATCTCCAGTGACGAAACCTTTGAGTCATTAATAATATCATCAATTAAGCAGTATTTATCCCACTGAGGTCTTTCAAGAGTCCTTTGATACTGCTAAAATAATTTAGTGTCGCACTGTTTCTCACTCTTTGGTGCCGAAAGAATGCACCCTAGGTAATAACTTTTGTTGCAGACATCGACTCTTGATGACAAGCAGCCTGGGTTTGAATTTTAGTTCTGTCTCCAAACCTCTGTGCCTCCATTTTATCATCTGTACTATTGCCGATCTAGAAGGTTTAGAATGAGGATTAACATATATAACCAGTTAGCAGTAAAACGCTTAACCATTGGTTCCAACTCATAGTGACCCTGTATAGAGTTTCTGAGGCTATAAATTTTTGTGGAACAGAAAGTTTCATCTTTCTCCTGTGAAGCAGCTGGTAGGCTCAAACCATCAAAGTTGTAGTTAGCAGTGCAGTGCTTATCCTACAGCACTACCATGCTCCAAAGATAAAGATATAAAAATTGGGGCTGGGAAAGAGAAAAGTCATTGTTGTTAGGGGCCGTCAAGTTCATTCCAATTCATAATGACCCAGTGCACATCAGAAGAAACATTGCCTAGTCCTGAGCCATTCTCAAAAGTGTTGTTACATTTGAGCTCAATGCTGCTACCACTGTGTCAGTTCATCTTGTGGGGGGTCTTTGGTGTTTTTCACTGACTCTCCACTTTACTAAGCATGATGTCCTGATCCAGGGACTAATCTCTACTGATAATATGTACAAAGTACAAGAGAGACAAAGTCTCACCCTCCTCACTTCTAAGGAGCAATCTGACTGTGCTTCTACCAAGACAGATTGGTTTGCTCTTCTAGCAGTCCACAGTACTTTAAATATTCTTTGCCAACACCATAATTCAAATGCATCCATTTTTCTGGTCGCCCTTATTTACTGTTCAGCTTTCACATGTATATGAGGTGATTGAAAATACCATGGCTTGGGTCAGGCGCACCTTAGTCCCCAAATTGACATCTTTGCTCTTGAACACTTTAAAGAGGTCTTTTGCAGCAGAATTGCCTAATACAATATGTCCTTTGATTCTTTGACTGATGCTTCCATTAGCATTGACTGTGGCTCTAAGAAAGACGAAGTCTTTGACAACTTCAATCTGTTCTTCTTTTATCATGATGTTATTTACTGATCCAATTATGAGGCTTTTTGTTTTACTTACATTGAGGTACAATTCATACTGAAAGTTGAGGTTTTTGATCTTCATGAGTAAGTATTTTAAGTTCTCTTCACTCCTACCAAACAAGGATGTATCATCTGCTTAGGTGGAATCGTAATCCCCATCCAGAACTTTCTGAGGGGGGCACATTCCCACTAGAAAGGACAATCAGACCAGACTGGAACAGCTAGAGAGACAGAAGATATATCTTCAAAGAAAGATCATCAGGGGAAAAAATAAAACAAACATGGCAATATAACTGGCTACTACAAGAATAAGCAAGTTGTTCATCGAGAAGCCATCAAGGCAAGCAATCAAGTTCCTTCAGGACAAACCCCACTGTAAGACAGAAACTCAAAGGGAAGACATAAGCAGGCATGTAAGCTTGCTGATGACCACATTAGTCTACTGGTGAGTGGAAGAGGGGGAAAGGCAGCAATGAAGAGATGGGCTAAGTTCAACCATGTTCCATAGACTCCCCTTGACCTGAAGATGAGAGAGAGAAGACGAAGGGCTGGTTGGTCCAAAGTATGGTGAGACCTGGGACACCTGAGTCCATGGATAAAGATATAGCCATGAAGGGCTATAGCTGAGAGTGAAGCTTCCAGCTGATATGAAGTGAGGGGAGAGGCCCAAGAACACCCAGACTTGCAGATAGTACTCATTTGACCTAGTATCAATGGCTTGATAATCAGAACTTGACTATAGGAAGATACAAAACAAACAATTTTTGATAAAGGAAACAAGGATAAATTGCTACAATTTGATTAATTTGACCTATATTCATGGGTATGTTGTTGTTGTTGTTAAGTGCCGTCGAGTCGGTTCCGACCCATAGCGATCCTGTACAGGGGTTTCTGAGGGTGTAAATCTTTACGGGAGTAGAAAGCCTCATCTTTCTCCCGCGGAGCAGCTGGTAGTTTCGAACCACTGACCTTAAGGTTCACAGCCCGATTCGTAACCACTACACTACCAGAGATACCAACAGAGAGGGAAAGAGTCTTCACATCAAGTATCAGTGCAATCCCCTTTGTACACGGAGTAGATAGGAATGGGCAACTTAGACACTGGCTACCTAAATAAGGGGGTGATAAAGGCACAAAGGAGCTCTGGTAGCGTAGTGGTTACGAATCGGGCTGCGAACCTTAAGGTCAGCGGTTCGAAACTACCAGCTGCTCCGCGGGAGAAAGATGAGGCTTTCTACTCCCGTAAAGATTTACACCCTCGGAAACCCTGTACAGGGTCGCTACGGGTCGGACCCGACTCGATGGCACTCAACAACAACAACAACAAAGGCACAAAGAGACCGGCTTACAAAGTTTCACGGGGGAATTTAGATTAATAGTGTGTGGGGGAAGAAAGAGTCCCTACTGAATAGTGTTCATCTTGTCCAGATGGCTCTGGTGAAAAGAGATGGGAATAAGATTCTTATGATTCTATAGTGAGTAATTGTTATCATGACTAATTGTGACTGTCCCAATTGTAATGGTAGAAGTTTTGTAACACAAATGAAGGAGTAATAAATCTTACAGTCTAGAAAAAAAGGATCCTAGGGCCATCAAGGGAAAACACAAGTGGATGCAAGACCTTATCCAAAGAAGCAGCAACACCAGAGATAGAGGCAGAGATGGGGACATGGAGAGAGAGAGAGAGCAGCTGAGGACTCTAGATTCATGGGAAAAGAGGGACTGAGAGATGGAAGCCAGGAGGAAGACTTGTAGAATGTACCCTTTGGTAGTATAAATTATTATATATGCCTGAGTGTTTTAAAAAAAAAAAAAAAAAAGAGTTAAAGTGAATACAAAGAAATACTGTTATCTGATGGTACACAGAGGGGATTATAATCGTTGTGGTGAAACAAAATGTATGATTTGTTGAATGTAAAACTGATGATTTGCCCTGTAAACTTTCACTCAATCCACAATAAAAACCTTAAAGTAAAAAAACAAAAAACAAAAAAGGATGTATCATCTGTGTATCACAGGTTGTTAATGAGTCTTCCTCCAATCCTGATGCCACATATTCGCCATATATACAGCTTCCTATAATCCATTTTAACATATTTACTCAATCTATATGCTGAGCAAATAATTTGAGATGCTGGATTTAGTTTCACACTAAATTTATATTTATATAAAATTATATTAAATGAAAATGGATCTATATTGACAGAAAGCAGACCTGTGAAGATGAAAAGTGAGGAAAGGCAGCAAGGGAAGATACAAAGGGGCTGATGGATACGATTATGGTAACAATTTCACTGATATATTAAACACAAGTCCATTGCTGTCAAGGATTCAATGCCAGTAGACCAAGTAAAACTGCCCCCAGAGGATTTCCAAGATGACTGGCACATCATTCTCCCCCATTGATGCATACATATATCAAAATATACACTTTAAATATATGTAGTTTATTGAATGTTTTTGTTAAGTGCCATCGAGTGCAATACAACCCATAGCGACCCTGTATAGGGTTTCTGAGGAGTGCCTGGTGAGCTTGAATCTCCAACTTTAATTATTCCTAAATAAAGTCATGCTGAAGGTTTTTTGTTTTTTAAAGAATTTACTTAATAGGGCTTTTCTATTCCAAGTCTTCTTAATTCACATCAAATGATTGGGTGGGACCATGCAAATGAGGTATACTGAACTCTAATGCTGGGATTGGTTAATTTGCCCACCAGCTAGGTTTAAAAGGAGTCATCTCAGAAGTAGAGAAGGAAGATCTCAGGACCATCAACAAGGAAGAGGATGAGTGGAACATGAGACATCAAGAGGCGACAGCAGAGATGACAACAGAGGTGACAACACAGACAACATCCATGTGGTAGCATGGAGAAACAAAACAGCTTCCAGCTCTAGGCCTATGGACTGAGTAAAGCTGTGTGCCTACAGGTAGGAGACTGGCTTGCAGAATGTGCCCTTTGGGCATTCACAGACTGGCTAAAGGATCTTAGTATCACTTGCAATAGGAGGGCAGAGGCCAAAAGGCCACAAGGATGAGAGCCCGAAACAAGAGCAAGGCATGTCTGCAATATGGCAGACAAAAGACATTCCTACCTGAAGAACTGCTGCATTCTGAGTTGGTTTTGATTTCCATTTGGCTTTTGTAACAGCCTAGGGAACTCTTTGGGGTCGTTTTACCCTTCCCTAATAAACCCCATAATTGTGAGTATTGTTATGAGTTCTGTGTGGCCATTGCAATGGATTATCGGACCCATGTGTGAAGCAGAGAGTGCTGTGGGAGAAATGGTTGGTGTCAGAATAAAAAAGGATGTAGGGTGGAAGCATGTCTGACGTCTGTCTCATAGAAATCAGCCTGGGCCTAATTTTGAGTTTGAGTGTCTTTCACCCTTATGAAGCCAGGGGAAGTAGACATGTCACCATTTGGTTTTTCTAACGGCCTAGAGAACTCTATGGGGTAGCTAGTTCTATTCTAGCCTATAAGGTCACTCTGACTTAGAATTGACTCAGTGGCACATAACAGCAACATACACATAAAAATCTGGGACTCTCCACTTACCACAGCCATTGCTGTGTGAGGTTGTAATTTGTCACAGTCCACAGCTTCCACCGTGAGGTTATATTGCTTCACAGACTCATAGTCAGGCTGTGTGAGGAGTTCAATCATCCCAGAGAGAGGGTGAATCCAAAATCTTTGTATATCCTGAAAGTCTCCGTGGATTATTCTGTAAGTCACACAGTCTTTTGGATGGTCTTCATCAGTGGCAGTCACTCTGCCAACTTTATAGAAAGCTGCCAACAACATTTTCATTCATGTTAGATATACTACTCTTAAAAAGGTTACCATGACACCACAAGAACTAGATGACCTCAATTACCACTACCAACCATTCTGATCAGGGCTACAATACATGGACCTGATAGAATAGGAGAAAAATGATAACAGAGTTCAAATTCTTTTTTAAAAATCATAAATCAGACTTAGTGGCACAGTTGATATTAAAAGATTCCTTGAAACTATTGCCCTGGAATACTCTTTGAACCTTGAACTGAAACTATCCCCTGAGGTCACGTTTTAGCAAAATAACAGATCGGTACACAAAATAAAGAATTTTACCACTGAATATGCTACTCCATTAAAAAAAACATCTATATGAGACCAAAAATCACCAAGTATTCTAAAACAAAGAAGAGAAAAGAAGGGGGCAAAGGAACTAGAGCACTGGAAATAGAACAACCAGAAACTATTAAAGATGAGGTTGACACTTTGCGGATTATGTAACCAATGTCAGTAAATAGTTTCTATAGAAATTGTCAAATGGGAACCTAATTTGCTGTGCAGACTTCCATTGAAGACACAATACAATATATTTTTAAATAAATTAAAACTGAATTTGACAAACATACACGTACATACAAAAAACACCTTACATGATGTTTCCTTCCAAATGATATTATAGTTTCTCAAAGGGTCAACCTGAATCCTTTTGGGCAATGAAATGTGTTTGAAGAACCCAAATCTGGAAGTTTGAGACGAGTCCTCTACCACTTCTTAAACTATATAGCAAAGGCCAAAGGGCAGTAGTCAATAAAAATTTTACAAAAACAGTAATTAGCTTCTGTGATGAGTACAGTTGTGTGTCACTTTGATGGGACATGATTCTCAGTAGTTTGTCAGTTATGTACCACAAGAACTGAGATCTGAAATAACACAATCATCTCCATGATGAGATATGTCATAAGCAGTCCATCAGTTGAAAGGGAGCTTCTGCGGGGATGTGGTCTGCATCCATATATGTGGACGCTCTGGCAAAACTCTCTGACTTTTTCACTCCATCCAGATCCAACATCTGGCTCTTCATCATCTGACCTCTGATTCTTGGGACTTGAGCTTAACAGCCTACCATATTATCTTCTGATCTTAGAATTAACTATCCTTCACAGCCTATGAGCCAGCAACCTGTCATCTGACCTGCCAATGTTTGATTCATCAAACCTTGTAGCTGTGCAAGTCTAGAGAAACCTGAACTCTGGCTCATAGACTTGAGAGTAAGCAGCCTCTACAACCATGTGACCAATTCTGTGAGATACATATATACATTTGTTGTTGTTAAATGCTATCCAGTCAGTTCCCACTCACAGTGACCCTGCATAGAGTTTCCAAGGAGCAGTTGGTGGGTTTGAACTGCCTACCTAGTGGATCACAGTTCAGTGCTGGTCCTACAGCACTACACCAGGTATTTATACATATTGTAAAAACTCAGGAAAAGGTTTTAATGCTAAAAGAACCATTCTCTGATGGTTGCCAGGGATGGAAAGGAAGGTAGAGTAATTCACTGACTAGAGGGTAAATATGTGTTCACATGGATGATGGAGATGGTAATATACAACAAGAAAATCTGCAGAAGAATGAAGACCAGTGAAGACACAAGGAGGAATGCAAGAATTAAAGTGGATAGAGGTAAATACTGTTATATATACAACCCTGTAACAACAATGTTGCATAGATAGATAGATGAACAGACACACAGGCGGAACAGGTATGGGAGGGATAGTAGGACTATACCCACAAATAGTTAAGAGTTTAACAAAGAATAATTGTACATGGGTAATTGCATTCCTATGATTACGGTGGTGCACAGGGGACAAAGTGATAAAAAAAACAAAAAACTTCTTAGACATTACCAAACACCTTGAGGCAATGAATTGTTATGCCTGTGGGCTCTGGACCATAGTCTTGTGGGGGAACCATATTCAATTGGCATAACATAGTCCACAAAGACAATGTTCTACATCCTACTTTGGTGAGTAACGTCTGGGATCTTAAAAGCTCATGAGTGGCCATGTAAGTTGCAGCTATTGGTCTCTCCTCTCTATGTGTAGAAGAAAGAAGAGTGACAAAACTTGAAGATGCTGGGAATCAATTAGTCCAATGGACTAATGGAATACATGAACATCAGTCTCCACTATTCTGACACCAAACAAACTAGATGGTGCACAACTACTACTGTCTACTGCTCTGAAAGGGATCACACTAGACGGTCCCAGTAAGAATGGGAGAAAATGTGGAACAAAACTCAAAGATATCAAAAAACCAGACTTACTGGTCAGAAAGATACTGGAGGAAGCCTACACCATGGGCCTAGGTCACCCTTCAGGTCTGAAATGGAACTCACCCTCATGGCCCAACTTTCAGCCAAACAGTAAATAGGTATGTAGAGGGGACAAGACTAGTAAGTTATGCTTACCTTGGAATGGTCAACCATTCAAGATCAAAAGGGTAACATTTACCTAAGCACAAAGTTGAGAAGAGATGGGAAGGAGGGTGGAATGGAAATAAGAACCAAAGGAAGGAAGTGGGATAACTGTTGTTACATAGAGGGGATCAAAATCATTGAGATGAAACAAAGTGTATAATTTGCTGAATATAAAACTGATGATCTAGTCTGTAAACCTTCACTTGATTCATAAGAAAAAGTTTCAAAAAAAGACCTATCTTTTATGTATGTGCTTTTTTTATTTTTTATATTCACAACAGCTTTTTGACATATGCTCTATTGTCGTCATTAAGTACCATCGAGTCACTGTTTCAGTTCATAACACCTCTTTGTAGGGTTTCTGAGGCTATGAATCTTTGCAGGAGTAGAAAACATCATCTTTCTACCACAGAGTAGCTGGTAAGCTCAAACCATTGATCTTGTGGTTTGTAGTCCAGTGCTTAATATGACAGAGCCACCACACTCTCATGTTGTCCCTACTTTATAGATAAAAAAAGTCCAAGTCCAGGAATACAAATAACTTGCCCAAGGTCACAGAGCTAGTTGTAGAAGAATCAGAATTCAAATCTGTATCTGCTGGCTCTATTTTGTTGTTGTTAAATGCTGTTGAATTGATTCCAATTCTCAGTGACCCAGTAAAGGGTTTCCAATAAGTGGCTAGTCGGTTTGAGCCACCAACCTTGCAGTTAGCAGTCCAGTGCTATTCTACAGTGCCATACCAAGACTCCGTAGTCCATGTTTTTAAACTACTTGGCTATAATTCCAATTGAGTATTCTCCAAAAATCTATATAAAGAAGACAGATGAGAATGGTAGGTTGCCTGCATTAATAGCCCCCAATTCTTCAGCCTTCTCTACATTTATGCTCTTTACCACATCCCCTGTAGTGCTCTGTCATCTGACTACAGACTCATTCACCTGATTTATTCTGGTCAGTGGGATGTTCACAAATGCATACAAAACCTGGAAGGCACTTACAAGGTTAGGCTTGCCTTACTCTTGTACCTCTTCCTTTTTCCCAGAAACATACTCAGGATGACCTGTGCAAGACTGAGAGAACTTAGATCATCTTGGTCACCACAGTGGAAGCCAGACTAGATCATCAGAAAGTCAGCTCAACTCCCATAATTTTGAGGAAGGCTTACCAAGATCAGAGGGAAAGCTCAACCAGCTCTCAGATTCAAGGGCTAAATACATGTTTTACTCTCATGTATTTTGTGACTTTATTATCCAGCATTTTTATGGTAACAGATTACAGGTACAGTGGGTTTACTCCTTAAAAATTTTCTGCCTGTGTTGAAAAAGTCAAGGGCAGATACCTTATCTCTTCCATTTAATAGAACATCACCATACAAAGACCAGACACACCAACTCGTGCATGTATATACGACAGTTGGGGCGATAATAGTTACGAATGATCAGGCAGTGCAGTAGCTCTGTAGGATAAGTACTGGACTATAAACCACAAGGTCAGTGGTTCAAGTCCACCTGCAGCTCCACAGGAGACACATGAGACTTTCTGCTCCTACAAAGATTTACAGCCTCAGAAATCCTATAGAGGGTCCCCTCTGAGTAAATGACTAGATAGCACTTAACAACAAAAATCAAGAATGCAAAATTAGGAAGAAGAAACCATTTCATGTGCTGTTGCCACTATCTTCAGCCTCGTAAGGATCTCTTTGCACTCTTCTTTGATCAAAGTTCATCTGACTCTGATAATATGTTATTAACCAGGTAGTGAACCCAACTCATAACACCACGAACAGAAAAACCACATTCATGGTCAATAGCATGATGTTCCATTACTGTGACTCCAGAGCCCCACCAATTGCCTGCGTGGAAGCATCATTATTAAAGAGAATGGTGTCTCGGCTGCTACAAGACCACATGAAATTGATTAACGGTAAAATTACCATCTCGATCATACCACCTGGGCAGAGATGGTGTCATTTTCACATTTAACACCTGCTTATGTCTACTGGGAAGCTTCTAGTCGTCTGTAGGAGTAAAATTAACCTTTCAATAAAACTAAAAGCTATCGTGAGCATCTTTAGCTGAAGTTTAAAATAGAATAATTAGAAAACTGTAAATCTGCCAAATGTCTTCATCAAAAAATGATCAGAAATGAAACATGTTTCCCCTTGTGATCTGCAATGCAGTGTGATATCATTTTCAAGTGTTTTCTTCCAAATCATTTCTTATGAAGGATTTTAATTATTTTTTTTTCTTCCCTATGCCTATACCTGTCAGATTCTTTTTTCAGTGAGCGATTGACTTCTTCATCACATGCCATCAAAAAAAATTTTTTTTTTAATATTATAGATTCCCATAATTTTGGTAGGCGGACAGGGGAGGAATCTCATTCAGTCATCATGACACGCCTCAAATCCTCTGGACTAATCAACACAGCATGACAAGAGTTTTCCACATTAGTGGATTTGTAAAATGTCTTCCAGGTCCCTGGGCTAACTGCTTGATTTTCTGAGGGGAGTTTGTTTTCCCTGGCAGTTTTAACCTTCAATTTCCTCCTTTAAAGTAAATTGATACTCAGTTGTGAGAAGATTTTATCTGCATTGATGGACATCTCTTCCAAAAAAATAACACTCTTCTAACTACATTTAGCTCATGTACTCTGGTGGGGAAGACCTCGGAAGGGCAGAAAGTCTTCTTGAACCATCAAGTCAGTTCTGACTCAGGGATCCTGTATGGGGTTTCGAGAACTGACTGGTGAGTTTGAGCTACCAAACTTGCAGATACCCTACAGCATTTATCCTACAGTGACAGACCAGAACTCTTAGAGAGCCTATGAAAGGTTTCCATGGCTACAAATGTTTATGAGAACAAACAACCTCATCTTTCTCCTGGGTTTGAACAGCCCGCTTTGCAGTTAGCAATCCAATGCTTAAATCTTGTTCAAAACTGCACGGTGGAAGAGAACTGAAATAAAATTAATATCATATATAATTAACCATTACTAGAATCCTAGATCTGACAGCAACTTCCAAAGGGAGCCTTTAGAGCAGCCATCTGGCTGATACACTGAAGGCATTACCCATGAACACCTGTTCTCGGAAGGTTGGGAGCTCTACAATTCTCTCTCACTTTATGATTCTTCCTCATCTGTTTGAATTCTGTAAATGTGCACACTTTATTCCATTTGCTGCTCATTTGTTATTTAGTCAATGATTCCTTGCATATATCTTAAGATAACAGAAGCAAAGGATTTCTTACCTCCTGATGTTTCTGGAACAGAGAATGAGTAGTGTGCAGGTTTAAATACAGGTCTGAAATCATTGGTAGGATCAATCTCTACAATGATCGTCACAGTAACTGTAAAATTGAAGAGGGAATAACCACTTTGTTGTTGCTATAGTTTTATCCTACAAGCAAACTAAATTTGTCCCTAGGAACAAGCTTTGCAGAAGAGTTTGAAATTATAACTGAATTGTCTACTCCTAAAATGATGGCTGTTTCCAAACTATGCACTTGCCACAAAAGAATTCAAATGAAACACAGTGCTAGTCAAAGCAGTTTAGTCAAAGATGCATAGCACAGTTTAGACTGTATTTTATATATTACATAATGGTGATATATACTCATATATATATATATGTGCTGGAGTCCTGGTGTGACATTGTGGGTTGATGTGCCAAACTGCAAATCCATTTGAACTGCAAGGTCAGCAGTTCAAACTCACTACCTGCTCCTCAGAAACCCTATGGGTCAGAACCGACTCCATGGCACTTATCAACAACAACATCATATATATGTAAATATGTAATTATATAGTATACACAAGAAATTTATTATATTTTTATGGATGCACTCTCTTCTATTTAAGAGTTAGCTGTGTTGTGTGTCATGCTTAACCCAGCATACAGGATTCTGCATTCTGCTTTTAATAGAGATCTTAGGAGGTGGAATGGAAGAAGACAGAGTAAACTCAAGTTCAAAGCTTGGCTTTAACATGTGCTCTGTGACGTTGAAGTATTTAACTTTCCTGAAGTTCAGTTTCCTCATCTGTAAAAGGGAAATAACACCAATCACAATCTTCTACACAGCAGTGTGGATGCAGTGAACAAAATGAGATCATGCCCAAGAAGGCTGATTTCTAACAATAAAAAGTTTAGTAAAATGAACGTAGTTACCACACTAGATTCATCTCAGTCAGAGGCTTTTTTTGGTGGGGAAAGAATTCTACATTTCAGACCAGCATGCTGAAACTAGCACATAATAAAAAGAATGATTATAAAGAGATCTGATGCTCACACATAAAAGGAAGCATCTTACAAACAAGGAAATTGTTAGGGTTTTTTTTCATGAAAGTAATAATTAATGTTTACTCCGCAAAGCACTGACTTGGTACCTTACGGATATTGTCTCTATACCATGTTGTTGTTAGATGCTGACAAATCAATTTTTGACTCATAGCAAAGCCCCGTGGGATTTTCTAGGCTGTAATCTTTAAGAGAACATCATGAGGTCTTTCTCTCAGAGCTACCGGATAGGTTTGAACCTCCAACCTTGCATTTAGTAGCTGAGCAGCTACCCATTGCACCACCAGGTCTTCTTCTAGCTATCATTGTTGTTGTTAAGTGCCATCAAGTAGGTTCCAACTCATTGCTACCCTGTATAGGGTTTCCAAGGAGAACATGGTGAGGCTGAACTGCTGACTTTGCGGTTCAAACCGACCTTACAGTCCAGCGCATGAGCCCACAGAGCCACACCAGGACTCCTCTATCTATCATGTTGTTGCTGTTGTAAAATGCTGTCAGTTACGTTCCAACCTATAGCAACTCTGTATACGGTTTCCTAGGAGCAGCTGGTGAGTTTGAACTTCCAACCTTGCAGTTTAAACGACTTTGCAGTCCAGCACATAAGCCTGCAGTGCCACACCAAGACCCCTCTGTCTATCATAGATAGATATTATTGTCTCCATTTTAAAGATAAGAAAGCTGATGTTCAGAAAATCAAGTTCTTTGACAAAGATTAAAAAACTTATTAATTCTCTGAATGAGGGATGCAAGAAGCTGTGTCTGCCAGCCTCCCTGCAAACATCTTCATAGAGATGCTGATGCATCAGATGCAAAATGCTAAGATAGAAAAAATAGTCCTTAAAAACTTCTGTATGGGAAATTTGCTAAAGGAAACAAGCATAAATTGCTACAATTTAATGAACTTGACCTATACATATGGATGTAGTAGCTCAAAATACCAACTGAAAGGGAAGGAGTCTTCACATCAAGTATCAATCTTATCCCCTCTCTACACAGAATTGATAGAGACAGGAAACTTAGATATTAGCTACCTAAAATTGGAGTGAGTACTATAAAGGCACAAAGTGGCTGGCGTACCAATTTTCAATAGGGAGTTTAGTTTCAGAGTGTGTGGGGGAAGGTACAATCCCCACTGAATAGTTTTCATCTCTTCTAGACGGGTCTGGTGAAAGGAAATGGGCATGAGATTTTATGATTCAACAGTGAATAATTATTATTATGACTAATTGTGATTGTCATAAATGTAAAGGTAGAAGTTTTGTAACATAAAAGGGGGAGTAGTTAATCTAATATTCTAGGCACCTAGGACCATCAAGGGAGAAGAGCATGAGCAGAGTGTGGGACCCTAACCAGAGAAGCAGTGACACCAGAGATGAAAGCAGAGATGATGACATGGAGAGATAGAGCAGCTGAGGACTCTAGACTCATGGAAAGAGAAAGGCTGTGTGCCGGTGGCCAGGAAGTAGGCTTGCAAAATGTGCCTTTAGGGTGTTTTAATGATTATATATTCCTGAGTGTTTTTGTGTACATCAAAATAAAAAAAATTAAAAAAAAAAAAAAAACACCAGAGGGAATAGAAGCAAATACTGTTGAATTATAATCATGGAGGGGACTGTAATAATTGCAATGAAATGAAATACCATAGGATGAGTACAAAACAGATGTTCTTGCATGTAAACTATCACTCAATTCACAATAAAAGCTTTAAAAAAAAAAAAAAAACAGCAACAAAAACTTCTTTATGGGAAGACTTCTTAGGGTCTCTGATATGCCAATATGCATTCTAAATCCACAGCTGTGCTCACTGTTCCCCTAACTTATTTTGATCATGAAATTCTTAGTGGACTATCATGTAGAATTTATATTGTGAAGAATGCTTCTATATTGCCTTTCTTGGAGATCTATGCCACTTGTGTGAAACAGGAAGCCTTAATCTGGGGTCCATAGAGCCTTTCATTCAGGGAATCTTGGCATTCTTCATATTTTGGTATGTGTTATTATGTGCATGGCCCAGAGGGTAGAGTCTACAGTTTTCATCAGAAACTCAAAGATGTCCATGACCCCTAAGAAATATTAAGAAGCACTATTCTTCAGAGGCAGGTGATTTATGTTACAGTCTTGATCCTTCCTTCAATAAATTCCATTATACGTGCTGTAAGAGCAGGTGCTGTTTATAGCTCTGCCATACTATGATTTTTATTGCATCCATAAAATCTCAAAACTGTGCTAATTAGCCAACCTATAAAAATAGACTGAACCACTTGTGGGGTGTTACAAGCATTCTTTATGAGGAGTTTCTATGAATGTGCTTAGGTGTAAGGACCAGAGAGGATAAGGATTTATTACTGTGAGAACTTCCCCCACCCTTTCTTTGGGAGAAAGGCTCACATCTGGTGAGAGGGCAGATTGTTTTTGATGAGTTAGGCCATCAACATAAGAACTGCAAGAAAAAGCATTCTTCAAGAAAGGTCACTTGGGCTATGTATTAGGAATTTTTCCACAAATATTTTGAAGGCCCACTCCTACTAGGCTTTCACATGAAAGCACAATGAGAACATTTCTGGGCATACTGTGGTGCTTGGCACCCATCTCCTGCACATCACCTACAATAGTTGGGTCACTCTGTCTACCACTTATAGACTTCGCCTCATGAAGATTCTTGTATCAGTGAGCCAAGAGGGATTTAAAGAGCTCTACATGAACCCTGTACAGGGTCGCTATGGGTCGGAACCGACTCGAAGGCACTTAACAACAACAACAACAACATGAACTGCATGAAGTTGCTCTGGTAGCATAGTGGTTATGAATCGAGCTGCTAACCTCAAGGTCTTCAGTTCGAAACTACCAGCTGTTCCGTGGGAGAAAGATGAGATTTCTGCTCCCATAATGATTTACAGCCTCGGAAACCCTATTCAGGGTCATTATGAGTCAGAACCGATTCCACAGCACATAACAACAACAACACAAACTGCAAGGTTGGCAATTCAAGCTCACCAGTTGTTCCTCGGAAACCCTATACAGGGTCGCTATGGGTAGGAACTGACTCAATGGCACTTAACAACAACAACATGTGTTGCTTGGAGTCCTGGTGTGGTTCTGTGGGCTAATGCGTCAGACTTCAACGTCATTTGAACAGCAAGGTTGGTGGTTCAAGCTCACCATTTGTTCCTTGGAAACCCTATACAGGATCGCTATGGGTTGGAATCGACTCAATGACACTTCACAACAACAACATTTGTTGCTTAGGAGTCCTGTAGTTGTTGTTGTTAAGTGCTGTTGAGTCGTTTCTGATTCATAGCAACCCTGTATAGTTTCTGAGGTGTGACTAGTGAGTTTGAACCGCTGACCTTATGTTTCAAGGTGACCTTGTGGTCCAGCGTTTATCCTACAGCACAACACCAGGACTCGATAGGCCCCATTTTTAATAGCCAATGTCCAAATTACCTATCCCTTCAGTATACTGAAGAGACAAGCACGTTCTTGGACCTGAAGAATCTTCCATTTTGGTTGGAATTTTGAGCAACTGCATCCATAAGCAAAAGCCCAGTCCAACAAACTGAAGCAATCTACATTTGCTCATGAGGAGCTCTGGTAGCGTAGTGGTTATGAATTAGGCAGCAAACCTTAAGGTTAGCAGGTCGAAACTACCAGCTTTTCCATGGGAGAAAGATGAGACTTTCTGCTCCCATAAAGATTTACAGCCTCGGAAACCCTGTACAGGGTCGCTATAAGACAGGGTCACTATGAGCCAGAACCGACTCCATGGCACACAATAACAACAACACTTTCTCATAGTATTGCCATCTGGTTATGTTCTGGTCACAACTCAGTCCTAACCATCCAAGCTAGGTCAAATGGGTACCAGCTGCAAGTTTGGGAGTTCTCACACACACCTCCCTTCATGTTAAACCAGCTGCCCCTTCTCTGTCAGCCCTAGCTCCCATGGGCTAGGTCAGTGCCTGTGGGCTCCTTTCCAAACTCAACCCTGGTCTTCATTGCTGCATTGCCCCCAATTCCACTCACATGTAGACACAGGTGGTTACCAGCGACCATACAGTTTGCCAGTTCCCTTTAACTTTAACCTACAATCCTAAAAGGAGCCCTGGTAGTGTAGTGGATTATGAGTTGGGCTGCAAACCCTAAGATCAGCAGTTCAAATCTACCAGTCACTCCAGGGGAGAAAGATGAGGCTCTCTGCTTCTGTGAAGATTTTATAGCTTCAGAAACTCTGTACAGAGTCACTGTGAACTGGGACTGACTCCACAGTACACAACCACTCCTACATCTGTTGTTTAAGGAGTCCTAGTAGTGTAGTCGGTTACACATTGGGCTGATAAGCACAAGCTCATCAGTCTAAATCCACCAACCACTCTGCAGGAGAAAGAGAAGGCGTTCTGTTCCCTTAAAGATGTACAGTCTTTAAAAACCTTACATAGCATCACTATGTTCCATAAAATTTAGCATTGCATTCCCTTTGATTGCAAATATATAACTGTACGCCATCACTCCCAGGAGCCCTGGTGGCATAATGGGCTACACATTGACCTACTAACCACAGGGTCAACAGTTCAAACTCACCATTTGCTATGTAGGAGAAAGATGAGGCTTTCTGTTCCTGTAAAGGTTTACTGCCTCACAAACTCTACATAGGGTTGTTATGAGTCAGAAGGGACTTGACAGCACCCACCCCCACCACCATCACTCCAAGGAGCCCTGGTGGAGTAATACATTAAGCATTGGATTACTAACTGAAAAGTCAGCAGTTCGAATCCACCATCTGCACCACCAGAGAAACATCAGGTTGTTTGCTTTTGCAAGGATTTACAGCTCAGAAATCCTAGGGAGAAGTTTTACTGTGTCCTGTAAGGTCTTTATGAATCTGAATCAACTCAATGACTGGGGGTTAGTTTTGACCATCACTCCACTTTCTTATGCCCATGGCAGACACTTTCTACACTGAAACCTCATAACCACCACCAATATATCAGAATCAGCACAAACGATGAAACATAAATGCTACCCCTGTTCGAGGCTCTCACCAAACGTTCATATTCTACAGCTGTGTTCTCTACTGAGCCACTTGTATTTTCTGTGATGTCTTTGATACCAACCACCTGCTGGGTCACTTACTAGTATGTGTTCCTGACAAAATAGATAAACTCAAACTCACTACCATTGAGTTCATTCTGACCCACAGAAACCCTGTATAGTTGGTTATTACAGAAGCATCCAGAAACCTTTGTGATCCCTATTTTCACATATAAATTTATAGCTTAAAAATTCACCCTTAATATGTGGTAATATGTAGCTGAACATGTAGTTAACACTTTGGGGAACTTGAAGAATATTCTCATGTGTAAAACAATAAGCAGAGGAAAGAAGATGAAGCAGGTGTCTGATGGTTGACTCCACTCCTTCACTAGTTAAACACTGTGCTCCAGCTCCACACATATATTTCAAATTTATGCTTCGGATGTTTTGCAATAAGCAGAAGAAGGACTGTGAAATCCACAAATGCCAAGGGTCTTCTGCCATGCAATCAATCTGAATTTAATCTCACTGTCCCAAGAGCCCATTCTAGTACAGGCTAGTTCAAAATGTTGGATTCGTTTTAAGAAGACCAAATGACAAAGAGGGATAACCTCCCTCTGCCTCTTCATGAAGGGAATGAGACATAGAACTTAGTTTCCTATGGTTTGCTTTAATAAGAGTTATCTTTAAATCATGTAAAATAATCCAGATAAAATATTTAAACAAATTAAAGCATCCAACTGTTTATATGTTTGGGCTGCATGTTCCCCAACACTTTGGTCTTTCCAAATAGAAGTTATTGGCATTACAAAACCGAAAGTTATGCAAGCATCAAACATAGCTCCAGGGATCTCTAGCTAGAGTAAATTTTATGAAGTGTATAATATTTAAGGACCTGTCAACCAAAAGGCTGGAGTCGTAATGTGGCTCTGTAGAATAAGCAAGCACTCAAATGCAAGGTCAGGTTGCACTGCAGGGTTGGTGGTTCAAACTTATCAGCCACTCCTTGGAAACTCTATACAGGGTTACTATGAGTCAGAACTGATTCAACAGCACTTAACAACAACAACAACCAAAAGACTGGCTGTTCAAACTTATGAGTGGTTCTCTGAAAGATGAGGCATTCAGCTTTCATAGTAAGTACAGCCTTGGAAACAACAGAGGCCAGTTCTAGTTTGTTCTGTAGGGTTGTTATGAGTTGAGATCACCTTGACAGCAACAGCTTTTAGTAAGAGGTAGAGAAGACTAAGGAGATGGCCCTATTTTCTTCCTAGACTTAATGAGAACTTTTAGTAAGTGTCCATCGAATTCTCTTCTTCTTCTTTTGCTTACAAAACTCCCCCGAGATATGATGAATCTTCACATTTAAAAAAAAAATCTGAAATGAAGAGTCTGAAGAAAAGGCATTCTCTTCTCCTGGAAAAGTTGATCAAGCTTACCTGTGTGGGAATGATATAGGTCATCAGATACTGAAACTGTCATTTCATAGATATGTCCAGCTGAAACCATCTCTGCATTTTCATAATCCAACTCCCTGGCAACCTTAGAAAACAGCATTATTTCAGGGAATAGGGTACACGTTTTTTAAAGTACACGTCTTAAGTAATAAATTGTTCTGGAAGAGGCAAGTGTATGGCTATTTTCATTTCATAAGATGGCATCAGAATACGTCACAGACTGGATCTCCTAGACTAGCTTACTCTTGGATAGAGCATCTTGGTATAGGAGAAGAAAAGTGTGGGTCATCTCTTGTCTTCACTGTCTTTCTAATTGTGTGGCCTTTGGCAAAATACTTTAAAAGAGAAAATATTTTGTAAGTAATTATAAGTGATAAAGCACTATTACACACCCACACACATATAAATATATCATTCTTCTTATGACAAGTCAATTATCCATTTAAGAATCTGTAATACTAATTGGGTCCAAGGAGCCCTGGTAGCACCGTGTGTTAGGCACTGGGCTGCTAACTGCAAGGTCAGCAACTCTAATCCACCAACCACTCCACAGGAGAAAGAGTCTGTCTGCTCCCATAAAAATTTCCAGTTTCAGAAACCCTACCTAAGGTCACTAAGGAGCTCTGGTAGCGTAGTGGTTATGAATCGGACTGTGAACTGCAAGGTCAGCAGTTCGAAACTAGCAGCTGTTCCGTGGGAGAAAGATGAGGCATTCTGCTCCAGTAACGATTTACAGCCTCGGAAACCCTGTACAGGGTCACTATGAGTCAGAACTGACTCCACAGCACACAACAACAACAACAAACTAGGGTGACTATGAGTCGGAATCAACTCCATGACAGTGGGTCTGGGTTTTTGGTTTAATTCCATGCCAGTCACAGATGTAGTCACTGAGGATATAAGATCCCACCACATAGATCTGAAGATATTTCTAATTTATCAGCATTTCAGTAAAATCTCAGTTTATATTCATTTGAATGGGTCAGTATGATACCAAATACTCAGGTGGTTGGAAACAGCTACATATTTTTTCTTAAACTTAAGGTCTGATTCATTAAAATATATTGAGCATTCTATGCCTCGAGCCCCACAGTAGATTTTAATACATAATAGTGAATCAATCAGAACCATTTGCAAAGCTTACAGTCTAATGAGAAAGACCAACAGTTAAATAGGCAGCTACAAGAGAGCATAGTAAGTGTTTTCATAGGGAAAGCAGAACTTCCAATAGAAATTCATAGCAGCAAACAGTGCATAGGAATAAGTGAAATTCAAGATCTCTATAGGCCTGGTGTGGTGCTGTAGGCTAATGTAGCAAACTGCAAAGTCAGTGGTTCAAGCTCACCAGCTGCTCCTTGGAAACCCTATGTAGGGTCGCTATGGGTCATAATCGACTCAAAGGCACTTAACAACAACAAAATAATTTTTTTGTTGTTGTTGTTGTTGTTGTTGTTGTTGTTGTTTTAAGTGCCATCGAGTCGGTTCCGACCCATAGCGACCCTGTACAGGGTTTCCAAGGGTGTAAATCTTTACGGGAGTAGAAAGCCTCATCTTTCTCCCGCGGAGCGGCTGGTAGTTTCGAACTGCTGACCTTAAGGTTCACAGCCCGATTCGTAACCACTACGCTACCAGAGTTCCTTGTTGTTGTTAGGTGCCATCAAGTTGGTACCAACTCATAGCGACCCTTTGCACAACATAACGAAACACTGCCTGGTCCTGCACCAACTTTACAATCACTGCTACGCAGAGGGCCCACTGCTGCTGTCACTGTGAAAATCCATCTGTGCTCTTCATCATGTTTCAATACTCAATATCCTGGTGCTCTCTGACAGTGGTCCACTGCTATTCATAAGGTTTTTAGTGACTAAATATTTTGAAGTAATCTATCTCTCCTTCTTCTGAGTCTGTCTTTGGAAGCTCAGCTGAAACCTGTCCACCATGGGGGACCCTGCTGGTATTTAAAATACCTGTGGCATATCTTCCAGCATCACAGCAACACACAAGACGCTACAGTATGACAAAGTGGTAGAATAACAATTGTGAAAATGTAGAAATTAATTTGAGGTGGATGATGGGTGGAACAAGCAATTCATATATGGAACATATGTGAAGACCCAAAAGTTCCTTAGCAACATGTTTACAAAGCCTCCATCATTTTCCAAACTCCAAATAATAACAACTTTGCCTTAGCATTTTAAAATGAGTCAATCCAAATAACCACTTGGATTAGTTCTTCAGCTTCCAAATTTCACAACATATGCAAAAATTCAATTTGTAGGTTTTGGAATTTGTCAAGAAGTTTTGCATTTAAGGCCACAAAAAGAGAAAGATCAGTAATAACTCCATCAGTCATATTGTCTGACTATGACGAAGTGTTTGCTGATGTTTGGAGTCAAGGACAATTAAACAAAGTTAACATGGAGTCCTGGTGTGGCGCTGTAGGATAAGCAATGGACGGAAGGTCAGTTTGAACTACAAGGTTGGTGGTTCAAATTCACTAGTTGCTCCTTGGAAACCCTATACAGGGTCATTATGAGTTGGAGCTGACTCAACAGTGCTTAACAACAACAGGGATTAACGCTTTGAAACAAAGACCTGTGGAAATTAGAAGGAGGTTAGAAGGAAGAACTTCTTCCATGACAGAATCCCCTCTAGGCAAGAAAAAAAATAAGCTTATTATACTCATCCTCTGCCAAAGGAAAGTTTAGAATCTAAACAGGGTGGAGTAAGGAGGAGCTGATCAACCTCTCCAATGTCATGAGAATGGACCATCATTACTCCTGTAGACATACAGACTTACCCTCTAAAGAAATCCTTTATAGTCTCTGAATCATTTCCCCAGCTAAATAAGAATAAATGACCTTGTGCTCATTAGGAGAGGAAGGAAATGAAGGTTGGCAGCAGGACAATAAAGGATTTGCCCAAATTCCTCCTAGCAAGACAGCCTAGAACTTCTTTGTGCTGTGTCAAAGCTCCTTTTGCTGAATCTACCAACACCATCTCATCTGTGGTCATAACATAGCCCCATCTTCTTGGAAAACTTCCAGACAAGACAGCAACTGGTGCTTACCTGAATGAAATTTGCAGCACTTGGCACCTGCTCAAAGAGTTGGCCAGAACCAATTGGCCCTGAGCTTGGAGCATAATGAAGTTTATTAGGAGGCTCATCGATGTCCTGACACAAGAGTCTTGCAACTACTGTATCTTTTGCAATCACCTCTTTGCCTGTGTACCTGTTTTATTTTTTAAAAACAAAAGACACTTTGAATGAATATTCCTTAATATTTTAATGCTTTCCCCATAAATCTCCACTAGTTTGGATAATACATATGTATGGAGGCCCTATTTATTCTAGGGCAGACAGACCCGCTTGGGAGATTTCCCAAAAAGCATTTTCCAAAAGATGCTATGATCTTAAGATGTTTTTTTTCATTTTCTGAGAGTATTTCCCTTTTTGCACACACCTGAGTACTTGTTAGTCATGAGAAGTTTATTAGGGACCTTCAACTCAATGAAGAAGGGCTGAATGGGGATCAGATACTTTCTGGAATTGTTCCAACACAAAGTATCCAAGCGCTGCAATCAACATGGACAATTCCTCCATTCTATAATAATAGTCAGTGGTTCAAGTAAAGGTTGACGGTTCAAACCCACCAGCAACTCCTTGGAATCCCTATACAGGGGCAGTATGAGTCAGAACTGACTTGATGGCACTTAACAACAACAGACTAATAGTAGATTTATTTCAGCCTCTAGATATTCACCCATTTCTTCACCTCTTTTTATCCCTAATGTTCACTCTTAAATCCTCAATCCCTAAATCTTACTCCTTCAAGAAGTTCGCCTGGTTAACTCCAACCTTCCACGTTCTCCCTCTCAACAATCAAAGCACAGTATAAAGGACTTAATGTATAATCACATTATATACTTTTATTATTGTTTCATATGAACTAACCATATTACCTTGATAAGATACAACCTCCTTAGAAAAAATGAGTGTATAAAATACTCCTAGTGTTACCTCCATGTACTATAGCACTGGATGCAGCATGTGGTAGGTTAATTAGGTTAATTACCTATGGGCCTCTTGGGATGATCATAATAATAGTAATAATCATAATGTATAACACTAAATATATGCAAGACCCTTTAATAAACACATTCCAGGCATTAGTTGTATTTGAAGGAGCTCTGGTGGTGTAACAGTTAAGCACTTTAAGTTAAGGTCATTAGTCACAAGTCTTTAGTCAAAAGTCTGGAGGTTCAAACCTACCATCTTATCTGTGGAGAAAGATGACATAGTCTGCTTCCATGAAGATGGCAGTTGTTAAGTGCCATCGAGTCAGTTCTGACTCTTAGCAACTCTACATAGGCTTTCTGAGGAGTAGCTGGTGGGTTTGAACTGCTGATCTTATGGTTCACAGTCCAGTGCCAATCCTGCCATGCCATACTAGGAGTCCATAAAGATTGTTATTGTTGTTAAGTGCCATCAAATCGGTTTCAACCCACAGAGACCCTGTATAGGTTTCTGAGGAGCAGCTAGTGGGTATGAACTATGAACCTTGTGGTTCACAGTGCAGTGCGGATCCTTAGAACCTTGGAAAGCCTATGGGGTAGTTCTACTCTTTGAGACAGAATTGAGTTGACATCAATTACTTTTTTTTTTTTTTTTAGTGGATTGTTTTTGATCTTTGTAATAAACTCTCTTATTGTTTAGTGCCTTCTGCACTGTGGGTTAATGCGCCAGACTTGTTGTTGTTAGGTGCCATCAAGTTGGTACCA
>NW_006408564.1:17265484-17279695 GCF_000296735.1 Chrysochloris asiatica
GTAGGTGTAATTATCAACTCTGTTCAAAAGGTTGAGTAATTAGGGTCCAAGCAAGACCACACAAGTGCTAATCAACAGAGGCTGGATTTTCTTTTTCGTTATATAAGCGGAAACACTGGGCCGCTCTCCTACGTGTAGTTGACAGGCTGGGCAATAAGGAGGCATAGAAAGTTGACAAAGATAAAGGGTTGAGGGCTGAGCTTTCATTATTAGAAATTGACATGCAGACAGTAATGCAGGCTGACAGTCTCTTATTCAAATTCCAAGCTCCAAAAATATTTGAAACTCAAAAATTTCTCACAATTTGTTTGGCATCATAACCTGACGAAACCTGAAGTTTTGGGCAGCAAAGCTTTACCTGAACTGTTAGATCTTTATTTGTCTTGCTTAGTGTGAGTATTTACATGCATACACTTTAAGTTGATGATGATGCACTACCTAACCCCTACTAGAGAGATTCCATAATATATGCACAATAATATGGCTCCTATTAAAAAACAGCCACCATCATACCAATTTCCACTTACAGTGACCCCAAATTGCAGAATGGAACTGCTCCGGAGAGTTTTCAAGGCTATAAATTTTCAGAAGCAGAGCATCAGATCTTCTGAGGTACCTCTGGGTGGGCTAGAACCACCAACCTTTCAATTTGCAGTCCAGGGCTAAGTCATTTGTGCTGCCCTTTTCTTCTGTTTTAGTCTGGGGGTTCCACTGAAACCTGCTTGGCACCATAGATAGCAAGCCTCCTTGACAAGCAGGTGGTGGCTGCACATAGGTGCACTGGCTGGGAACTGAAGCCACGACGCCCAGAAAGAATGTGAGAATTCTACCAATGAATCACTACTACCTCCACATATACAACCATACTACCTTTCTAACATCTAAAATTTATTTTCCCAATAATGAATCAAGTATCAAGGATTTCAGATAAGGTGTTGCAGTTGTTGCTAAGTGTTATTAGGTGCCATTGATTCGTTTTGACTTATAGCGACCCTGATTTGGTTTCTGAGGAGCAGCTAATGGGTTTGAACTGATGTCCTTTCACTTAGCAGTCTAGTAGTTATCCTACAGCACCACACCAGGGATCCAGATAAGGGATTCTGGACCTGTAATAAGGAACATATACCAAGCTTAAATCACATGCTCAGCACTGTGCTCAGAATGTTATATAAAGTATTCCATTTACTCCTCACAACCACCCTAGGAGGTAAGTGCTACTGTTAATCACATTTTATAAATAAAGACATTGAAGCTCAAAGAACTTAAGTAAATAGCTGAAGATCACACAGCTAATAAGTGATAGAATCAAGAACCCAGGCCAAGTAGACCACACTTTCAGTCATGAATTGGTCCAACATGTCAGTTCTGAGCACCAGGATACACGGCTCAACAAGAGTCACTTGAATAATCAACCACGTGTCCACGTGGGCCAATAACTATGGCAATACCTCCGCTCTTGCCCATTCAAAATTCTTGCCCCTGCCCACCCACGTCAACTCACCTAATCACATACTGATCACAGAAAGGGATGTTGTCATTGATGCCTTGGATATAGACAGCCACTGAAATCGCCGCACACCTCCGGTCTTGGTCACAAGCCCTAATGTAGAAGGACTGAACTCGTGCAAACCCTGCTCTCTCCACGTCCAGGCGGGCAGCAGTTATTACAGTCCCAAGCTCTGTAACAACACAACACATTTTGCTACACAGTGGTCTATGTTGTCATTTTCAAAATTCGGTTTTACATATGTGAAGATGGAAAACACACAGGGTAAATTATGCCCCATTCATTAGAAGTAAGAAACTGGCTCAAATTGTAGGCATGAGTGTGTGATTGCTTAAAACCAAAATACACTCATTAATCATATTGTCGTTGTTGTTGTTAAGTGCCGTCGAGTCGATTCTGACTCATACCAACCCCGTATAGGGTTTCCAAGGAGCCGCTGGTGAACTTGAACCACCAACCTTGCAATTCAAACGACTTTGCAGTCTGACGCATTAGCCCACAGCACTACACCAGGACTCAATTAATCATATTAGCTAGTAGCAAAAATAAAAATGGATTTAATCTTAGGGGAACAGAAAAGACTTAGGGTCATTTAGAATCCAAACTGAGAGACAATACTAAAAATGTGTTGTTATTGTAGAAAAGTAAAAAAAAAAAAAAAAAGAAATTGCAAGTAGATGTGCAACCCTGTATAGGGTTTCCAAAGAGTGGCAGGTGACTTTGAACCACTAACCTTGCAGTCAAACCAACTTTGCAGTTCAGTGCCTTATTAAGGGAATGAAAATCATGATGTGATAAGAAACAAGAATTTCCAATAGTCAAGTCCAGAAAATTGTAAGGATCAAAGTTCTGACACAGGAGGCCTACTCCGGTAACAGACAGACTAAACTTGGGAAGAGTGAGGCAAGGACCAGAGAAAACACGGTCTTGTGGCTGAGGTAAGAAGACTAGCTTGCACTTCAAGTGCAAAGGAAAATCACTGGAGAGTTTTACACAGGGAGAGAATCTGATCCAATTGGACTTCTTTAAAAAAATTCTTTCTAACTGCTTTGTATTCCATTGGAAGCCCTGAGTGTGAAAGCAGGCACCCTATAAAGAGAAATGTGCAGTAATGAAGGTATTTGGGGTTCTCCCAGAAGCAGAGCTCACAATGAGTGCAAGTAGTTTATAGGGAGGTGATCAGTGCAACTCAGGGATGTGGCTTGAAGGAAATGAGGCAAGGAAGGAAAAGTAACCAATAAAACAGTGTGTGGCCAATCAAATCACCATTGTGGACAACTGAAGTGTAACCTCACTGGAGAATCTAGAAACCAGTGGAGAGTATACATTCAAAATTTTTCCCGGGACAAGGAGCTAGAGTATTCTTCTATACCAACTACCTTCCACTATTAGTTAAGAATGGGAGAGGGGTAGTATTTCTCTAATACTTGTAAGCTGTTGTGCTTGGGGTAGCAGGAAGGAGATAGAATAGACAGCAGATCCCAAATAAATCTTCAAGCAAAGAAATGCAGCTACTGATCGCTGAAGTCTGGTCTGCTGTACTGAAATTATAATACCTGAAGAGTAATGGGTGAAAGACTAATAGCATCTACTCCAATGACTTTAATCTGCAGATGCACTAAAGATAATCAATCACCTTTCTTCTCTACTCAGTTCCCGAATGATCATACCCACCCAAGCTTCAGCCATAGCTGACTGGCTGAGGAATAAAGGACTGACTCTAAAAAGGGTTACTATGAGTTTAGGGTTGCTAGACTCAATTATGGAGTCCTGGTGTGATGCTGTGGGATAAAGCACAGGACCTTAAGGTCACTTTGAACCACAAGGTCAGCAATTCAAACTCACTAGCCACTCCTTGAAAACCCTATACAGACTTACTGAGAGTAGGAACCAACTTCACAGCACTTAAGAACAATTAACAACACACTCAATTACAGTAGGTTCTAGAGAGTCCAATCAGATTCTCTCACACCAAAATGTGGCCTTGAAGCAGAAAAGAATGAGTTAGGTTTGAGAAGATGTGCTAAGATGTTGTATAGCGTATAGCACAAATGCCGCCATTTTGTACCTGCCACCAAGGGTCAAACATTAGCTAATGAATGAACAGAGAAATGGGTCTTGCAGAAAAAAATTACCTAACAGAGTTTTATGAAGCACTGACTATGTCTGTCATGTTAGCGTTCTAGAAACGAGGAAGGCCTAATACCTTCCGTCAGGAAATTCAGTCTTGTAGAGGAGATAAAAATAACCCACAGATGATTACAGTAGTACACGACAAGAGATATAATTTTCTGGGAACAACTCTCAACCTACCTTTGTCAATTGCAAAGTAAACATTTCCTGGATCTAATGCAAAGGTTAGATCTCCCAAATTATCTTCATCTATTGCCTGGCATTCACCAACTGTTTTGCCAATTGGAATTTCTTCATCTAGTGTGATGTCAACTTTATTCTGCAGAGTTGAGTTTATAGAAGTAACACTCAATACAGAACTGTCAATACTGAATAAGCTTGTTTTGCAAAAAAAAAAAAAAAAAAGAAAGAAAAAAACAGAAAAGAAAGAAAAAAAGACTTTTCTGTGTATTATGTATTAAGACCATGGAGGGCAGGCATGGAAAAAAAAAAAAAAGAAAGAAAGAAAAAAACAGATGATTAGTGTGGCATTTGCTTAGTGTGTAGTCTTTTCTATCCTGAAGGGTGGTGGAGGGGTAGAGGGCTGGAGGTCATAATTATGAAGGTGGAAGTTATGACAGTGATGTTCACTGCTAACCAATTTATTGATACTTACCCATAGACACACAACAAACCCATAGACAAGTGTATTATCTCATTTATTCCTCACAGTGGGCCTAGGGAATAAGGAGCTCTGGTAGCGTAGTGGTTACCAGTTGGACTGCTAATCTCAAGGTGAGCAGTTCAAAATTATCAGTGGTTCCAAGGAACAAAGTTGAGGCTTTCTGTTCCTGTAAAGATTTACAGCCTTGGAAACCCTATACAGGGTTGCTATGAGTCAGAACGGGCTCCACAGGACATAACCACCACCACCACTACCACCAATACCAGGCCTAGGGGTATATGTGCCATTTTGTCCCCATTTTACAAATGTAGACTTTTTAATAAATTTAGTAACTTTAGGAAATAACTATTTAAGTGATTTAGAGATGATTTGACACTAGAGACTATATTCTTAACTTCTATGTTCTTGCCTATCTACAGTAAGATGTAGTTCCTTAAAATTGTTGTTGTTGTTGTTGTTAAGTGCCGTCGAGTCGATTCCGACCAATAGCAACTCTATATAGGGTTTCCAAGGAGCAGTTGCTGAGCTTGAACCACCAACCATGCAGTTCAAATGACTTTGCAGTCTGACGCATTAGCCCACAGCACCATACCATCCAACACATAGTATACTAACAATACATTGTACTGATAATAACACCTTATTTTTATTCCAATTTCAATACATTGTATACTCGAAGACAATTATGCTTTCCAATTTTAAGAATGCCTTATTCTTTGAAATCTTAAGTGGTTGTTTATATCTTACTTAGTTATTTTCCTTCTTGACAGAAAAAATGATGGAAAAAAACTATTCCATTGTCATGGAAATTGTGCTGAAATGAATTTCAGAAACTACATTTCCATATTGAATCTGCAAGGTCAAGTTAAAATAGTAAGTTTCATGTTTTGTGTCCTTACCTGCAGGTGAGAACGGGGTCCTTATTGTTGACATTGATGAGAAAAATCTTTAGATTTCCAGCAGTAGAAAGTCCTCCAGGATCAACCACTTTAATAATTAGTGAAAAACTACAAGTACAGTCATAGGAAAGACAGCTTTCAGAGTAACACATACACTTTCACAGAAAATAAAATCTATTTAGGTTTAACTGGCCAGTTAACACAATTTAGTTAAAATGTCAGTAAAAACAGTTATTTTAACAGCTGGAAATGGCTGGTGCTTTAAGCACCAAATTAGGCATTAGTCAAATCAGTTCAGAGGACAAGTATGGACATAGAAAAATCTGCTAATTTCCCAATGAAAAATGAAGGAAATTCTTTAAAATGGTGAAATAAACAAGGTTTATGGTTATGTGTTCTTTTCAAACATTTACTTTGTGACATTGAAAACTGAGAAATGTAAAGGAAAAGTATTTAAGAACACTTCAAAACAATTGAAAGCCATGGGGAAATATTAGGATGGTTAGCTGTTTAATGGGTATTTATTTTAGCAGAAGAGGCCTGGTGGAGCAGTTGTTAAGTGCTTGGCTGCTAATCAAAAGGGTAATACCTGGACCCAGCAGTCACTCAGAGGGGGAAATATGTGACAGTCTGCTTTCTGAAAAAGTAATAGCCTTGGAAATCCTATGAAACAATCCTGTGTTCTAGAGGGTCATTAGGAGTCAGAATCAATTTGAGCCAACGTTCGTTTTTTTTTTCCCCCTAATTCATTTTTATTTCAGCAGAGATGTACATGGTACTGTAATACAAGAGTGCTAGAAAAATGGAAAAATTGATCCTAATTAAAAGATGAATGTTGTGGCCATAAACTATAATCTAGGGTCACCAACTACCTTGAAATGCCCAGAACTGACCCGGTTTTCCACCATCTGCCACATAGTCATACTAGAGTAACTTGCATGTTGCTATCACTTTGGAAGCTATGCCACTAGTATTTCAAATACTCATGGTGGGCAGGTTTCAGTAGAGCTTCCAAACTAAGACAGACAAGGAAAAAAGACCTGTCAATCCAATTCCAAAAATTAGCCAATGAAAATCATAAGGATCTCAAAATAACATTGTCTGACACAGTGCTAAAAGATAAGCCCCTAGGTTGGAAGGCATCCAGAATGAGCATACAGTGGCCATACCAATGGACTCCAGTAAAGCAATGGCCTTGAAGACTGTAAAAGACCATGCAATGGTCCATTCAGTTGTTCACAGAGTCACGGTAAGTTAGAGGCCCCTTGACAGACACTTACAACAAGTGTGGGTTTTAGCACTGAAAGTCCTTCTTCCAAGAAACCACTTGCTGTTCCAGGCAAACCAAGACTGTTGGTCACCCTGTATCTTTCAGGAAAAAAATCTATTTTAACTTGAAGTACACTGACAAGTGAAACAAAAATAACTGCTTTCTTTTTATTTACTCTGAAAATTAAACCAGTTCCCTAGTTTGTTCATATTTCATCATTTTTCCTAAAAGAAGACGATTATTTATGAGGTAGCTCATATAAAAAATCACAAAGCTAATTCACTTTTTAAAATAAAGACATTTCTTTAATAATTCTGGGAAGTCTTAACTTCAAGGATGGAGTGAATGAGGTGTGAGCAAAGCCCAGAAGCCTCAAAGAATTCAAATTACCTTTGGTCTAGCTGAGTGCTGGAGACTTGAAGGCAGAGGGACAAGGAAGAAATGTGTCTTTCTAACTTATTCATTGTGATTTAAACTAGTGCTTTCATGGTCCCTATACCTCCTTTGGAATCTTTGCGTGGTGCTGTGAGTTCATGTGCTGGACTATAAAATTGATCTGAACCACAAGGTCAGTGGTTCAAGCTCACCAGTCACTCCTTGAAAGCCGTATATAGGACTCCTGGTGTGGCACTGCGGGTTAGTGCACTGCACTGCAAAGTCAGTTTGAACTTCAAGGTCGACAGTTCAAGCTCACTAGCCACTCCTCAGGAACCATATACAGGGTCAGTATGTTTTGGAACTGACTCGAAGACACATATCTCCTGTGGAGTCCTGGTATGGCACTGTAGGATAATGTCCTGGACCATATCAGTTTGAACCACAAGGTAAGCTTGAACTGCAAGGTTGGCAGTTCAAACTCACGAGCTGCTCCTTGGAAATCCTATACAGGCTCACCATGAGTCAGAACTGACTCGACAGCACTTAACATCAACCACAATATCGCCTTTAAAAGAAGTCCTGGTAGAGCAATGGGTTAAGCTTTGGGCTGCTAATCACAAGGTTGGTGGTTCAAATCTACCAGGTCCAAGGGAGAAAGATGTTGCAGTTGCTTCTGTAAGATTTCCAGCCTTGAAAACCCATTTGGTACAGTTCTAGTCTGTAGAACTGCTACAGTTCAGGATTAGATCAGGGACCATGGGTTTTGTTCTTCATTTTTGTTTTTGTTTTTGGTTTTGGTTTGTGGTATATTTCATTTGAAGGGAGTGAATTGATAAGAATTAATGAGGCATCCCAAAATTTCTTTTTTTCTCACATTTATTCTCACCTATTATTGTTGCTAAGTGCTATCAAGCCAGTTCTGACTCATAGTGACCCTGTATAGGGTTTCCAAGGAGAGGCTGGTGAGTGTAAACCACCAGCCTGTGGTTAGCAGTCTCATGCTTATCCTACAGTGCCACTCCAGGACTCCAAAGGTAAGTTTAGCTACCCAAGGAGGATGTTGCAGGAGAACCTTGATAGGATGTTGTTGTTGTTGTTGTTGTTAAGTACTGTGGAGTCAATTCCGACTCATAGTTTCCGAGGCTGCAAATCTTTACAGGAGCAGAAAGCCTCATCTTTCTCCCGTGGAACAGCAGGTAGTTTTGAACTGCCGACCTTGAGATTAGCAACCTGATTTGTAACCACTATGCTACCAGAGCTCCTAGTGGGCTGCTAATTGCAAGGTCAGCAGTTCAAATCCACAAGCCACTCCAAAGGAGAAAGATGAGGCTTTCTGTACTCATAAAGCTTTACATTCTTGGAAATCCTATAAAGTGTTGCTATGAGTTGGAACTGATTCAACAGAGCACCACCACCAAGAGCACCTAATCTCTGCTGGGGTTTAGCTCCTAAAGCTGCTAACAGTAAGAATAAGTCCCATCCCCAACTTTATAATAGGGAAGAATCTTGCTCTTATGAGGGTCAGGAGCTGGTTGACTGGACTGGCTTACAAGTCCATTTTCTTTACTTGTGAAGCACATTGATGCAGACCAGGGGTAATCATGAAAGTCATTCTAATCATTTAACAAGTATAAAGGAAATAGGGAGAAAATGTCAGTCCATTAACTTTCCAAAGTTCCTGGATGGTAAGGTGAACGGCCTCTGTTTCAAAGCCATTCAGAGAAGTAGCCCATGGCCTCAGTAAAATGCAAACAAAAACATTTAAATCACCTGGATTCTTGGCTCAGATAAAAAAGTGGGTGATGCTGAGGGGGGCCAAAAGAGCCAAGTCTTGCACCTAAAGCAGTAATTGTGCAATTGCAGTTTAAATGACAGCTGGGTGTTTTTTTTTTATGATAATGCCAACAGCATCTACATTTTAGGAGCTTGCTAAGGCCAGATGGCAGAAGCATTCCAGAAGGAAATGGGACTTTCATTCAAGTGAATGAATACCCAGTAGCAGTATTTACCTTTTAGCTTCACTCTCAAAATCAAAAACTGCTGCTGTAGAAATGGTTCCAATGCTGTCGATTGTGAAGCCAGAGCCCTCCGGGGAAATGAAGTACTGTTTATTGGACAGTAAAGAGAAAGCAAAATATTGCAAGGACTCCACCTGGCTCCCCAGTGAGATCTGCATGCCTCTGAGGCATAAAATTTCTCTGCGCTCTGTGCCACCCGCTCCTGCTGGCCCCACACATGATTGGTGCTCATTAAATGTTGATCCATAAAAGTGGTAATGAAACTGTACTCCATTTAACCGATTTCAGGCAAGAAAGCCTGCTTTTAAATATTAAAAATGAATTTTCTTTGTCTTTACATTTATCATGTTACCTAAACATCTCACAGAGTATGTTGTACCCAAAGCTAAAATTAAATATAAAGGTAATTTAGGGAGGTTTTAGGGCAGTGAAATGTTTCTTTGTACTACAGTAATGGGGGGGCGCATGGCATTATGCATTTGCCAAAACCCACAGAACTGTACAACATAATCAGAGATTCGTAATGTAAAATACTAATGTAAATAAGGTAGCAATATTGGTTCATCATTTCTAACAAACAAACCATATACCAGTGCAAGATTTTAATCATGGAAGAAATATACAACAAGAGAATATTTGGGAACTCTATGCACTTTCTTGGGTTTTTTGTTTCTTTGTTTCTGAAAATCTAACACTGTTCAAAAATAAACATCTATTAGTTAATTTAAGGAGCTCTGGTAGCGTAGTGGTTACGAATCGGGCTGCGAACCTTAAGGTCAGCGGTTTGAAACTACCAGCGGCTCCACGGGAGAAAGAGGAGGTTTTCTACTCCCGTAAAGATTTACACCCTTGGGAACCCTGTACAGGGTCGCTATGGGTCGGAACCGACTCGATGGCACTTAACAACAACAACAACAGTTAGTTAGAAAACCAAAATGGAAAAATATGTTGCACATTTTTCAAACTAGATGAACTGAAAAAAAATATTCAAGCCTGGAAGCTGCAATACTAAATTTTTCTATGTGCTAAATATCAAATGATACAGAAAGCATCAAAAGAAGATGGAAGAAATGCCTAGAAGCACTGGACCAAAAAGAATTTGTTGATGTTTGTGGTGGTGTGAATTATCTACTTCTAGCCATAATCTGTAATTTCCACCAAACATTTCTGCCTTGCTGTTTCGGGGTAAAAGAAGGTAGAAAAGACACTGATACGATGGCATGGGAATGTTAGCAGAGTTATTTGTAATTGTAAAAACTTCAAAATCTAGCATGGGTTTAAAATAAGCCATCTCAGAAGCAAGAGGAGGGGGTCTCACTACCATCGTAAAAGAGCAGATTTCATCCTTTGGATGCTAAGATCCCTGCACTTTGAACCTCCTGGAAAAACCAAACAGAAATCTGCAATATTGGAAGAGTGGCAATGGAGCAGCAGCAGCAGAACCAAGAACCGGAGCCTGAGACAGAGCAGTGGTTTCCCATCCCACAGAGCAAGTCAAGTTGAGGGACTCTGGTCAGGAAGCTCACTTGAAGAGTGGGGTGCCCCCAAGCACTTCAATCAATCAGAGAACTAGGTTTGCTGAACCGTGGAACTAGAGCCAAATGCCCTCAAATTAAGGCTTTTAGCGGAGTAGTGTGTCCTGTGGGAATTTATCAGCAGCTGACTTGAACTGTGCCTTGGGCATTTTCTGATCCTTCTTAGTAATCTGTTAACTTCCCTAAAAAACCCAATAACTGGAATGTGGTGTCTGAGTTCGATGTGGCCATTGCAATGGGTTATTGAACCCAGATGAGCAGTGTCATGGAAGATATTGTTTGGTTTGTTTGTTTTTTTTGCAATATTCAACCATTTCTACAACTGATGGTACTGAAGGGAGAAGTTGAAGCTGCATTGACAGCATGGGGGAAAAACAAAATACAAACAAGGCTCCAGAAATTGACAGACTATAAATTGAAATATTTCCAAAACTGATGCAGTGCTGGCAGTACTCAACTAATCTATGCCAACAAATTTGGAAGACAGCTACCTGGCCAATTGACAAGAAGAAATCCACATTCATGCTCATGCCAAAAAAAGGCAACCTTACACACTGCAGAAATTATCGAGCAGCATCATAAATATAAAAGTCAAATAAAATTTTGTTGAAGGAAATTCAAAAACAGCTGCACCAGTACATCAATAATGGGATTCAGAAGAAGATATGTTATTAGGTGCCATTGAATTGGCTGTTACTCACAAAGACCCTGTACACAATACAGCAAAACAGTTTAAGCCACTGTGTCAGTCCATCTTACTGATGCTTCCTCTTTTTTGCTGACCTTCTACTTTACAGAGCATGATACCCTTTTTCAGGGACGGTCCCCCCTGATAACATGTCCAAAGTACTTGACAGGAAATCTTGCCAACCTCACGTGTAAGGGGCATGCCGGTTGTACTTCTTCCAAGAGAGAATTGTTTGTTCTTCTGGCACACCATGTTATTTTCAATATTCTATGTCAAAATCATAATTCATATGTATCAATTCTTCTCTGGTATTCCTTATTCATTGTCCAGCTTTCACATGTGCATGAGGTGATTGAAAATACCACAGCCTGGCCTGGGTCAAGCCCACCTTGGTTCTCAAAGTGAAATCTTCGCTCTTTATTTAACACATTAAAGAGGCCTTTTGCAGCAGAGTTGCCTACTACAGTGCATTGTTTACTTTCTTGACTGCTGCTTCCATGAGCATTGCTTGTGGATCTAAGTAAAATGAAATTCTTGGTAACTTCAATCTTGTGTCCATTTATCATAATGGTATTTATTGATCCAGTTGAAAGAATTTTTGTTTTCTTTACGGTGGTGGTGGTGGTGTGCTATGGAGTCAGTTTCAACTTGATGCAACCCTGCATAGGGTTTCTGAGGCTATAAATCTTTACAGGAGCAGGGATCCTTATCTTTCTATCTCAGAACGGCTAGTAGTTTCAAACAGCAGACCTGGAGGTTAGCAGCCTGACTTGTAACTACTATGTTACTAGAGTACATACTAAATGTTGTATTCTTTGATCTTCATCAGTAAGTGCTTCAAGTCCACTGTCCTTTCAATCATCTGAATAGTGCAGGTTGTTAATGAGCCTTCCTCCAATCCGGATTCTACATTCTTATTCATATAGTCCAGCTGCTCAGATTATTTGCTCAGCAGATTGAATAACTATGGTAAAAGAATACAACCCTAACACACACCTTTCCTGATTTTAACCCCTTGTTCTGTTTGAACAATTGCCTCTTGATGTACAGATTCCTCATCACCAAAATTAAATGTTCTGGAATTCCCATTTTTGCAATATGATCAATGGCTTATAATGATCCACACAGTCTACTGCCTTTTCACAGACTATAACAAGTAAAAATATTTCTAGTATTCTCTGCTTTCAGTCAAGCTCCTTCTGACATAATAATATGACTCATTACACAACCTCTTCAACTTGAGTTTCTGTCAGCTCCCTTTTGATGTACTGCTAAAACCATTTATGAATTATCTTCAGCAAAATTTTACTTGTATGTGATATTAATGCTATTGTATGATAATGTCCACATTCTGTTGGGTCACCTTGTTGTGCCATAATCTACCTTCCAGCCAGTTGGCCAGGTAACAGTCTTTCAAAGTTCTTGGCAACAGACAATTTCAGTTCACACAAAGAAATGAGACAGGGTGGCTCAAAAAAGTGACCAAAATATAGAACCAGAAAATCTTTTGAGAATGAAAAAGTATTAGAACAATCTGATAAAGAATTCAAAAGAATGGTATTTATATATCATCCATGAATTGAGAAAAAGCTGTAAAGGAAAGCAAGAAGAACACAGGAAAATCTTTAGAAGAATTTGGGAATCACTGCAAGAACCAATAGACAAAATAAAAGAAAAATTAGAAACAATACAAAAACTGCAAATAGAAATCCAGAAGACTAACACTAACAACTTTAAATTGCTTGTATATTCACAGGGCAAAGGAGTAGATATTAACCAATGCAAGGCTGAATTTGAAGGCAAATCTGTCAATTGTTGTTGTTGTTGTTAAGTGCCGTTGAATCAGTACCAACCCAGTGACCTTGTATAGGGTTTCCAAGAAGTGGCTGGTGAGCTTAAACCGCTGACCTTGCAGTTCAAACTGACTTTGCAGTGTAGTGCATTAACCCACAGCACCATACAAAGACTACATAAATCTCTTAATACTACTCTGATAAAAAAAAGAACAATCAGAAAAAAAGAATAAAAAACAAAAAAATGTGAAGAAAGTCTAAGGTTTATGTAGGACATCATCAAGAGGAATAACTTAGCTGAGATTAAAATTCTAGATACGAAAGAGGAAAAAAAATCACAGAAAATTGTCAAAGACTTCTTGGAAGAAAACATCCCTAACTTCATGAAAGACGAGAAGATTAGCATTCAAGAAGCTGAAGGAACCCCAAATGGATTAGATCCAAAAAGAAAATCATTAAGACATATTGTAATCAGACTTTCCAAAACCAAAGACAAGGAAAGAATCCTAAGAGCAGCTCAGGAAAAATGAAGACTAAGGTGTACCTCTACCACTCATCTGTCAGTTTGCCATACTGTGGTCACTTGTGTGTTGCTGTGATGCTGGAAATTAAGCCACCAATATTTTAAATACCATCAGGGTCACCCATGGTAGACAGGTTTCAGTGGAGCTCCCAGATTAAGACAGACTAGGAAGAAAGAAAGGAAGACTAATTCTGAAAGGTTACCACTGAAAACCTTATGATCAGTAGCAGAACATTGTCAGATATAGTACCAAAAGATGAAAATATTATGAATAACAACAGAACATTGTCAGATATAGTACCAAAAGATGAAAATATTATAAATAACAACAGAACATTGTCAGATATAGTGCCAGAAGATGAGCCAATCAGGTTGGAAGGCACTCAAAATATGACTGGGGAAGAGCTGCCTCCTCAAAGTACGGTTGACAATAATGATGTGAATGAGACCTTCATTTGCTATGGAGCACAACTCAAAATAAGGAGAAATCGTTATTTGTTGTTGTTAGGGGCCATCTAATCGGTATTGGCCCATAGCGACGTTATGCACATCAGGAAAAAACACTGCCCGATTCTGGGCTAACCTCACCATTGTTGCTACACTTGAATCCATCAATGCTGCCACTTGGCCAATCCATCTCGTTGGGGGTCTTCCTCTTCATCTCTGACCCTCCATCTTACCAAACATGATAGCCTTCTCTAGTGACTGGTCCCTCCTGACAATATGTCCAAAGTATGAGAGAAGAAGTTTGGCCATCTTGGTCTCCAAGGAGCACTCTGGCTGCACTTCTTCCAAAACAGATC
>NW_006408564.1:17283840-17293519 GCF_000296735.1 Chrysochloris asiatica
TAGCTATGAGTTGGAATCCACTCAATGACACTTAGCAACAACAATAACATGTGTAAAATATTGAATAATGCAGAAAACTTCAAAAGAAGATGGGAGAAACACACAGTCACTGTACCAAAAAAGAAACCATTTCAAGAGATAGCTTATGGATCAAGAACCAATGGTCTTGAAGCAAGTCCAAGCTGCACTGAAGGCACTGGCAAAAAACAAGGCTACAGAAATGGAAAGAATACAAATAGAAATCTTTTAACAAACTGATGCAGCTTTGGAGGTACTCCCTCATCTGTGCCAAGATATTTGGAAGACAACTACCTGGCCAACTGATTGGAAGAGATCCATATCTGTGCCCATTCCAAAAAGAGGTGACACAATGGCAGTTGTTAGAACAGAACAAGGGGACACTGAATGGTTTAAAATCTGGAAAGATGTGTGCCAAGATTGTATCCTTTCACCCTACATATTAAAACTGTATGCTACACAAATCAGCTGAGAAGCTGGGTTCTATGAAGAACCCAGGATTGGGTTCAGGATTGGAGGAGCTGAGAATCTGTGTTCTATGAAGAACCCAGGATTGGCATCAGGATTGGAGGAGAACTCTTAACAACCTGTGATAAGAAGATGATACAATCTTGCTTGCTGAAAGCAAAGTGGACTTAAAATACTTACTGATGAAGATCAAAGACCATAGTCTTCCATATGGATTGCACCTCAATGTAAAGAAAACAAAAATTCTCACCACTGGACCAATAAACAACATTCTTATCAATGGAGACAAGACTGAAGTTGTCAAAGACTTCATTTTGCTTGGATCCACAATCAACACTCATGGAAGCAACAGTCAAGAAATCAAACTATGTATTGCATTAAGCAAATCTGTTGCACAAGACCTATTTAAAGTGTTTAAGAGGAAAGTTGTCAGTTTGAGGATTAAAGTGCCCCTGACTGAAGCTATGGTATTCTCAATCACCACATATGCATGTGAAAGTTGGACAATAAATAAGGAAGTCCGTAGAAAAACTGACATGTCTCAATTATGATATTGAAAAAGAATATTAAAAGTATCATGAACTGCCAGAAGAACAAACAATTCTGTGTTAGAAGAAGTCCAGCTAGAATACTCCTTAGAAACCAAGATGGCCAGACTTTGTTTCGCATACTTTGGACATGATATCAGGTGAGCCAATGAAAAAGAGGAAGAACCCCAACAAGATGGATGGACACAATGACTGCAGCAGTGGGCTAAAGTATAGCATTTGTGAGGATAACACAGAACTGGGCAGCTTGACAGCAGCTAGCAACAACAAACAAGGTGTATCTGTCTCAAATCATGGTATTTCCAGTTGCTTCAAATGCGTGTGAAAGCTGGACAGTGTATGAGGAACATCAAAGAAGAATTGATACCTTTGAGTTAGGGTGTTGGTGAAGAATATTAAATATACCAGAAGAGTAAACAAATCTGTCTTGGAAGAGGTACAGTGGATGCGTCTTAGAATTAAAGACAAGGAGACTTCGTCTCATATACTTTGGATATGTCACCCAAAGTACTTGGAGAAGAACATCATGCTTTGTAAAGTACATGGTGGGTCAGTGAAAACAAGGAAGATCCTCAATGGGATGGATTAACAGTGGGCTCACACATAGAAACAATTGTGAGGTTGATACAGGACCAGGCAGTGTTTTATTCTGTTGCACATTAGGTTCACTATGAACGGGAACTAATCCAGTAGCACCTAAAAACAGCAACAAAATTAATGCTCTTAAATTTAAGTAAAACTGAGTTGCATTTAGGTAAAAACAATCTGACTTCTCAATGAGAACTTAGAGATGATTTGGTAGTGGTGGTAATGGGAGGGTGGGGATTTGTAAGAAGGAAAACCGGAAACATTGGGAATTTGTTCATCTTATTTTGTGTGTATAAGCACAGCTAATGCATTATAAAGTTCTTTTTCTTAGTGTCTTATTTACTTTCATTCATAGAACTTCCCAGGTATTGTGTTACATGTTCCAATACATTGTATTTTAGTTATTTCTTACAACTCTGTCCTAGGTTCAGAATGGTATCAAAATGTTCATGGAAAAAAAGACTAAAAAGATAAATGGAATTTCCCCACAAACTTATTGAAATCCCTTTGTATGATATAATTCCCATTTCACAGATAGGAACACTGAGCCTTAGAGAATTTAAATGGTTTACCACAGTGTGAGAACTGAGCTATCGGATATTTTATATAATGTCTCTCTGCTCACTGTGTTGTATCCTTAAGACAAAGTTCTGATTTACATTTGCCAAAGGAGGTAGGTAAAGTCAATGTTCCTGGACTAGAGGAGCATCAAAATATTAGAAAAGTTGGGGCAAAACGCCATGAGAGGATTAATACCAGCAGTAAATCAGACCAAGTGCTACTGAGTTAATAATTACATGGACTCAGATAGTTTAATAGAAAAGATTAAACCCAGAAGGATTGCAAAGCCACCTAAAAATCACTTGGAGAAATTAGTGCTCTTTTAACTTATTGATGTTCTGATGAATCATCAGTGTTTATTAATTTTAATTCATACCACCCATTTCTGTACATATAAATAAGACAGAATTGATTTTTGTCTTTTATCTAAGACAGTGTTGTTGAATATTAGCATTTGGGAACTGCAAGCGAATCCATCACATGTTTACTCTCAGGCGAAACTCAGGAACACTGATGCCTGCCGACAGGTGTCAGAGGATAGGGATGGCTGGTGGCTAAATTACCTGAGAGTGTTCAAAAGCACTAGGTCTGCTGATACATACATATAAATAGATTTTTTAAGACACTTACCTTTATGTTTGCAGCTCCTCAAAAATTTGCAGCTCAATTTCAATGTTACAGAGTTGTCAACAGTTATTTGAGAACTATGTTGATTGGGAAGCTCAGTTTTTATGAGACTGAATGTTTCATAAAATGAGAAACTCATCTTTAAAAAAAAACGTGACAGCACTGATATGAACAACTCCTGCCTTGGTATAAGGAAAGTTTGGAAATGGTGGTTGCTAAGCAGCCAGGGCCAGGGCTGGGAATGTCACTCAAATGAAGGACATCCAGAACAGGAAGGCAGTCCCCAGGACAAGAAAGGGACTCTCTGTGGGGCCATGTAGCTAGCTTAGGTTTGTTCCCCATCTCTTTATCCCATGTTATCTGTAAGGATTCATAGTGATGGGGTCACCATGATTCAAAATTGACTCCATGGCACCTAACAACAACAATCTGCAATGATACCACCAGCTAGTAAAGAGATGTCTCCACATTGAAACAACAAGAGCCCACTCCTGAACAGTGAGACCCAAGAATAGATTCTAGGGGAAATGTGTGGCCAGGGGAGTCTTTCCATCCTTCTGGATGGACTTAGCTTCAGAATCCACTTTATTCCCTCCTCAGAAAAGCTTATTCATGACTATTTGCTCTCAGAGAAGCTCGGGAATTAGAAATGTCAGAGTCCAAACTTCAGGGCCTTATGCAAGGAGGAAAGTTAATACTTATCCAGTAACTCACAGTTTCGAAGCTCGAACGGCAGCTACACAGAAACCATGGCTGGATTCTTCCGTGCACGTAGCATCAGTGGTGATAAAAACAAGAGTAATGACTACCAGTCTGACCTTGATTCTGTGCTCAGCATTTTTCCTGAATTATCTCATTTAAGTCTTAAAATAATGTTATGAGCATTGACACTATTGTCAGCCTTTTCTGACAGGAAGCTGACTCATTAGAAATGTTAAACAACTGGTCCCAGAACACTTAACTAAGGCAAATTGTTAATGTGCTCCTTAATAACCAAAAATATGGTACCCTGAATTCACCCAGAGGTGCTTCAGAAGAAAGGCCTGGCAATTTAATCAGCCATGTAACACCCCATGATGAGAGCACAGTACTATTCTGGTTCTCATGGAGTTTCCATAGAGAGAATTAACCCAACGGCAACTGGTTTCAATCAGTAGAAGCTGAAACTCAAACCCAGACCTCTCTAGCACCAGAACTAGTACATTATACTCACAGGAGACTGTCTTCCTGGGAGAAAGGCACTGCATATTTCTGTTTTAAAAACACTATGTTGATCCCTGATCTACAGAGGGTAGATAGGGATGGGCAACTTAGACATTGGCTACCTAAAATGAGGAGCTACCTAAAATGATAAAGGCACGAAGTGACTGGCTTACAAGTTTTCAAGAGGAAGTTTAGTTTAATTTTGTGTGTGGAGGGTGGGGGTGGGAGATAGAGTCCCCACTGAATAGTTTTCATCTTGTCTAGATAGATCTGGTAAAAAGAAATAGGAATAAGATTCTTATGATTCAATAGTGAGGAGTTGTTATTATGACTAATTGTGACTGTCACAATTGTAAAGATAGAAGCTTTGTAACCAAAAAAGAGGAGTATTTAACCTTACAGTATTAGAAACAAAGGACCCCAGGACCTTCAAGGTAGAAGAGCGCAAGACGAATGCAGGACCTCATCCAGAGAACAGCAACACTAGAGACAAAGTCATGGATAGGGGGAGTGGCTGAGCTCTATACATTCATGGGAAGAGAGGGACAAAGAGATAGTGGCCAGGAAGCAGACTTGCAGAATGTACCCTTTGGCAGTATAAATTATTATCTATGCCTGAGGGTTTAAAAAAAAAGAGATAAGAGAAATACTGTTAACTGATGGTACATGGAGGGGATTATAATCATTGTAATGAAACAAGGTGTATGATTTGTTGAATGTAAAACTGATGATCTGCCCTGTAAACTGTCACTCAATCCACAATTTAAAAAAAAATTATGTTGTTGTTATTGTTGTTAAGTGCAGTCAAGTCAGTTCTGACCCACAGAGACCCTGTACAGGTTTCCAAGGAGCAACTGGTGAGCTTGAACCACCGACCTTGTAGTTCAAACTGACTTTGCAGTCCAGCACATTAACCCACAGACAACGCCAGGGCTCCATAATTGACACTATTTTTTAATGTTTCCGGCAGGGATTAAATAATCTAGGTGGGTTAAAGCACAGGTAGAGAGCAAATTAATGTTACTGTTTAAAGAGAAAGAGAAGGAAGGGAAAAGAAGAGAAAGAAAAGAGAGAAGACAGGAAGAGAAATCTAAGATGGGTCCCTAAAGGAACTTTCAACATTTGAACATTTCAACATTGAACAGAGGAAATGATCCAGGAAAGAAAATAACAACAAGAAGTCAGAAAAGTAGGAGAAAACCCAAGAGTGTTCATTATCACAGAATGATAATTAGTAATAGTCTTGTTTTCTTGTTAAGTGCCATCAAATCAATTCCAACTCACAGTCACCCTGAACAGGGTTTCCCAGACTGCAAATCTTCCTGCGAGCAGACAGCCTCATTTTTCTCCCGCGGAACAGCTTTTGGGCTCAAACCACAGACCTTGTGGTTCTCAGTCCAGTGCTTATCATATGGACCATTTTAGGGAGTATTTATTGAATACTTGCTATCTGACCGCATTATTCTGTGGGAGAAAGATGAAGCTTTGTGTGCCCACAAGGATTTACAGCCTCGGAACCCTACGCAGGGTCACTATAGTCAGATCTGATTCCACCGCACATAACCCACCACCACCACCACCACCAAAGATTTACTGTCTCAGAAATCCTATACAGGGTTGAGCCAACTTGGTGTCACAGTCCACCACCACCATCAAAGGCACTATTCTAAGCCCTACCCTCATCTCTTCCCTCATCTAATGCTAATAACCCTGTGGTAGATCCTATTACAAATAAGGAAAACAAAGCACGGAGAGTTAACAGATTTGTGTAAGATCACAGAGCCAGAAAGTGGTAAAGCACAAAATTTAATCTAGACTGTCTGACTTTAGAATCTGAATTCTTATGCTGATTTATGTAATCCACAAGGTCTTTTCATTTTGAAGAGAATTAGTACAGAAGCATGACCTAGACTGATTTTTTTTTTTTTTTTTCAGTAAAACTAGGACTCCCTGTTGTGGTATTGTAGGATCAGTACAAACCACAAGGTCAGCAGCTCAAACCCACCAGCTGCTCCTCAGAAACCCTATACAGGGTAACTATGAATGAGAACCAACACAATGGCACTTAACAACAACAAAATGAACAAATCAGTGGTCTCCTATTAAAATCTTTTCTAGAAGAGAGACATTTAGGAAAAGATTTTCAAAATATGAACACAGATGCAATTCTAGACTGAACATGAACTGAACATGTCAGAATAGCCTTACATTTTCCTCCTGCAGCTACAGAGAAAACAACCGCGCTTTAGCCTTAACATTTTCTTCAATATTGGGAATTAGACGTGACATTGGAAGCCTTGGGGTTTTCATGAGACCCTTTATACTTTCTTCCTGAGTATTTGATTGCTCTCACATTCATCTTATACCCAATAGAAATAATTTGCTACCTATACACTTTCATAAGGACAAAGTCTATGGACTGCTAACCACAGGTTTGACTATTAGAGTTCACCAGCAGCTCCATGGGAGAAGATGCGGCTTTCTGTTCTTCAAAGATTCACCGCCTCAGAAATCCTATACAGAGTAACTATGAGTCAGAACAGACTCAATGGCACTTAACTACAACAATACACTTTCACAGGCGCTCCGGTGGTACTATAGGCAGTTCAAATCCATCAGCCACTCCAGGAGAAAGACGAGCCTGTCTGTTCTGTAAAGATTTACAGCCTAGAAAACTCTTTACAAGGGTCTCTGTGAGTCAGAATTGACTCAAGGCAACAGGTTGGGTTGGGTTTGGAATATACTTTCACTAAACTATTTAGAGTTTCATTCTTCCTAACACCAAATCTAGTTAACTGCTTCCAATACAGACTCAGATAGAATTAGGGACATCCATTGTTGTTGTTGTTGTTGTTGTTAAGTACAGTCAAGTCGATTTCAACCCATAGTGACCCTGTATAGGGTTTCCAAGGAGCGACTAGTGAGCTTGAACCACTGACCTTCTGTATAAGTCCTCAAGGTATACCTTTGCTCACTGAATCCATATTCATCCTCAGAATCTTTCTGAACGCTAGTGAGAGCCTCTACCGATCAATCAGAGAGGGCACGCAAGTAGAAACTCATATACCATTCCTGTCCAAGCCAGATGTTCCCAGTGGACTTTCTCAGGTGTTTACTGTTCATCTGTTACCCCTAACTAACATCATCTGAAAAATTAGCCTAGCAAACTTTTTTGCAATGTTTTCCAGCATGTGGCTCATAAACCACCTAAATATTAAAAATCTTCATTCACAAAATTGTTAATAGTTGAAGTGGATGATTCCATGGGAATTGATTATACTGTTCACTCTACTTTTGCATATGCATGAATTCCATAAATATTTATTAGATATTCCAATTTACTTGCTTCGGAATCCTAAAAGTAGGGGAAGCCTAGGGATATGAGTTTTTAACAGACTGATTCGAGTGGTATTTAAATACTCTAAAGTTTGTTCTTTCAAAGTGATCCTCAAATTTGCCTGCTTAAATATTCCAATGTCCAGACCACATCCTTTGTTGTTGTTTTTGCTAAGTGCATGAAGTCAGTTCTGAGTCACAGTGACCCTGTATAGGGCTTCCAAAAAGCAGCTTATGAGCAGTACAGTGCTTAACCTACAGTGCCACACCAGCACTCCAAACTACATTCTAAACTAATCAAGTCAGAATCTGTGGGTGGTTCCTGGGCTGCAGAGAAAACTGGGTGGAAGTGGGGAACTCAGGAAACAGGAGGGTTGGAATCCAAGGGGAGGTGTGATCTCAAAGTCCAACCCACAGAGGTCAGCTCAGCCTGATCTGGTGTAAACGTGATGCCTAGAGTTGTCCCCACCCAAAACATAGATGGTACTTTCACAATTCCACATCCCTCATTCAGTGGTTAGAGGCTATCCTCCACCAAAACACAATTGCGGTTGAGGCAATTCTGACTCATGATAACATCGTGTGTACAGAGTAGAACTGCATGATATGGTTTTCACGGCTGTGACCTTTCCCAACTCAATTACCAGGCCTTTGTTCTGTGGTAACTCTGGGTGGGTTCTATTTGCTAACTTTTCAGTTAATAGCCAAACTCATTAACCATCTGCACCTGCTCTTTGAACCCTAGATCAGTTCTCCTTTAGCTGATGGACGCAAAAATACATTAGAGTTCGGGGAGAGAGAGAGTACTCAAAAACAATAAAAAGTCATATAAAAGAATGTGAGAAGAGCATGAATATCGTCTACTACCATCTCTAAAACTTCCTATGTTGTAGCAGCTGAAATCATTGTTTGAAGGCTTCATGCTAAAAAGCAGAGTTCATTACCACTTTATGAAACCAGTCACTTTATATGTGAATAACACTGAACTCCATCTCATAGGCTTTGATAAATTTGAGTGCAAATAGACTTCATTTCAACTCTGAACTGATTTATAAAGGACCACCTGGAGTATGGTAATGAAAAAGATTGTAAACTCAAGTTGAGAAAGGGCCACATTTAATGAGTCATGATGCCTACCACAGCAAAAGAGAAGGCAATTCGGATACAACCAGAGAAGTTTGATGTCTGTTACCATTCATAGCGACCCTGAGTACAACATAATGAAACACTGCTCATTCCTTTGCCAGCTTTACAATCTTTGCTTTGCTTAAGTGCGCTGTTGGAGCCATTGTGTCAATCAATCTAACTGAGGGTTTACCGCTTTTACAGTGATTTCTGCTTTACTTGCTTGATGTCTTTCTCCAAGAACTGGTCACTCCTGATGGCAAACCCAAATCAAACTCTGGACATCTTTGCTTCTAAAGAGCATTCTGGCTGTAGTTCTTCCAAGACAGATTTGTTCATTCTTCTGGAAGGCCATTGTATTTTCAATAGTCTTTTCTGATACCATAATTTGAAGACATAAATTCTTCTTTAGTCTTCCTTATTCGTTGTTCAGTTTTCACATGTATATGAGGTAACTGAAAGTACCATGACTTGAGTCATGTGCACCTTATTCTTCAAAATGGCATCTCTACCCTTTTTTAACACTTTAAAGAGGTCTTTTACAGCAGATTTTCCAATGTAATATGTTGTTAGATTTCCAGACTGCTGCTTCCATGAGCGGTGATTGTGGATCCAAGTAAAATTAAATCCTTGACAATTTCAATCTTTCCTTATTTATTGTGATGTTGCTTATGAGTTGTGTTGTGGGGATTTTTGTTTTCTTTATATTGATGTATAATCTATACATCATGGAGGGCTTCTATCATGGAGGGCGGTGGCTAAACGATGTGCGAGAACTGCGCAGACCTGGTGGAGGTATTGAATGAAACCCAGACCATGGAGTGGTGGGGTGAGAAGTGTCTGGAGACCAGGTCGATGGGGAGACTATGCCTAGAGGGAAGAGACTGCAGGGGCCGGCCAGGCTGTCCTACTTGCCCTGGACGAGAGAGCGCCATCCTAGCCTAACCATTGGATACTGGCTTTGAGGAGGGGTCGACCAACTTAGAGACCCACAAGCTCAGCCCAAAGCGTCTCACTACAACCCAGTCACCCCTGCTGCGCTTCCACCTGGATTGACATCCGAGGATGGAAATACCAACTTTGAGCCGGACTTAAGGGCCCTAGCACAAGGAGATTCCTATTTAACAACAACCACGCAACTGCCACTCGTCTGTCTATCATGCTGTGGTGGTTTGAATTGCTGTGATTCTGAGGGCTATGCCACC
>NW_006408564.1:17297515-17299324 GCF_000296735.1 Chrysochloris asiatica
ATCAGCCAGGTGGCATCATTGATGGGCTCAAGTGGGCGGCGGTAGTGAGGTTGACCCAGGATCAGACATTGTTTCATTCTGTTGTGCACAGGGTCACTATGAGTCAGTTTCAACTCGATGGCGCCTGACAACAACAACAACATAATCTATACTGACGTCTGTAGTCTTGTTTTTATCAATAAGTACTTCAAGTTTTCTTTGCTTTCAGCAAGCAAAATTGAGTCATCTGCATACGGCGAACTGTTAAGTCTTCCTTCAATCCTAATTCTGTATTCCTTGTATAGTCTAGGTTCTTTAATTAACTGTTAAGCATACAGATTGAATAAGTACAAAGAAATGATGCAAACCTGGCACACACTTTCCTGATTTTAAACCACACCGTTCCCCCTTGTTCTATTCAAACTACTGCCACTTGGTCTATGTACAGGTTCTGCATAACCACCATTAATAGCTCTGGAATCCCTACTATTTGGAATGTTATCCATAATTTGCTATGAGCTACACAAATGCCTTTGTATATAGTTAACAAAATATAGGCAAACATCTTTCTGGAATTCTCTGCTTTCAGCCATGATCCATTTGATATATCTTGCTCTATGTCTCTTCTAAATACAGCTTAAATTTCTGGCAGTTCCTTGTCACTGTACTGCTGCAACATGTCTTTCAATTGTCTGAAGAAAAATTGTGTGTGAAATTAACAATATTGCTCAATAATTTCCACATCGCATTAGATTGCCTTTCTTTGGAATGGCAAAAATATATACCTCTTCCAGTCTGTTAGCCAGGAAACTGTCTTCAAATTTCTTGGCATAGACAAGTGAGCACTTTCAACACTGCATCAGTTTGTTGAAACACTTCAATCTACATTCCATCAATTCCTGGAACCTTGTTTTCCTCCAATGTCATTAGTGTAATTTGGACTGCTTCCTTCACTACTATCAGTTGTGGTCATGAGCTACCTCCTGAAATAGCTGGACATTTGATCAATTCTTTTTGGCACAGTGATTCTGTGTATTCATATTTTGCCCATGGAATCCTTTAATACTGCAACTTAAAGCTTGAATTTTTTCTTCCTATCTTTCAGCCTGAGCAATATCAGGTATATACTTCCCTTTCTAACATTTAACTCTAGCACTTTGTCTTCCCAAGCTGCCCTTTGAAAACTCCTGTTCAGCTCTCTTACTTCATTATTTTTTTCCTTTCTCTTTAGCTATTCTCTGTTCAAGAGGAAGTTTCATATCTTCTGAAAGCCATCAGAATGCCTGTTGCTGTGAGTCTTTGAGTCGGTTCTGACTCATAATAGTAAGCCTGCATAGGATTTCTGAGACCAACTAGTGGGTTTTAACAGCCAAGTTTGTGATTACCAGTCCAGTGGTTAGCATACCACACCACACAAGGGCTCTTAGAATGTTGGTTAAATTGTTAAGTGCCTTCGAGTCACTTCCAACTCATAGCAACCTGTACAGGGTTTCCAAGGAGCAGCTGGTGAGTTTGAATCACTGACATTACGTTCATACCTACCTTCTGATCCAGTGCCTATCCCACAGCACCTCACCAGGGCTCTTAAAATGCTTTGTTGTTGTTGTTAAGTGCCGTCAAGTCGATTCTGACCCATAGCGACCCTGTATAGGGTTTCCGAGGAGCAGCTGGTGAGCTTGAATCGCCAAGATGTTGCAGTTCCAACAGCTTTACAGTGTGGCGCATTAACCCACAGCGCCACACCAGGACTCCTTATAATGCTTGTTGTTATTGTTGTTGTTAAGTGCCGTCAAGTCGGTTCCGACCCATAGCTACCCTGTACAGGGTTTC
>NW_006408564.1:17299834-17303943 GCF_000296735.1 Chrysochloris asiatica
GAAACCCTGTACAGGGTCATTATGAGTCAGAACCGACTACATGGCGACAAAACAACACAACAAGTAGAACTATGTGTGTTCAATAGGGTTTTCAATGGCTCGTTTGAATGGTACACCATAATAATCAAGCATGAGCTGCCATGATCTCAAGAGACAAATCCTCCTTAAAAAAAAGATGTTTGTGATAATTCCTTTCTTCTTGTTGCTGTTGTTTAAAGGCCGACAAGGTTCCAACTCATAGAAAATCTGTATTAGGTTTTTGAGGCTTTAATCTTTGCAGGAGTAAAAACCCTCCTCTCTCTCCCATGGAGCTGCTGGTGGGCTCAAACCCCAGACCTTGTTGTTCATAGTCCAGTGCTTATCTTATGTAATCCCAAATACATTTCTTTTTTAGGCACTAACACCATTTTTTATTTTGTATTTGTCTTGTTTAACCTTCAACATGACTGTCAACTTTGAAGAGGCTGATCGTTGCTGAAAATTCATTTGCCTTGTGAGAATACACTAAAATTATTGATTTCTTTTCAGACATTCTTCATATAATAACACTTGGATACACATATCTTTATTAAGATAATAGCCTTAGCCTATAGAAAACATTGCAAGGGCATGTATACATTTGCAATGTACAAAGTAAAAAAAAAAAAAAGTATTATTTAGAGTGTGATTTCTCCCTGGTTCATAGCTTGTTGCATGATGATTTGACAATGGCAAGGTTACTGACTAACGTATGTCACAAACTTGCCATCTTGTGGATGGGGGTATAAGTTGTGCAAATATGAAGTAAACACTCCCAAAAATATTTATTCTAAACCTTCTTGTGGTTTTTCCAAAACATCTGCCTTTCATGTGGATTATTAAAGATGCTTTCTAGATAATTAAAGGTTTTCTTAAAGTCACTTTTGCCCCAATTATATAGCTATTTCAAGCAAAATTAGTTTTGAGCTTGGCTAACCCAGATAATTGCCTCAATTCTCAAATCCATTTGGCTAGTACATGCCTAAACTGAATGATATTTCATCACAGATCAGAAAATGTTTCCAAGAAGGTCTTGTTTATCCTTTTCTCCTGGTGTCAAAGATCGATGATATTTTAACATGGGGTTACAATGAAAGGCCAGGTAGTTGAGAGCAACTCAGAAATGAATCTCTCAATACCATCTGGGATCTTAAAAGCACATGAGCAGCTATCTGAGGTACAACTATTGGTCTCTCAATGTATAGAAGAAAGGAGCATGATGAGAATTGAAGATACTTGGAATCAATTAGTCCAATACATCAATGGAGCAGGTGAACATCAGTCACCATGACCATGAGACTAAAAGAACTATATGTTGTTGGTGTTAGTTCTACCGAGTCAGTTCCGCTTCATAGTGACCCTATATAGTGTTACCAAGGAGTGGCTGGTGGGTTTGAACTGCTGACCTTGCAGTTCATAGTGTAGTGCTTATCCTACAGCAATATACCAGGACTCCACATATATGTGCGAGTTTCAAAGTCCTGGTATGGCACTATAGAATAAGCACTAGAATGCTAACTGCAAGATCGGTGATTTAAACCCACTAGCTACTAAACTCACTAGCTACTCCATAGTAGCTAGTGGTTACAAATTGGGCTACTAACCTCAAAGGTCAGCCGTTTAAAACTACCAGTAGTTTCGAGGAAGAAAGATGAGGCTTTCTGTTCCCATAAAGATTTACAGCCTAGGAAACCCTATACAGGGTCACTATAAGTCGGAACAGACATCATGGCACATAACCAACCAACCAACCCAAGCTACTCCTTGGAAACCCTATACAGGGTAGCTATGAGTCAGAACTGAATCAAGGGCACTTAACATTATATGTATATATGTGTGTGTGTGAACATATACAAAGGAACTTCAAAAAGTTCATGGAAAAAATTCATTTTCCCAACAAACTTTCTGATGCCAACTTATGTGTCGGGGGTGTATATAAGTATTAACCTTTTGAGTGTGTATGTGTGTAAGTAAGTGAAAACAAAGTATTGAGGGTAAGTAAGAAAGTATTGCTACTAGGTTTCCAGTTAATACATGCACAGATCTATTCCAAACAAAACCTATTTAAATGTGTCTATGTGTCCAGTGGATGACTGCAGTAGTACATTTGTCTTCGTGTTCTTGACTTCAAAAATAGGTCCAATCAAAATAGTGGCTTCCGAGGGGATTTGCTGAGCCAGTTCAATTCAAAGCAGAGAGATCAACTTACAATATTAGGGTGACTATCTGGGCGATGCTAAAAGTGTATTCTTGGTAGATCTTGAAAGATGCAGAATAGTCATGAAACTTAGGAAGAAATTATAAGAAAATTGGTGAGAAAAATCCAAGTATTTTTTTTTCCATCATGAAAATACACCTACTCATTTTTTGAGGGTTTCAAGAGCAGTTCTAGGAGAATTTCATTGGGAAATGGGATCCCATCTACCACACAACCCTGATCTTACCTCTTCAAACTTTTTTTTGTTACCAAAACTCAAAGAATATTTAGTAACATGATCTGAGATTCTCAAGGATACCAAAACCATTTTAATGTATTACAAATCAAGAGTATTGAATCTGGGAAATGATTGTTGTTGCTAGGTGCTGTAGACTCAGTTTTGACTCATAGCAACTTTATGCACAACAGAGCAAAGGACTGCCCAGTCCTGCACCAACTTCACAATCATTTTCATGCTTGAGCCCATTACTGCTGTCACTGTGCTAATCAATGTTATTTAGGTTCTTTATTTTTTTAAGCTAATCCTTCACTTTACCCAGCATGATGTCCTTCTCCAGGGATTGGTCCCTCCTGATAATATGTCCAAACTAAGAGAGATATAATCTGGCCATTGCCACTTTTAAGTAGCATGCTGCTATCTTTCTTCCAACATAGATTTGTTTGTTCTTACGGCAGTCTATGGTATTTTTAATGTTCTTCTCCAAATCCACAACTCAAATGCATCAGTTCTTCTACAATTTTTCTTATTCACTGTCCAATTTTCAAGTGTATATGAAGCTATTGAATCCTAGTGTGGTGCTGTAGGTAAGTCAGTTTAAACTGAGAAGTCAGTTTGAACTACAAAGTCGGCAGGTCAAAACCACCAGCTACTCACCGGAAACCCTATACAGGATTTCCATGAGTCAGAATCCACTCGATGGCACTTAATAACAACAATAAATGATAGTACTGAAAAGATCATGACTCGAGTAGGTGCACTCCAGTCCTCAAATTGACATCTTCACTCTTCAGCAGTTTAAAGAGGGTTTGTGCAGCAGATTTGCAGAATGCAATATACTAATTTCTTGACTGCTGCTTCCATGACAGTTGATGGTAGATCTAGTCAAAATTAAGTCTTAGACAACTTCAATCTTTTTCCATTTATCATGATATTATTTATTGGTCTAGTGATTTTTGTTTTCTTTATATCAAGGTGCAACCCATACCAAGGCTGTGGCCTTTGATTATCATCAGTAAGTATTTTAAGTCCTCTTCACTTTCAGCAAGCAAGGTTGTATCATCTGCATATTACAAGTTGTTAATGAGTCTCCCTCCAAGCCTGATGTCATGTCATATTTTTCTTCATAAAACCCAGCTTCTCAAAATATTTGCTCAGCATACAATATGTCTGAAGTTTGAGAGGCAAAGTCTAGGTATCCCAGCCTCCAAGGAGCACTCTAGCTGCACTTCTTCCAACACAGATCTGTTGGTTCTTTTGGCAGCCTATGGTACTTTGAATATTCTCCACCAACACCATAACTCAAAAGCATCAATTCTTCTATGATCTTCTTTATTCACTGTGCAGCTTTTGTATGCATGTGAGGTTATTGAACATACCTTGGCTTGGGTCAGGCATACATTATTTCTCAAGTTGACATCACTGCTCTTCAACACTTTAAAAAGCTCTTGTGCAGCAGATTTGCCTAATATAATAGATTGTTTGATTATTATCTGCTGCTTTCCATGAGTGTTGATGGTTGATCCAAGAAAAATGAAGTCTTTAACAACTTCAATGTTTTCTCCATTGATAAGAATGTTGTTTATTGGCCCAGTGGTGAGGATTTTTGTTTTCTTTACAGTGAGATGCAATTCATAATGAAGGCTATGGTCTTTT
>NW_006408564.1:17306413-17323278 GCF_000296735.1 Chrysochloris asiatica
ATAGAAAGGAATGTTGGGAAACATGATTAGAGAAAACTTGTAAGCCCGCCTTCAGCCTATAACTAATTGGAATATCTCAAAGGGGTTCTACAACTTGCCCAGTGAAATAGGCCTCATGCAAAGCCTTTACAGAGTATAGGACCTTAGGTGGAATCCTGAGACCCATCCAGAATTTTATGAGGTGGGACATTCCCACTAGAAATGACAAGCAGACTGGAACAGCTACAGTGACAGAAGATACATCTTCAAAGAAAGATCATCAGTAAAAACCCCCCCAAAAAAATATCAGCATGACTGGCTACTACCAGAATAAGCAAGCTGTTCACCAGGAAGACATCAAGGCTAGCAATCAAGTGCCCTCAGGTAAACTCCCCTCTAAGACTGAAACTCAAAGGGAATACACAAACAAGCATGTAAGCTTGCTAGCAACCAGTCTTCTGGTGAGTGGAAGAACGGAAAAGCACCTAACAACGGAAAGGCACCTAACAACTCTGGGTGTCTAAGTGACATCTCAGTCAAATGTGTAAAACAAAACACATGAATTTCTTCAACCCTGCTCCTCTTCAAGGAGTTGGTAAAACTAAAAACCTAGATTCCTCTCTTTTCTTTACACTCCATATCTAAATTGTTTATTAATCTGTATATGTTGTTGTTGTTATTAAGTGCCACCAAGTCTATTCTGACCCATAGCGACCCTGCACAGGATTTCCAAAGAGCAGCTGGCGAGCTTGAATTGCTGATCTGGAGATTCAAAGAGATCTTGCAGTCTAGCGCATTAACCCACAGTGCCACAGTACCCAAGAACTATTCATATAATGAATGAATTGGAAAAGTTTGAAACTGTGCTTTGCTGTAAATATGTATTTAAATATTTGAAATTTCTATTCAATGCCAAAACATTTCAACATTTTCTTGGGAAGTATTTTTTTTTTTATCACCTCTCACATTTATCTTAATATTTATTTTATTTTAATATTTACTGAGTTATGGTATTGGAGAATATTAAAACTACCATGGAATACCAGAAGAACAAACAAATCTGTGTGGGAGAAAGTACAGTCAAAATGTTCCTTGTCATTGTTGTTGAGTCAGTTCTGACTCATAGCGATCCTATATAGGGTTTCCAAGGAGCATCTGGTGGGTTTGAACTGCTGACCTTCTGGTTTACAATCCAGTGATGATCGTACAGTGCCACACCAGGACTCCAGGATGCTCCTGAGAAGCCAAGACATGACTTCATCTCGCATACTTCACACATGGTATTAGGAGGGACCAGCCTCTGGAGAAGAACATCATGTTTGCAAAGTGGAGAGTCAGCGAAAAAGAGGAAGACATCCATAGATATGGATTGGTATGGTGGCATCATCAACAGGCTCAAGTGTAACAAAAATTGTGAGGCTTGCACAGGACCGGGCAGTGTTTCATTCTGTTGTGCATAGGATCGCTATAAGTCAGAATGAACTCGATGGCACTTAACAGCAACAAGTATTTCATAGGTACCAGGACACTGTTGTGAAGAAAACAGGCTCTGTCCCTCCTTATATGGAGCTGTAATTTCATGAATGAGGCATTTTTAAATGATGATAAAATGTAACTAATGTTATGAAAAGACAAGAGTAGTAAACAATTTCGTTGCCAGTTGTTATTGTTAGATGCTATTGAGTTGGTTCCAACTCAGAGTGAGCCTACACACACAGAATGAAACCCTGCCCAGTTACCATCACACTGGTTATGTCTGAGCCCAATGTTGCAGTCACTGTGTCAATCCGTCTCATTTTTGATGGATTTTGTTTTGTTCTTCGCAGACCTTCTATTTTAGCACGCATAGTGCCCTTCTCCAGAGACTGGTCCCTCCTAATACTATGTCCAAAATACATGCAACAAAGCCTTGCTATCCTTGCTTCTTAGACATATTCTGGCTGCACTTCTCCCAACACAGACTTGTTCATTCTTCTGGCAATCCAGGTAGATTTAATCATCTTCAACAACCATAATTCTAACTAACTCACACTTCAAGTTAATTGTTTTTAACCATTTGTACTTCTATTAATGTTTTCAGGGAGATACAGGTAATGTCATTATTGGTCAAAATGGACAGAATAAGAAGAGTTTTTAAATGTTCAGATTATGAACAGGCTACATGTACACAAAAGAAAATTCATATAGACAGCTTCACTATAGTGAATAGCGTTTGACTTTGGAGTGTAGTGCCTCCATTCAGGTACTTCTAACACCCATTCCTTGATGAATCAATCCTCCCGCATTCTCAACTGTATACCCTTCTTCCACACACCATTCCTGGGATAAGCCATGTAACTCAGGCTTAAACCAATCAGTGCATTGTAGTCCACTTTGCCATTATTGCTCCTTAAAGAAGAGCTCTTGAGCCAATCAAAGCCATTGAGATGCGCAGAAGTCAGTGGGAAGCAAATCCAAATGGGCCTGAAACTGTTGCCCTGGGGTCAGTCTCCAGCACATAGGGCCCCAACACATAACAGAACAAAATCCTGTCTTGTCCTGCTCCATCTCCATGATCAGTTGCAGATCTGACTATTGTGATCCATAGGTTTTTCATTGGGTGATTTTCAGAAGTAGATCACCAGGCCTTTCTTCCTAGTTCATCTTAGTCTAGACATTCCACTGAAAGCTGTTCCGCCTCATAACTATACACAAGCCACAACTAACAGATGGTGGTGGTTGTACAGGTATCCTGTTTACGTCACATGAACACAGAAATTAACTTTGCTGAAAGCCCAGGTTACACTCCTAGACTTTTCAGTTCTTGTAACCATACATTCCATTTGGACCAAGTTTTCTTAGTGACAGCTACAAGAATCTTCATATACTGTGAGTGATTAAGGTTTACAATAAGTGAAAAAGATCCTCATTTATTAATTTTTACTTGCAAAATACGAAAATGACATGACCTAAAACTTTCAACAGCAGGATACATTTGACCTATATGCTGTGCTTTCTCATAACATGTAACACTTGTTAAAAAAATGAAAAATGTAGGCAATGTTCAAATGATAGCATAGGTCTTTTCCCTAGAATTATTATACTTAAAAGCAATTCCATTAAAACCAAAATTGCCACCCCAAATTGTAAAGCAAAAATTTACATATTCTGGTTTATAACTCAAGAGACACCTCTTTTTCTCTGTTTTATGTTTGTTTTACAGCTGAGTTATAAAATAGGAATATATAATTAAAATCCTCAGGCCCATAATTGTAAGCTCTGCTGCCATGTAATTGCTGAGTCTTTTGATGATTCAATCACTAATTACGCCTCTTTGAATTTCCAAATATCACTTTCCCATAAAAATCTGATCATTGTCAGCCTTCCATCAATATACTTGACTGAGTGGAAAATATCGTTTGTTCCCGTGTATATTCTGTCACCTACATTGATCCATTACACTTATGTCCTCAGAGAGAACAATAATGAAATGATCAAAGTAGATGTGTTTGTCACTAAATGATACATCTTTTTACCTTTCAATGGTTACCATGAAGCTTTCAGAAATTAAAAGAAAAATTATCTCTCCAACAAGTTATTAGAATGTCAACTTAGTCATTGCTTCCTTAAATTATTAGATAAGTTAATGGATAGCTCTGTAGGCTCAGCACTAGACTGTGAACCACAAGATCGGCAGTTCAAACCCAGCATCTGCTCCTTGGAAACCCTGTGCAGTGTTGCTATGGGTCAGAATTGACTTGGCAGCACAATACTAGAGTCCTGGTGTGATGCCATTGGATCAGCACCGGACTGCTAACTACAAGGTTGGCAGTTCAAACCTACCAACCACTCCTAGGAAACTCTATACAGAGTTGCTATGAGTCGGAACTGACTCAACAGCACTTACAACAACAACAACAATGGAATCCAATATATCTTCTAGGATTTGTAATACATTTTGGAGTACCTTGCATGAGATATTTTAACTCAATATTCTATGAAAATAGCTCCTGTTCCACTCTTATCCCTCTCATTGGCCCACCATGGTAATTACATGCTTTGACAGATATACTAAGGCACAACCATGAGTTTGAAAAATAAATTTTAGGTAGAGTTTGTTGTTTCACACCTAAGAAAGAAGAAATGAAAGTAAATATTGAACACAATAGTTCTTTCCTATTTTTGTTCATGACAATCAGCCAGAGACGTCAATATCGTCTCAAGAAATAGGTATTTTAAAACAGAATTGAGTAGAAGAACAATTCATTTAGGGTTTTCCAAAAGAGACACGCACTACTCTTTCATCATCACCCCTACCAGCACCATTGAGTCAGAAAGTCTATAAAAATCACATGGACTAAAGAGAGGAGGGACATGGAGGCTTGAAAAGACCCAGTCTGTAAGACCACTCTCTGTAAAGAGGAACAGGGTCAGCCTCAGTGACCATCACTGTCTGTCACATTGTTATTGTTTTTAAGTGTTGCCTAGTTGCTTTCAACTCATAGTGATCCTGTATAGGGTTTCTGAGAAGTAGCTGGTGGATTTGAATTGCCGACTTGTGGTTCGCCATTCAGTACTGATCCTACAGCGCCATACCAGGAGTCCATCTGCCGCCTAGTGACTGCATAAGTGGGGCGAGGGTTAGAAAGTGGATCTTCTATCTCCAGACATTTTTAATTATTTAGCAGAACAGCCCACTGGACCCAAGACATTGTTGACTTTCTCTTTCTGGACATTCCCTGACTTCCCATTCTCCATTTTATGTTTAAAATTAATATAGCTATCCCAGCTTCCCTTTGATTATTGTTGTTGTTGTTGTTGTTATGTGCCGTGGAGTTGGTTCCGACTCATAGCAACCCTATACAGGATTTCCGAAGCTGTAAATCTTTATGGGAGCAGTCCGCCTCATCTTTCTCCCACGGAACCATTGGTGGTTTCGAACTGCTGACCTTGCGGCTTGCAGCCTAATTCGCAGTGCATGGGTGGTTCAGTGGTAGAATTCTCGCCTGCCACGCAGGAGGCCGGGGTTCATTTCCCGCCCCATGCAGAGCAAACTGTTGATTACTGTTACCATGGTTTAAGTCTTTCTCCATTCCTTTCATTTTCACCTATATGTCTTTATATTTAAAATGGGTTTCTTGCAAACAATACAGTTGGCCCTTGTTTTTGTTTTGTTTTTCTTTGAATCCACTTTGACAATCTCTTTCTTTTAATTGGTGGATTTAAGTCATTTACATTAGTTGGATTATGATCTATCATGTTTAAAATGTTTCCTATTAATTTCATTTATACGACTCTATTTTATGACCTCACTAATTATACTTCTTTTTAATTTCTTTCTTTCTTTAGTAATTGCCTTGGAGTTTACAACATATATTTTAAACACTTCAGGTCTACTCTCAAATAATACTCAACCACTTTATGAGTAGTACAGATAACCTTAGAGAAAAATCTTCCAAATTTTCCCATTCTTTATTGACTTGCCCACATGCTATGATTATCAAATATATTATATCTATTAAATAAAGTTATCTTTTACATCAATCAAAAATAAGAAAAATTTCAAAATACCTTTATTTATTTCTACTTTAATGCTTTTCCTTTCTGTGTGCTGATTCTACATTATTTTCCTTCTCCTTGATGAGCTTCTTTAACATTTCTTCTAAGGTAGGTATGCTATTAATTCATTCAGCAAGCGTCTGACAAAAAAAGAATTAATCCCTCATTCATGGAGGGTAATTTCACTGGATATAAAATTCTAGGTTAGATAGTTTTCTTTTCTCCCTTTCTATTTTTAAAATATTTCCTTTCACTTGCTTCTTGGTTGTATGATTTCTGATGAGAAGTTTGTTGTAATTCTTGTCCTGATTTATTATAGGTAAGGTATTTTTTATTTGCCTTCTTTTAATTTTTCTGAGTTTTAGTTTTCAAAAGTTTAAATAAGATATATTTAGGAGTATGTGCATGTGTGATTGTTTTTTGTTTGTTTCAGTATTTAACCTGCTTAGTATTCTCTGAGATTCCTAAAACTAATGCCTGACATTATTTGGAAACTTCTTGTCCATTATTCCTTCAAATGTTCTTCTGGTCATTTTTCTGTTTCTGGTATTCAAATTAAATGTGTGGTTATATCGGTTTATGTTATTCCACAGTTCTCGCATGCTCTGTTTTGATTGTTTTTGTTTTGTTTTGTTTTCATCTTTTTCTCTTTGCATTTAAGTTTGGGGAATTTCTATTGACCCATCTTCAAGCTCACTGATATTTTCCATGATCATATCCAGTCTACTAATGAGTTCATAAAAGGCATTCTTCATTTCTGTTATAATGTTTCTTATTCCTAGAATTTCCTTTTGATTCTTTCTTAGGTTTCCATCTCTCTATTATATTATCTGTCTGCTCTTATATGTTGATGACATTTTTTATTAGAGACCTAAAGAAATAAATCATAATTATTTAAAATTTCCTGTCTTCTTTTAAATTCTAACACCTGTTTTATATCTGAGTCTGGTGCTTTGTCTTGTCAGACTGTATTATTTCCGTGCCTTTGTCATGCCTAATTTTTTTTATTTTGTTATAAAATAGACATGTTTTATCAAAAATTTATGTTAATCTGGCTAGGAATTAGTTGTTATTATCGTTTTCTGTTTCTGTAAATTCCAGAGGCTTCAAATTCCATTAGTGTTCTTATTTTTGTTGTTGTTTCCCCTTTTAATTTTGGGCTTCCCTTAGTACTCCTCCTCAAAGAGAATCTGTCTCATAGCTCTTTCAACTATAATCCACTCTTATTTTGAAACCCTTTTGGCATAGTATTCAGATGTAGAGTAGGAGAAGCATTTTATAGTGTTCTGATTAAATCTCAGTATTTTCTTGGACATGACACTGGTTTCTGATCTCCGTATGTATTTTTCAATGCTGTAGCATTACTGTGGGCTGGAAATCTAAAGGTACATAGAATAGAAGGAATGCCTTTTCCCAAGTGGGATAAGGCTCTGGCCAAGTCTTTTCCCCTGGAGAGTAAAAATCTTTTATATGAAGAAGAAAATCACAATGATTCTCTTTTCCTCCCTCTCACACAGCCCTAAAGTATCTTGGATCTGTGTGAAAACTTGGTGGAATTCTGTGAAGTAAAGCCCACAAAAGGGTATATGACTTTTCTAAGACTGTAATCTCTGGGATGTTTCTGCTTTCATATTAGTCTTTGCTCAGCCTCCTGAAATTTATGAAAACTATCTTTTAATTGTTCCTCCCAGTTGCAAGCATATATTGACAGAGAACTTCCAGATGTTCAAGCTGGATTCAAAGAGGACATAGAACAAAGGATATCATTGTTGATGTCCGATGGATCTTGTCTGAAAGGAGAGAATACTAGAAAGATGTTTACCTGTACTTTATTGACTATGCAAAGGCTTTCAATTGTGTGGATCATGACAAGCTATGAACAACATTGTGAAGTATGAGTATGCTGGAACACTTAATTGTGCTCATGAGGAATCTGTACCTGGACCAAGAGGCAGTTGTTCGAACAGAACATGGGAACACTGAATGGTTTAAAATTAAGAAAGTTGTGTAATAGGATTGCACTCTTTTACCATACTTATTCAACCTGTATGCTGGGCAAATAATCTAAGAAGCTGGGCTAAAATGAAGACAAATGTGGCATCAGGATTGGAGGAAGACTCATTAACAACCTGCAATATGCATATGATACAACCTTGCTTGTTGAAAATGAAGAGGACTTGAAATATGTACTCATGAAGATCAAAGAGTACAGCCTTTGGTATAGATTACATCTCAATGTAAAGAAAACAAATATCTTCACCACTAGACCAATAAACAACATTCTTATCAATGGATAAAAGATTGAAGTTGTCAAAGACTTCATTCTTCTTGGATTAACTATCAACATTCATGGAAGCAGCAGTCAAGAAATCAAATGACGTACTGAATTAGACAAATCTGCTGCACAAGACGTTTTTAAAGTGTTAAAGAGCAAAGACGGCAGCTTGAGGACTAAGGTGCGCCTGACCCAAGCCATGGTGATTTCAATAACTATGCATGTGAAAGCTGGACAATGAATAAGGAAGACTATAATAGAATTGATGCATTTGAGTTACAGTATTAGAGAAGAATATTAAAAATATCATGGACTGACTGACAAAAGAACAAACCAATCTTTGTTGGAAGAAGTACAGCCAAAATGCTCCTTGGAAGCCAGGATGACCAGACTTCATCTCTCATACTTCGGGCATGTTATCAGGAGGGACATGTCAGGAGGGACAGGAGAAGACTATCATACTAGTTAAATACTCCAATGAGATAGACTGGCAAAGCAGCTGCAGCAATGGGCTCAATCATAGCAACGATTGTGTTTCAGGACCAGGCAGTGTTTCATTCTGTTGCACATAGGGTCTCTGTGGGTTGGTACCAACTCAGTGGCGCCTAACAACAACTACACCAGTTTATGGCTCCAGCAGCTTCTGCTACAGATAAGAAAAACTCAGCTGTGTCTCTCTGGATTTATCTTTCTCTGCAAATTTTGGGGTGCCCTGCAAGCACTGAAGAATCCTGAAGAATCTAAGAAGAGCCATAATTTTCAATTTGTTCAGCATTTTGTTGTGTTGTAAGGGTGAGAGATCCCATTTTTTCCACAGTTCAGACATCTTCTAAGCCAGAGTTCAAAGGTCCCTTAATATATACAGCAGCAGTGGTGGTACAGTATAAAACCAACCCAAAGATACTTAACAACAGGACTTGGCTGAGTCTAGATAAAGGCAAAATCCACCCCTGTTAAGTTAATGTGTATTCTACAATTACTGTAGGCTAGGATCTGGAATCTCATCTTTTAAAATATAACAACCCCAAAGTTAGGTCATTTTGTATCCATCTTACAATATTCTATTACAGTCTTTCAACTCTATGGAACACTAGACAGGCATTACATGAAATTTAAGCAGATGTTATATTTAAAAAAAGAAGAAGAAGGTACTTTCGGCAGGTAACCAGAACAAAGCTGATTAAATAAATGTCTCTTTTCTAGATAGAATTTCAAACCACTTTTTCTCAGTTCAGTCATGGCTAATAAAACAAACCAGAACAGACTCAAATTTTATACTGGAACAACAACTGAAATGGGAAAAACAGGTTGATGCCCTGCTAGAAACGTAATCTTTCTCTTAAAAAACAAAGACAGTGTGCATGTTACATGCCAATGAAATCACTTAACCATCAGAGTCAGAAACAACAGTGTCCAGCTCAAAGATGGCAGCTGGTCATGTAGCTTTGCATGTGTGCTGCTCTCCAAAATCCTGGCAATAATCCAATCTCCCTCATCAGATACCTGAAAAGGCTTACTATGCTTCTTCTGACTCTTCTACTCCAGAACTTCAACCTGTCAACTTTCTCATTCCTGTTATCATTCTAGTGCACTCATATCTTAACAATTCTGGGTCTGTTCCATTTTTTGTGGTGTTGTCCATGACTGAACCAGTTTGAATCTATTTGAAGGTCTGCTAGATACCCCACCCCAGCCCTCACAGCTTTTACTATGCTGTGAATTCAAGGGAGATATGTAGACATTTCACAAAATCACCTTTAATATTATCCCATGAAATACTGCAGTACAGTTAATTACTTAATATGGCCCTTCTAGCCATATTTCTCCAATTTCTGATGTATTGTAAATTCTAATCCCTGTGGTTTGGACTCCTGTAGGATAAGCACTGGACAGTTAAATGAAAGTTTAGTGGTTGAAACCCACCAGCTGCTCCTTAGAAACCCTATACAGGGTTGCTGTGAGTCAGAGCCGACTCAATGGCACTTAACAACAACAACAACATGCCCGTGGTTGTGGTCCCATTTTGGAGTGATTTGTCTGTTATGTTTATGAGACAGGATTAAGATGGGATATATCTTGAGTCCCACTTACTGGAAGGTGTGACTCAAGTCACCACCCTTAGTTTCCTTGGGGTTGTGGTCTGCAAACAATATAAAGTAATACTTTGGCAAAGTTCCCTCTCTCACTTTGAATCCTATACCTGACTCATCTATATCTGAGCTCAAGTTCATGAGACTTGTGCCCTATAACCTGATCTGATTTACCAGCTTCAATAGCCTTTTGCATCAACTGTCTGTCATCTGACCTGCCAAGTTGGGTTCCTCAGTCTCTGCAATCATGTGGGGGAGAAAACTCCTCCAGACTGACATCTGAATTATGGAGTTGGGACTTGCCAGCCTCCACAACCTCATGAACCATTTTCTTGACAGTTTGAGTTCTATGCGATGTTGCAGTGAATTACAGAAACCTGAGATGTGTGTGAGGAAGTATACTGAGAAGAAGACTGGTGAGTGAGATGAGAAATTATGCAGTAGCATAATAGACTACTCATCTGTCAGTTTGTTGTACTGTGACAACTTGTGTGGTGCTGGCATGCTGAAAGCTATGACACCAGCAGGGTCACCCACAGTGGACAGGTTTCAGTGAAGCTTCCAGATGAAGACGGACTAGGGAGAAGGAGACGCAGACTACGTCTGAAATGGTTAGCCACTGAAAACCTTATGGTTAGCAGTAGAACACTGTCAGATAGAGTGCCGGAAGATGAAAACATTATAGAGAGCAACAGAGCACTCATTGGCAGATTTGGTGTCAGAAGATGAGGCACTCAGGTTGTTAGGCACTCAAAATACGACTGAGGAAAACTGCCTCCTCAAAGTAGAGTTGACCATAATGATGTGAATGGAGTAAAGCATGGAATGTATGAAGTACAAATTGAGGGAAATTAGAAGTTGTCAAAAATGAAATGGAATACATAATCCTAGGCATTGTTATTGTTGTTGTTAAGTGCCATTGAGTCAGTTCCAACTCATAGCAACTCTATATAGGGTTTCCAAGGAGTGGCTGGTGAGCTTGAACCATTGACCTTACAGGTCAAACCAACCTTGCAGTCCAGAGTATTAACCTGCAGTGCCACACAAGGACTCCAACATTAAATAAAGCCTTTGAAATAGGCTGCTATTGGCCATTTTGAATCAGACTATCTAATTTACTATGCCAATAATGGAAAATTGAAGAGGAATGATGTGACATTCATGGTCAAAAGAGCATTCCAAGCTCTATCTTGAAGTCCAGTGCTGTCTGGACTAGAGTTATATCCAGATGCCTACAAGAAAGTCCAGATAATAGCACCATTATTCAAATTTAAACACCAACCACTAAAGCCAGCAATGATGAAACTGAATTCTATCAGCTTCTCCAGTCTGAAACTGATTGCTCAAACATGTAGTTAAGATGCATTGATAATTACTAGTGATTGGAATGAAAAAGTTGGAACAAAGAAAAGAAAAAGGACCAGTAGTTAGAAAATATGGCTTTGGTGATAAAAAATGATGCTAGAGAATGCATGATAGAATTTTGCAAGACCAAAGACATATTCATTGCAAATACCTTTTTAGAAAACATAAAATGTGACTATACACCTGAATCTCACCAGATGAACTACACAGGAATCAAATTAACTACATCTATGGGAAGATACAGTGGAAAAGCTCCATATCATTAGCCAAAACAAGGTCAGGGGCCCACTATGGAACAGATCATCAATTGCACATAAGCAGATCCAGACAAAAACTAGGCTAAATGAAAAACAAGCCCATAAAAGCCAAAATATGATCTTGAATATATCCCACCTGAATTTAGATACCATCTTAAGAACAAATTTGATGCATTATACACTAATGACTGAAAACCAGAAGAGTTCTGGAATGAGATCAAGAATATCATTCAGGAAAAAGGCAAAAGGTAATTTAAATTGCAGGAAAGAAAGAAAAGCCAAAATGGATGTCAGAAGCTAAAGTGAATGGAAGGAGAACAAACAAGATGGTGGAGAGGGTAGAAGTGCAGTGAGGAGCTGTATCAGCAATAACACAAAATACCGGACCAAGCAGGCTCAGGGGATGGTGCCAGAACTCTGAACCACATATAAAGGAATATTTAGGAGGTTGGAAGGCTTATAGCTATGGGAATTTGTAGCAGAAGGGAAGAAATCCATTGTTTTCAAATTCAAGATGCTCAGCTGCTCCCGGAGCCACCATCTTGGGAGAGACCAAGTGGGGGAAGGATCAGAGCTGCCACGGATGCCTAACAGACCTGCAGAGATAAAGGTGTGGGCATTCTTTTTGGGTTTTTTTTTTGGTATCTGTTCATTGGTCTCTCACTGTCTATGCACCTCCAATCTGGCGACTAGAGGGGGTGCAATCTAGCGACTAGAGGGTGAATGGACACCCCACCCCCACCTCCGGAGGGTTCTACTACACATGTGCACAGATCTCCTCGAAATTTAAAGTGACAGTTTCCACTTAAAACCAAACGGCCACAGCTGGCCCTGAACTGTTTATAAGTAGGAAAAAAGTCCTGAATGGGGATTGTGGAGCAGGACAGGCAGACAAAAAAGGAAATAGGCTGAAAATTTAAATCCTGAGTTACATCACAATGACCAACAGTGGCATCTTGAAATTTCTCAGGAAGAAGAGTGAAAAGGGAAGCCGCCCATCTCCTGATCACATCTACCTAGAGGCAATCAGAAAGCATAAAAAAATACCAAACTACACACCCATCTAAGTATTAAGGCCACAGATAACTCCTGAATATGCCCCAGAAACAGATGACCATATCAACACATGTCCAGAAATGAGATAAAGTGACTGAGGCAAATGAGCTGGAAGTAGACCTACACTCCATTCTGGAAGGAAGGCAGGCTTTGGAAATGCCTGAGAAGGAATTCAGAAAAATAATTATAAAATGTATCAAAATACTACACGATGGAGTTTAGAAAGCACTACAAGAACAGTCAAATAAAATAGATACAGCATTGGAAACAATTAAAACCTACAGAAAGAGGTCCAAATGATTAATAATAGAATATTAGAAATGGACAATACACTGAAAGGGAAAAAGAAGTAGAATTGAAGAGATAGAAGCCAGAACTAGTGAGCTAGAAGATAAATCTCTCAACACTACTAAGATAGAAGAGCAAGCATAAAGTGAATGGAAGAAATGAGGAAAAGAGCTCAACAGAAATTTTCAAAGAGCAGCTCGAGAAGACAAAGTACAGTATTACAAAGAAATGTACAAAGACTTGGAGTTAGAAAGCCAAAAGGAAGAGCATACTCAGCATTTCCCAAGCTGAAAGAACTGAAGAAAAAAAAAATCAAGCCTCAATTGCAATATTGAAAGATTCTAATGGCAAAATATTAAATGATACAGAAAGCAACTAAAAAGATGGGGAAAAATACACAGAGGCACTGTACCAAAAAAAAAAAATGGTCACTGTTCAACTATTTCAAGATGTAGCATATGATCAAGTCTCTTCACTGAAGGTATTGGGAAAAACAAGGTTCCCAAAATTGAAGGAATACAAATTGAAATCTTTCAACAAACTGATGGCAACACTGGAAGTGCTCACTTATTTATGCCATAAAAGTTGGAAATCAGCTTCCTGGTCAACTAATTGGAAGAAATTCATAGTTGTACCCATTACAAAGAGAGGTGACCCAATGGAATGCAGAAATTATTGAACAATATCATTACTATCACATGCAGGTAAATTTTTGCTTAAAATATTTCAAAAACGGTTGCAACAACACATTGAGAGAAAACTGCCAGAAATTCAAGACAGATTCAGAGGAGGACACGGAACAAGGGATTGTATTGTTGAAGTCAGATGGACCTTGACTGGAAGCAAAGAATACCAGAGAGATGTTTACTTGTGCTTTGTTGACTATGTACAAGCTTTTGACTATGCGGACCATGAAAAACTGTGGATAACATTGCAAGGAATGAGTATTCCAGACACTTAATTGTGCTCATGAGGAACCTGTGCATAGACCAAGAGGTGGTTGTTCTAACTGAACCAGAGGATACTGGATGGTTTAAAACCAGGAAAACTGTGCACCAAACCTGTGCCCTTTCACCATACTTTTCAGTGTGTATGTTGAGTAAACAATCTGAGAAGCTGGATTATATGAAGAAGAATGTGGTATCAGGATTGGAGGAAAACTTATTAACAACATGCAGATGATGCAACCTAATTGCTGGAAGTGAATACTTACTGTGAAGACCAAAGACCACAGTATTCAGTATGAATCATACTTCAGTGTAAAAAAAACAAAAGTCCTCACAGCTAGACCAATAACTAACATCATGATATATGAAGAAAAGATTGAAGTTGTCAACTATTTCATTTTGCTTGGATCTACAATCAACACTTATGGAAGCAGAAGTGAAAAAACAAATGACATATCACATTAGGCAAATTTACTACACAATCCTTTGTCAAGTGCTAAAGAGTAAAGCTGTCAGATTGAGGACTAGGTTGCGCCATACCCAAGTCATGGTATGTTCAATCACCTCATATAGATGTGAAAGTTGGGCAATGGAAAAGACAGACAATAGAAGAATTGATGCACATGGACTGTGGTATCAAAGAGATTATTTTTAAAATACCAGGCATATCCAGAAGAATAAATCAATCTGTTTTGGAAGAAGTGCAGTCAGACTCCTCCTTAGAAGCAAGGGTGGTGAGATTGCTTCTCTCATACTTAGAACATGCTATCAGAAGGGACCAGTCTCTGGAGAAGGACATCATGTTTGATAAAATGGAGGGTGAGTGAAAAAGAGGAAGATGCTCAAAGATATGTATTGACATAGCAGCAGCAGCAATGGACTCAAACATAAAATCATCGTGAGGATGCCACAAGACAGGGCAATGTTTTGGTCTGTTGTGCAAAGGGTCATGATGAGCCAAAACAAACTCAAAAGTACCTAACAGCAACAACAATAATAACAAGACTATCTTGGAAAAGAGATTCATAGGGACCCGTCTTGTGTTGATCCTTCTAAAAATTATAATGGAGCGTATGCTTGGAGGAATACATTAGGAGAATTGTTGTTCTGATAGAAATGCACAGGCTTTAAAGAAAGATAGACATAGGTTTGAAACCCAGCTCCACTACATATTGTTTAGGAAAATTATGTTATCTCTATTAACTTCCCCTTATAGATCTAGAAATAAAATATATGATATTCAAGTATATCAATCCATTAGGTAACATCACAGTAGATAACAGCATTACCATCTTAGGGGCAAATATGAGGATGCTATAAGCAATGTGTCTATCACATGATTAACAGCTATTAATAATATTATTATCTCCATCATACATCAGATCCCATAGCAGTTAGGATACCCTTCCCATACTAGAAACAGTACTTCTCTGATTTGATATGCAGGCTTTAAAAAAAAAAAGGTGGTCACCCAGGCCTAAAGTCTTGAACAACACATCTGGTCTGATCTACTATGTCAGAAGGATGTGTGTAGGCGTCTAAATGCAAGTTTCCATAGACTATGTCACCCCTGAAATGCCAGTCCATGTTTGGTAAAATTCACACACAAAAAAAAACATTGCATGGGCCTTGGAGCCAATTCTGTTCTGAGGAAAGTATAGAGCCAGGGCCAGAAGCATCTAATCTGTATGAACAAGCATTTAAGACTCTTTCATTAGAAATGAATTACTTGTGCTAATTGGCCAGTAAGTCATTTTGATTGCATGTTAGAGTTGTAGTTAAGCCCTATTGGACTGGATGAATATATTTTCCACCCTAAAATGCCAACATGGTGGGTGATCTGCCATGGAAAATGCTAAGGAAACAATTGCAATATAATAACTAAATCCCATGTGTCTGGAGTTGTTCAATGCTAGATTCAATACTATAATCTTGAGCATGTTGATTTGGAGCAATATGCCTGATTAGGTGGTTTAATTGCATGTTGTAAAGGAAGCTGTGACCTTTCCAGTCCCATCCTGGATGTGGCATTGCGTTACTGGGAAAAGAATAAGATAACTGTTGGGGTGGGGGGGTTGGGGGGGGCTTGACAACAGCTATGTTCCTTTGTGCAATTGCTTGAGTATCTTCAGTGCCTTTAAAAACGCTGTGGACAAGGCTTTAGATCTCAATGACAAATGATTGTTTTGAGTAAATTTGATCCAATGTACGTTACCTTGAACTAGGATCTGGTAGCATTGTAACTGTTGAGAGTAAGACATCAGTATGTACAGTTCTCTAATTTTTAGCCAGTTTATAAAAGTAATATAATGTTAAAAATTATAGACATGATATTGTAGCCCATCAATGTATTAGCTAAAAAATGTATAGTTTAATAATGGCACAGGCACACAGTAAGGCAACAAATATTAAAACATTAATACAACGCCTATCATCTGCAAGATGTTTTTACATTTTAAAAACTACTTTCATGTGCACTGTTATGTTTGACAGGAAAGAAGACAAAGCAGGTATTCTTCTCCCAATTTTATGGTTGAAACAGAAAAGCAGAATTATTAAGTGCCTTACAAAAGTGAAGTCAGGACATAAACCCAAACCCCTTGACACCACGCCCATAGATTCCTCCAAGTGCTATGGTGTCCATAACAGGAAGAGACTTATCCTGAAAATAAACTGCACTCTTGGGATTTTATGAAGAATGAGGCCAAGACCTAGAGGCATGATCCACACAATCAAAAGCCTTTGCATAGTCAATAAAGCACAGGTAAACATCTTTCTGATATACTCTGCTTTCAGCCAAGATCCATCAGATATCAGCAGTGATATCCCTTGTTCCACAGCCTCTTCTGAATCCAGCTTGAACCTCTGGAATTTCTCTGTCAAAGTATGCTTGCAGCTGTCTCTGTATTACCTTTATACCTACAGATAATTACACTGAATGTAAATGGATTAAATGCACCTGTTAAGAGACGGAGGGTGGCAGAATGGATAAGAAAACAAGATTCTTCAATATTCTGTCTGCAAGAGACACATCTGACACAAAGAGAAAAAAACAGATTAAAGGTCAAAG
>NW_006408564.1:17325828-17328013 GCF_000296735.1 Chrysochloris asiatica
TATTTTCAGATGAGAAGGTCTGGTAGCGTAGTGGTTACGAATTGGGCTGCGAACTGCAAGGTCAGAGGTTTCAAACTACCAGCTGTTTTGCAAGAGAAAGAGAAGGCTTTCTGCTCCCCTAAAGATTTACAGCGTCAGAAACCCTGTACAGGGTTGTTATGAGCTGTAACTGACTCCACGGTACATAAAAACAACAACATTTGCAGATGATATGATCCTATACATAGAAAACTCCAAAGACTCAGTAAAAAAGCTACTAGGCCTCAATGAAGGATTCAGCAAAGTAGCAGGATATAAAAACAACATACAAAAATCAGGTGGATTTCTCTATACCAAAAATGACAGCACCGAAAGTGACATTAGGAAAGCAATACCATTTACAATAGCCACCCAAAGGATGAAATATCCAGGAATAAATGTAACCAGAGAAACAAAAGACTTATACAAAGATAACTACAAAATACTACTACAAGAAACAAAGAGAGACCTACAAAAAAATGAAAGAATGTACCATGCTCCTGGATAGGAAGACTTAACATTGTGAAAATGACGATACTGCCCAAAGCAATTTACACATATAATGCAATCCCAATCCAGATTCCAACTATATTCTTCAAAGAGATGGAAAAAAACAATTACAAACATTATATGGAAAGGAAAGAGACCCAGGATAAGCAAAGCACTGCTTAAGAAGAAGAATAAGGTTGGCAACCTATCACTCCCCAACTTCAAAACTTATTACATGGCTACAGCGGTCGAAACAGCCTGGTACTGGTACAATGAAATACACATTGATTAATGGAACTGAATCAAGAATTCAGAAATTAACCCATCCACGTACAGACAACTGATTTTTGACAAAGTACCTAATATATTGCATGGGGAGGGGATAGTCTCTTCAACAGATGGTGCTGGCAGAACTGGAATGTGGTATGCAAAAGACTGAAACAAGACCTTTACTTCACGCTTTATACAAAAATCCACTCAGTGTGGATTAAAGACTTAAATGTGAATCCCAGAATTATGAAGGCTACCAATGAAAAAATAGGGACAAATGTGAGGGTACTAATTCAGGGAATACACAGACTACAAAACATTTTGAAAACTACACAGACAAAAGCAGACAAAATAGATGAGTGGGACATACTAAAAATTAAAAACTTATGTGCATCAAAAGACTTCATCAGAAGAGTAAACAGGAACCCACAGAATGGGAAAAAAATCTTTTGCAATGACACATCAGACAAGAAACTCATTTCTAAAATATATAGGAAACTACAACACCTCTACAAGAAAAAGACAAACCCAATTGTAAAATGGGCATAGGACATGAACAAACACTTCACCAAGGAGAAGATCCAGGCAACCAACAAACAATGAAGAAATGTTCACGATCACTAGCCATTAGAGAGATGCAAATCAAAACAACAATGAGACATCATCTCACACCAGCAATAACAGCATAGATCAAAAATGTAGAGGACAATAAATGCTGGTGGGGATCTGGAGAGACTGGGACACTCCTGCAATGCTGGTGGGATTGCAAAGTGGTCTAACCTCTCTGGAAAGCAATATGACGCTTCCTCAGAAGGTTGGAAATAGAAATACTTTATGATCCAGCAATTCCTCTACTTGCTATTTACCCACGAGAAATACGAGCCATAACACGAGTAGATATATGCACACCAATGTTCATAGCAACTCTATTTACAATAGCAAAAAGATAGAGACAGCCTAAGTGCCCATCAATTGAAGAATGGATAAACAAATTTTGGTACATGCACACAACAGAATATTATGCTACCTTGAAGAATATCAAGGAAGCTACAAGCCACCGCATAACATGGATGAACTTTAAGGACATTATGTTGAGTGATATTAGTCAGTCACAAAAGGAGAAATACTGCATAGGACCATTATTATAAAAGACTAAGAAAAAGAACCCATACTAAAGGGAGATGGGGGAACTATTGGCTAGTTACTGGGATGTGGGGAGTGGGGGGAGGGGATGGAGGTGAAGGTGGAGCACAGAGCAGGGAATAGACACAGGACAATTTGAGTGCTAGGGAGGGGGGAAATACTTAAGGAGGGAGAGGGGAATGGAAGAACAAAGCTGACTGGAAAACAATTAGGCAGGTTTGCATGGGCTAAGTGGAACAGAGGTAAATAATGATGTATGCACAAC
>NW_006408564.1:17329548-17339844 GCF_000296735.1 Chrysochloris asiatica
GATGATGCATGGAGGGGATTGTAACCATGGCAATGAAATGATATATGATAGGAAGAATGTAAAGCTAATGTTCTCCCATGTAAAATATCACATAATTCACAATAAAACATTAAAAAAAAAAAAGTTACCTGAATATTTGATTAGGTCTGCCTGCAAAGGATGGAATGCTCTAGAAGGGAAGCAAATGCCCAGGTAACACAGCCTTCTATCATTTCACCTGAAATGTTCTCATAATTGAGACAAAAAAGAATGTTTGGAAGTTGAACTGTGGGTATAATTGGTCTGACCGCCTCTGTGGCTTTATATGTGAATACAGTCACACATAAAACCACCAGGCACTAATAACTCTGCCCAAACTGTAAATTACCTCCAAAACAGCATCCTCTGGATCCTTAGCTGCTGCTTTGTAAATGACTGTGCCAGGGGCAGTGTCTTCTAGAATATAAATCTCAGTAACTGTAAGAAAATGTACAGAAGATGTGCTTCAATGAATGTCACCATTGTAAGCCCAAAAAACCCTCATCCAATCCTGGATTTTAGATCAAACTTAGTACATTATGTTAGCTTGACACAGATATTTTTATAGGGTGATTCCCATTAAGCCAATAATAATAATAATAGACATCATATATCAAGTGTCTACCCTGTGTCAAGTATAGAGTAAAGAGAACAGTAAGTTTAAGCAATAATAATGCTAACCATTTTCTGAGTGCTTATTAACTGCTAAGTACAGAACATCCTTGATAACTTTATTATTACTTCCATTTCACTGATGAGGAAGCTGAAGTTTAGAAATATTGAATAACTGGCATTAAGTCATACAACTCATATTTTTATCTGATTGTTTTTGTAATGCCTGTCTTCTTTTTAAGCTTGCCCTCTCCCTGGTGATGCTATGCCGTAGAGTCAGTTCTGACTCATAGCGACCCTGTATAGAATTTCCGAGGCTATAAATCTTTACGGGAGCAAAAAGCCTCATCTTTCTCCCACGGAAAAGTTGGTAGTTTCAAACTGATGACCTTGAGATTGCCTTCTCCCTATCGATTTTTAAAACAGTGAGAACCATACACTTGCAAATTTGCCTGCCACACACTGCCCAGGGATCAGGAATACTGGGGCACTGTGAGACCCCTGAATGCCCCAACCCCCAGGAGAAGTTGCTGCACCATTTTGTGAAGGGTGCAGGATTTGTGACTAGCAGAATAGTCCATTGTCTAGTTTGAACTAAGAGACTGGGCTGGCCATCCAATAAGGAAATGCTCAGGGAGTGCCCATAGTTCCATGGTATTAGGATCACGGTTTTATAAGTCAAAAGTGTATGATTTGACCTTGTATCAGTTTATCATCTGCTTGGGGAAGGGAAAGGAAGCAAATAACATTTATTTAACACTTATAGTATGCATGACACTATACTTGGTACTTGAAAATGTTATCTTCAGTGAACCTCACCCAGAAAGTATTAATATCTCAGTTAAATCAGTGAAAAAAATGAAGCTCAGGCTAAGTATTTCTCCCTCACACTCAGTAGCTATCCCAACACCTGGACTGCAAATATTTATGTTTATAATATAAAACATGGGTCATCCACATATAGGTATTAAATATTTGTCTTCTCTGAAAGAAACAGATGTAAGAAAGAGAAAAGCAAAAAAGAGAAACACACAAACTCATAATACTAAAAACTGTTCTCCCTCTTTCTGTTTTTCATTTTATGAGTATATGTATCCTTCTTCCTCAGTTTTCTTTCTCAAGGTGTATGAAGCTTCTAATTTAATGATATACACACCCTGTCAATTAAATGATTATACAAATAAAAGATTGAATTCAGAACACAACAAAGTAAACCAATGAATGATTTTTAACCTTGAGCAAGTGACTTCAGCTTTCTAAGTCTGGTACCTCATCTATACAATGGCAGTAAAATAGACTCTACCTTCAGTACTGTGAGTATTAAATCAACGAATCCATTTGAAGTTCTTAGAATAGTGCCTGGTTAGGTGCCACTGAATTATGGCAACCCCTTTGTATGTCAGAGTAGAACTGGGCTCTGTAGGGTTTTCAGTGGCTGATTTTTTATTATTATTAGATCACCAGGCCATTCTTCCAAGGCATCTCTGGGTGAAACCAAACCTCCAAACTTTCAACTAATAACTAAGCAGATTATCTATATGTACTACCAATGAACTTGGGACAATTTGTTATTGTTGTTGTTGTTAAGTGCCGTCAAGTTGTTTCCAACTCATAGCCACCCTATGTAGGGTTTCTGAGGAGCAACTGATGGGTTTAAACCTCCATCTTTGTGGTTAACAGTCCAGTGCTTGTCCTACATTACCACATTGTCCAGTAAATGTCAGCACTGACATTGTTGTGAAATTGAACTGCTAACTGAAAGGTCCACTGCTCTGCAGGTGAAAGATGAAGCAGTCTGCTTTCATAAAGCAATTTTACTCCAACCTGCAAGGTCGGTTTGAACCACAAGGTCAGCAGTTCAAACTAACCAGTCACTCCTTGGAAACTCTATACAGAATTTCCATAAGTCAGAAGAGACTCAACAGCATTTAACAACAACAAAAATAGGGTTGCTATGAGTCTAAATCGATTTGAAAGCAATGGGTTTTGGTCAGTATCATTATTCCTATATGACTCTGGTGTGGCACTGTAGGATCAGTACTGGACTGTGAACCACATGATCAGTACTTCAAACCTACCAGCTGCTCCTCGGAAACACTATACAGGGTCACTAGGAGTAGGAACCGACTCAATGGATACTTAACAACAACATGTGAGTATTAGAATCACAACATCATGAAAACATATAGTACACAGGACATGATGTCTACCAATGGAACCTTTTCCCCAAGGAAAGAGCTTTGTACCTTGGTCTTTCTGAGACAGGGATCCAGTGAAGGCTGGGGGCTCATTCACATCTGCAATCTGGATTAAAATGGTCTGTGATGCTGTGGACCCTAGGTTGTCTCTGGCATAGAGTGTCAGGGAGTAGAGACTCACTGTCTCAAAGTCCAGCTTGGGTACTCCAGTGATGAATAACTAAATAATAATAAAAGCACAAGAATAATAAAAGTACAAGAGTAAATGACTGTTCAAAGATTGTACACTGAATAATTTAGAGCTATAATCTTTAATGGAGTCCTGGTATGGCACTGTAGGATAAGCACTGGACAGCAAGATGGGTCTGAATCACAAGGTTGGCAGTTTCGTCTCACCAAAGGCTCCTCGGAAACCCTATATAAGATCGCTATGAGTTGGAACCAACTCCATGGCACTTAACAGCAACAAGAGCATAATCAACCGACTCAACAGCACTTTAACAACAAGGCAATATTAATAACAATAACAACAAGGCAGTATTAATAATTTACATATATTGAAGATTTAGTATATACTAACTGCAAGTGCATAATATGAATTACATCATGAAACCCTGAAAAAAAAAAAAAGCAGGCTGATTGGTTGGTAGTAGTAGTATTCCCATTTTACAAATGAAGAAACTGAGGCTCAGAACGGGCATTTAACAAGGGGCAGAGGCAGGATTCATAGTCAGACTTTGGCACCCAAGTCGATGGTTATAACAGCCCAGCTAGATTGCCGATGTGTGTGATCCCCCCCAGGTACAGAGGTCTTCAAAGAGATTTTGGAAAAATGGAAATAAAAGATTAAAATTTTAAATGGAATCTTTTTTCTCAAAATAAACCCCATCACGATCAAGAAACTTTTGTAAGTGATAAAATCAGCTGTTTAGTCCATCCCTAAAGGGTCCTGAAAATTGAACCATGTCAATGCAGTGTTTTTTACATTATTTACTGAAGAAAAATGAAAGACTTTTTAAGATTAGGAAGCAAATAAATCAGAAGAAGTCATATCAAGACTGAAGGTGGAGGCCTGAAGATTTCCCATTGAAACTCTTCATAAAATTGTCCTTATTTGATGAGAGGAGTGAGCAAGAGCATTGTTGTGCAGTAGAAGATCTTTCTGGTGAAGTTTCCAGGGCATGATTCTGCTAAAACTTTGATTAGCTTTCTCAAAACACTCTCTTAATAAGTAGATATTTTGTTCTTAACCCTCCAGAAAGTCAACAAGAAAAATGCCTTCAGTATCCCAAAAACTGTGGCCATAACTTTTGCTCTTGAAGTTTATTTTTGCCTTGACTGGACCACTTCCGCCTCTTGGTTGCCATTGCTTCGATTGTCCTTTGTCTTCTGTATCCTACTAACAAAGCCATGATTCATTCCTGGTATCATTTTTTGAAGAAATGCTCCAGGATCTTGATCCCACTTATTAAAAAATTTCCATTGAGCGCTCTGGTCTCATTTGTAACTGATCGAGGCACAGCAGTTTGGAACCTATCAAGCAGAACTTTAATTTTTGAGTCAGAATTGTGTAGGCTAAGCCAACTGAGATGTCTATGGTATTGGCTATTGTTTCTGCTGTTCATTGTTGGTCTTCTTCAATTAAAGCATGAACAGGTTTAATTTTTTCCGCATAAATTTGTGTGCATGATCAACCAATGCAGGCTTCATCTTCAACATTGTCTCGTCCCTTCTTAAAATGAGTTATTAATTTGTAAGTTGCTGATTGCTTTGGGGCATGGTCCCTGTAAACTTGTCCTAACTCATCAGTGTTTTCACCATTCTTTCACCCAAGATTCCCTATAAATGTTGTTCTTGCTTCGATTATAGCAGAATTCAAGTTGCTTTGATAGGGGCTCTATTCAAATGGATGTCTTATCCTTCATAGTGCCTCAAACTAGATCTGTTCAGAAATGTTATAACAAGTTAGTACAAGTTTATTTTGGTTCAAAATCATTGAAATACATACATAGATTTTTCATAATACACATTTTCCATGAACTTTTTGAAGACCTTCCATAGGACCATTGACTCTCAGAAGAAAAGATGGTAATACCACCCTGCTGACTACAATCTAATAGGAGCTCACATTTATTGATCAATAAATCAATAAAATGACAGACATTCTAATGCTAAACACTGTTCTCCGGTCTTCTCTCATTTTGTCATCAAAACAAACCTGTGAGGGAAGTACAATTTTTCTCCCCATTTCACAGATGAGAAAATCGAAGCACAGAGGGACTGTAATTCAGCTGGGAAAGACAGTACAGGAAGAGACAGCACCTGGACTGACCCCCACTAGTGTGTACCCAGAACCCCGGCACTAGCTTGTCTTTGACTGCTATCAGCCAAGCCTGAGTGTTTCCTCACAATAACTGATCATGGACAGCTCTCCTCTAATGCACACTTACCATATGCTGGACACTTGCCTCTTTTGGTTCTCACATTAATCTTATGAAACAAGTACTTTATCATTCTCCTGCTACCAATGAGGAAACTGAGGCTCAGAAGTCAAATGTTTTTCCTGAAGCAACAGAGCCAGTAAATGACCGAGCTGAGATTCAAAGTAAAATCTCCCTGACCCTAAAATCTTTCTTCCTTTCATAACACCCTGATAAGTTAAATTAATACAATTTTGTTGTTGTTGTTGTTAAGTGCCATCGAGTCGGGTCCAACCCATAGCGACCCTGAATTTAATGATCCCTAAATAGAACCCTAAGCCTGAGTTTAAGATACATGGAAAGCTCTGACAGTGCACAGATAAGGGCTTGCCTGCTAACTGAAACATTTGCAGTTCAAACCCACCCACAGGCTCTGTGGGAGAAAAGAACTAACAATCTGCTCCTGTAAATATTACAGTTAGAAAACTTGATGGGGGCAGTTTCACTCTGTCACATGGATCACTATGAGTCAGAATCAACTCATACCAACAACAACAACGAACAGCAAGGAAGCACAGCCTTGTCCTCAAGGAACGTCTATACCTTAGAAGTGCATCTAGGAGCTCAGGCCAGCCTTTCCCCTTGTGTTTCCTCTGGCCCTGGGCCACAACTGTGCTCATCTTGCTTCATAGCTCTTTACACAGTGTCAGGCTTCACAACAATTTCCAATAAATATTTACTGAATTGAAAAAATATATGGTGGTGATGGTTGTGTGCTACTGAGTCAGTTCTGATTCACAGTGATCCTGCATTTGGTTTCTGAGGCTTTAAATACTTATGGGAGCAGAAAGCCTCATCTTTCTCCCATAGAGCAAATGGTAGATTCGAACTGCTGACCTTGCGATTAGTAGCCCAGCTTATACTTCATTATGCCACCAGAGTACCTTAAGAATATATCGCAAATGCTTGTTCTGTACTCAAATGGGAAGACCAGAAGATGGTTTAAATCCCTCTCGTATTGATTATCCCCATTCGTGTAATAAAAAGTTCACACACAAAGGGTTACAGGTTCATTCTCCCATCTTGGGGATGCAAACCGTTTATGTTGCTCAAAGATAGGTAGCAATTTAAAGATCACATAACCAGAGCATACACCATGTCTCGTTTCCACTGAGTTATCTATATAATCAACTCACTTCAAGCTTTGCTATTGTCTCTCCAAGAAACTAGTTTTTTGTTTTTGTGTCTGCCCTGTCATCCCCTTTTCCACTAGCTCAATCAGTTTTTTTGTTAACCAAACAAGCATATATCCTGCAAGGAAGGAAGTTCAACAAAGGATAATGATATGCTAAACCCCAAATAGAACCACATATGCTCTTTTACACTGTAATATTGTCAAGATAGATATTAACTCATTTAGTTTAGCCTTTATCTGCAGATGTGTTTCCATGCTGGTAAACTGCTTTCACAATTGAATTATTTCTACAGCTGTCTAGAGCTTGCCTATAATATAGTTGTAATAATGTGGCCCACTTTGTAACAGTGTTTTAATTATCTTTAATTTGACTACAATAATGCTGAATATTGAAGTATTTTATATAGATTATAGGTATAGATATATAGATATAGATATATGTGCTGTTGTTAAGTGCTGTTGAATCGGTTCTGACTCTTAGCAACCCTATATAGGCTTTCCAAGGAGCAACTGGTGAGTTTGCACCACCAACCTTGAGGTTCAAATCAATCTAGTGGTCCAGTGCTGTATTCAACAATGCCACATCAGGACTCTATATGGTTCAAACTCACTAGTTGCTCTTTGGAAACCCTATACAGGGTCATTATGGGTCAGAACTGACTTGACAGCACTTAACAAAAACAACTATATCTGTGTATATATGTATATGTGTATATATGTGTGTGTGCATATATATTTGTATATATATTGTTGTTGTTGTTAAGTGCCATCGAGTCGGTAACAACTCATAGCGACCTTATGCACAGCAGAATGAAACACTGCCCAATCCTGGGCCAACTTTGCTACTGTTGCCATGCTTGAGACCATCGATGTTGCCACTTGGCTAACCCTTCTCGTTGGGGGTCTTCCTCTTTTTCTCTGACCCTCCACATTACCAAACATGATATCCTTCTCCAGTGACTGCTCCTTCCTGACAATATGTCCAAAGTATGAGAGACAAAGTTTGGCCATCTTGGTCTCCAAGGAGCACTCTGGCTGCACTTCTTCCAACACAGATCTCTTGGCTCTTTTGGCACTTTTAATATTCTCCTCCAATACCATAACTCAAAAGCATCAATTCTATGGTTTTCCTTATTCACTGTCCAGCTTTTGCATGCATTATGAGGTTATTGAAAATACCATGGCTTGGGTCAGGGGCACCTTAGTTCTCAAGCTGACATCTTTGCTCTTCAACACTTTAAAAAGGTCTTGTGCAGCAGATTTGCCTAATTCAATACATCATCTGATTTCTTGACTGCTGCTTCCATGAGTATTGATAGTTGATCCAAGAAAAATGAAATCCTTGACAACTTCAATCTTTTCTCCATTGATAAGAATGTTGTTTAGTGGTCCAGTGGTGAGGATTTTTGTTTTCTTTACATTGTGATGGAATCCATACTGAAGGCTGTAGTCTTTGATTTTCATCAGTAAGTATTTTAAGTCCTCTGCGCATTCAGCAAGTTGTTAATGAGTCTTCCCCCAATCCTGATGCCACGTTTTTCTTCATAGAACCCAGCTTCTCGGATTATTTGTCCAGCATACAGGTTGAATAAGTATGGTGAGAGAATATGATCCTGTCGCACACCTTTTTAAATTTTAAACCATTTGGTATTCCTATGTTCTGTTCAAACAACTGCCTCTTGGTCCATGTACAGATTCCTCATGAGCACAATTAAGTGTTCTGGAATATGCATAATTCACAATGTTGCCCACAGCCTGTCATGAGCCACACAATCGAAAACCTTTGCATAGTCAATAAAGCACAGGTAAACAGCTTTCTGTTATTCTCTGCTTTCAGCCAAGATCTATCGGATATCAGCAATGATATCTCTTGTTCCACAGCCTCTTCTGAAACTGTCTTGAACCTTTGGAAGTTCTCTATCAATGTATGCTTGCAATAATTTCTGTATTACCTTTAGTATAACTTTACTCACATGGGATAGCAAAGAGATTGTCTGATGAGTTCCACATTCTGTTGGGTCACCCCTCTTTGGAATGGGCACAAATAGATGAGTGAGTACCTCCTGTGCCACCTCACTTTCTTGAAAGATTTCAATTTTTATTTCATCAATTCCTGGTGCCTTGTTCTTTGCCAGTCCCTTCAATGCACCTTGGACTTCCTCCTTCAGTATCATTGGCTCCTGATCATATGCTACCTCTTGAAATGGTTGAACATGAACCAATTCCTTTTGGTACAGTGACTCTGTGTATTCCTTCCATCTTCTCTTGATGCTTTCTACATCATTCAATAATTTTCCCAGAGAATCTTTCAATAACAAAAGTCAAGGCTTGAATTTTTTCGTCAGTTCTCCCAGCTTGAGAAATGCTGAGCGTATTCTTCCTTTTTGGTGTTCTGATTCCAGATCTTTGCACATTTTGTTGTAATCGTTGGCTTTGTCTTCTCAAGCTGATCTTCAAAATTTTCTGTTCAGCTCTTGTACCTCCTCATTTCTTCCATTTGCTTTAGCATCTCTATGCTGGAGAGTAAGTTTCAGTGTCTCTTCTGACATCCATGTTGACCTTTTCCTTTTTTCTTGCTTTAATGACTTTTTGCTTTCTTCATGTATGATGTTCTTGATGGCATCCCGCAACTCTTCTGGTCTTCAGTCTTCAGTGTTTAAAGTATCAAATCTGTTCTTCAGATGATCCCTAAATTCAGGTATGATATATTCAAGGTCTTATTTTGGCTCTTGTGAACTTGTTTTCATTTTCTTCAGCTTCAGTTAAATTGGCATAAGAGTAATTTATGGTCTGTTCCACAATCTGTCCCTGGCCTTGTTTTCACTGATGATATGGAGGTTTTCCATCATTTCTTCCTGTAGATGTAGTCAATTTGATTTCTATGTATTCCATCTGGTGAGGTCCATGTGTATAGTTGTCTGTTATGCTGTCTAAAGAACATATTTGAAATAAACAACTCATTGATTTTACAGAATTCTATCACGCTTTCTCCAGCATCATTTCTATCACCAAGGCTATATTTTCCAACTACTGATCCTTCCTCTTTCACCAGTAACGATCAATACATCTTGATTGCATGTCTGATCAATTTCTGGTTGAAGAAGTTGGTAGAATTCTTCTATTTCATCCTCACTGGCTTTAGTGGTTGGTGCGTAAATTTGAATAATAGTGGTATTAACTGGGCTTCCCTGTAGGTACATGGATATTATCCTAACACAGACAGCGTTGTACCTCATGATTGATGTGGATATGTTCTTTTTGACAATGAATGCAACACCATTGCTCTTCAATTTGTCATTCCTGGCATAGTAAACCATGTGGTCATCAGATTCAAAATGGCCAGTACCAGTCCATTTCAGTTCACTAATGCCTAAGATACCAACTTTTATTCTATGTTCCATTTCATTTTTGACAACTTCCAATTTTCCCTGTTTCATACTTTGTACATTCCATGTTCCGATTTTCAATGGATGTTTACAGCTGTTTCTCTTCATTTTGAGTTGTGCCCCATCAGCAGATGAAGGTCCCATGGGCTTTTCTTCCATGAGCTTTACTCCATTCACGCCATCAGAGTCAACTCTACTTTAAGGAGGTAGCTCTTCCCCAGTCGCATTTTGAGTGCCTTCCAACCTGAGAGGCTCATTTTCCCGCACTATATCTGACAATGTATCTCTGCTATTCATAAGGTTTTCAGTGACTAAATATTTGTAAGTACTTCGTCACGATTTCTTCCTAGTCTGTCTTCATCTGGAAGCTCTTCTGAAACCTGTCCTCCATGGTTGACCCTGCTGGTATTTAAAATACCGGTGGCATAGCTTTCAGAATCACAGCAATGCACTAGCCACCACAGTAC
>NW_006408564.1:17339944-17341240 GCF_000296735.1 Chrysochloris asiatica
TACATTATAGTGACAGCTACCATGTGTTAACTGCTAGATATATCAGACATCAAAACCTGTGCTTATACAACTATAACTTCAATTTTTTTCACCAAAAAATAAAAAGCACAACTGAACCCAACATAAATAAGCATAACCATCTCTGCTGTCATTTTTGCTGCTACTTAGACTGGGTAATAAAAACCTTATCAAGAGTAACATGAGATTTCATTTTATATCTATTTGAAGGTGAACATTTTTAAAGTCTGACAATACCAGGATTTGACAAGGATTAAGAGCCTCCTAACCAATGTCCTGCCTGCATCTTTACCTTTTATAGTAAGTTCTCCTCACAGCAGTTCAAGTGGTCCTTTAAAAATATAAACAAATCATATTTGCTTTTCTGTAAAACTCTCCAAGAATTTCTTAGATGTGGGAGATGGATCTAATAACCTAAATTCTTTACCCTTCCCTGTGTTTGTGTCCTTTGCCATATGACTTTGTATTTCCTCCCATTAAGTGCAAGGTATACCTTCCCACCCCAATGGCTTAAACATGTACCTCATGGAATGTGAGCAGACAGATGTCTTTAAATGTACATATATTGGCTTTTTCTCTTTCTCTTACCTTTGCCCACAGAAGAATATGCTTCTCCTGGTTAGCGGTTAAGGATGAAAGAGGTCTGAGAAATAGACCTGAACCTAACTCAACAGTCTGGCATCAACCCAACCTAGATCCACTGAACACCAGCCAACCCACAAATACACAAGCAAGAAATGACTGTTTATTATTGTATGCCACTGAATTGTGAGATGTTTTGTTAAGCACATTGTTGTAGCTTTAGATAAATAATACCCTGCTTTACTTAGAATACATCTGAATTCCAAGCCTTTTTCTTAGAGGCCAATCTCTATGAACTCGTTTTCTACCATTTTCCACTTCTTTGCTCCATTTAATGGTTAGGGTTCTGTGTCAAATTGACTAGGCAAGGATGTCCAGAGGTTTAGCAGTTGGGATGTGCTTATTTCCATGGTGATGAAACCTAATACAGGCATTGTTAACACTGATGAGTGGCCATGAACAGGCATTCAATTACAGTGATGTTTCCTTGGGGGTGTGGACTGCTCCCAAAATAATGGACATACGCTAGGGACACTTTCTTTCTCTCATCCACTGGAGACCTGGGACTCTGAAATTGTAAGCTATTTCCTTGATTATAGATATAGATATGGATATATATATATGTGGATATCTATATATATATCTATATATGTTGTTGTGTTGTTAAGTGCCGTCAAGTTGTTTCCAACTCATAGC
>NW_006408564.1:17341382-17359735 GCF_000296735.1 Chrysochloris asiatica
AGATATATATAGATATATATATATATCTATATATAGATATATATATGTTTCATTGGGTTTACTTCTCTAGAAAATCTGGCCTAAAACACTCCACTCAGCCACACTAACTTCTTACTGGTTTTTTTTTTTTCCAACACCAAACATGGGTATGAAAACCCAAATGTCAATGAGTAAAACAGACTATAAAAAATATGGGTAAGCTTCTTGTCACTTGTTTTGCAAAGCATCCCATTGTGTTTTATGAAGTATTTTATATAATCTGATCCTCTTATTAATGAAGGAGTTATGAAGGAACATATCATTATCCCATTTCACAGATATGAAATCTTTCAACAGGAGCTTTAACTGCTTAGTGAAAGCATTAAAGCCAGAAATCTTTTCATTGCTTCATTGGGTTTTATCCTTACCTCTGGCCACTGTCTCCTTCACCATTTTACTTGGTTTTCATGAAATAACACATTTTTAAGGTTCTGGACTTTTGTTGGTACTGATCTAATACACTTTCCCTCAAGTCCTCTCAAAGGAGTATTAGCTCTGATAAAGTCTTTCCTAGATTCCCCAGTGTAGGTTTCTCTCCTACAATCTAATTTCTCACCATGCTGACATTTCAGCTCTTACTCTATTTATTGGTCTCCCCTCAATCCCTTCTCATGATGTTCTTTCTTGTCACCGAGCCTTTGCACTACTGTTCCCTCTACCTGAAATGTTCTTCCTCCTTCTTTATCTATTTAATGTTTATTTATTCTGCAGATTTCCCCCCATGTGACCTCACTAAGTCAAATGTCCCCATTAGGTGCTTTCTCATACAAATATTCTTGTCTTTTCATGGATCATATTGATTTTACAATTTTATATTTGTTTGTATATTCACTTGATTGACATGTGTCTCTTGTTGTTAAGTGCCATCAAGTCAGTTCCAACTCATAGTGACCCTGTGTAGTGTTTCCAAGGCTCTAAATCTTTACAGTAGCAGAAAACCTCATCTTTCTCCCACAGAGTGGCTGGTGGACTGGAACTGCTAATCTTGTAATTCACATTCCAGTGCTTATCTGACAGAGATAAATCCCTTTATGACCCAGAAAATGCCATAAAGTCAAGGACCATGTTCTACCATGATAGCCCCATGCCTTACCTTGTGTGCACCTATGTCCTTATACAAAACTCATTACTGTTGAGTAGAATTCCAACTCAGAGCTACCCTACAAGACAGAGTAGAACCTGAAACACATACAGGGTCACTAGGAGTTAGAACTGACTCAACAACACTTAACAACAACAACATCAGAACTACCTTCATAGGATTTCCAAGACTATAAATATTTACAGAAACAGATAGCAACATCTTACTCCCACAGAGTGGCCAAACCTACAATCTTTTAGTTAGCAGCCAAATGCTTAACCACTTACCACCAGGGCTTGTATGTCCTCATGCTGTTGTTTTTAAGTGTTGAATCATATCGACCCTATATAGGGTTTCTTTGGAGCAGCTGGTGGGTTTAAACCACTGACTTTGCAGTTAGCAGTCCAGTGCTTATCCTACAGTGCTAGACCAGGACCCCATAGATAGCTGTAAAATATATTAATATTGATGTCTCCAAGGACTTTTTCTAACGTTCATCATTTAATGGTATCCCAGTGATTGGGTGATAAATTAACTATATACAGCAGAAGACAAGATGGGAGGGAAAGATACTTCAATTGTATAACCCTTGTAGTACCAAGTTACAAATTCATTTGCCTATATACTTACGTCCCACTGATTTGTGCCTCTTTGAGACAGCACAAATGGATGGACTGTAGGATTTGCGTTAATGATAACAGGATCTCCAACCAGAGAAGCATGATGTGAGACATACATAGTAATTACGGCAACCCGTGTATGCTCAGACACATTTTCCAGAAGAGGGCTGGCATTCTCAATGGCAAAATTGAAAACTGCTAGAACATCTGGGAGCAAACACAAAAGTTTTATCTTTTAATAAGAATTTCTGTAAGGCTTCCCAACCACTCTCACATTTTAAAGTCATAAAGCAAAAATACTTAGAGCACCCTTTTTTGTTATTATTAAAAGACTTACAATATTGGTAGAATATTCAAGAACTGTGAAGATACGAGACTTTATCCTACTTGCAAGCTAATAGGTGAGCCTACCACAGTGTCATGAATGCTGGCAGAAGACACAAGACTCTATGGTCAGAGACAAAGGACTTTGTTATTCTTGGCAAAGCAAGCCATAGAGCTTCATGTTCTCATTGGTTCCCCTTGCTCCTCAAGCCCTATGAGGCATGCAGAGGGGCCCAGGTGGATGGTGTGCATACAGTAGATTGGTGGCACATTGAAGGGACCCTGAGCTTAGTGAACCCAAATATTTTATAATGAACAGTAAACCTGCCTGACATTTGTTAGAAATAGAAAACATACTATATTGGATGGTAAACAAACCATCCTTTCTTACATATAGAGACCTGATAAATACCATGAAAAAATAGTACAGACAAAGGTAACCAATGCCTCTGCTCACAAGATGTGCAGAAATAAAAGATATTCATGGAAGATTGTTTCCCAGTAAGGGTGGGCTTTTTTTCCTTTTCTTTCAAATTTTCTTATATATATGTATTAAATGCTCCATATGCATACTGCCCACATTCCCTCCACACTCAACTCTAAATGCAGACTACTTACTGAGAACATCTACAGTCCTATCTAGGGAGCATCTTGGCCTGAACTCAGGGGAGTTGGAAGTGACCTGGAAGCAGTCCTCAATCAATGACCAACAGCAACAAGGTGGACAAACACATCAGTTTCTCGCCTTCAGTGTTGTTGTTGTTGTTAAGTGCCGTCAGTCAGTTCCAACTCATAGCTACCTTGTGTAGGGTTTCGAGGAGCATCTGGTGAGTTTTGAACCACCAATCTTGCAGTTCAAACAGATCTTGTAGTCCAGTGCATTATCCTGCAGTGTGGATGGCTCTAAAGCAGAGGCGGGGAACAACCGGCCTGCAGGTAGCATAAGGCACGTGAAATCATTTGGTCTGACCCAAGGCAACCACTATTCCAGCCATCAGATTGTTGTTGTTAGGTGCCATCAACATCATTGTTGTTGTGAGTCTGTTCCGACTCATTGCGACCCAGTATTAGGGTTTCTGAAGAGCGGCTGATAAGTTTGAACTTCTGACCTTACTGTTCAAACTGACCTTGCAGTCGAGTGCTTATTCTACCACACCACACCAGAAGGTGCCGTCAAAACTAAGGGTGAATTAATTAAATGTTTGGTTAAATACAGCAAATGATGTTATAAATTTTGTCAGAACAAATGTTCCCCATCCCGGCTCTAAAGTATATGAGATGTGCAGGGGGATTGAATTCTGGTTGATCCCAGTATTCATTCACATGCTTGATTTTAGTGGCTGCCTTCCATTCATCATCACTTCCTTATCTCCCTACTGGTGTTTCCAGGGAACACCTCAGAAACAAATTAATTGTACTTAACCATTTACTGAGGTCTGCTTCCAGGAGAATTAAAACCAAAACCATGTGATACAATCATACTTTACAATGTACAACAAGTTATAAAGAATATTGTAATGCCCATTCACAGTAGAAGAGGTACTGATGAATTCAAGCAGCTATCTCTGATTACCACTAGTGTCTAGAAAGGCTTTCTAGACCTGCTCAATGTGGTTCATACTCACCTCTCTCATCTCATCTCTCCGCACTTCTTTCTTTTACACTTTCTCTTCCAATTATCCTAACTTACTTCCATTTTTCTCTGAACAATTTTATATATTATTTCTAAAACATTTTTCACTTTCCCAAATTCTAGCCATCCTTCAGTTATCCCTTGGATAATTCTTCATCCAGGAATCACCCTTGACCTGTCCAGATGTTGTGCCTCAATTTACCCAGATGACCACTCAAGACTCTCAGGATCGATAAGGAAGCTTTTATTAGATGGCCAGTGACTACAGCCTCCCTAAAAGCAGGAAAAACTGCAGCCCCGACCCAATTTTTCAAAGAGTACTTATACATAGGCAGTCTGACATTATCTTGTATAAACCAAGGGTATGATGTATGCATGAGCTGTTAGGGTGGGGGCTAGGAGTACATCAGCTGGGGCACTTACTTCTCAAGATTAACTTGGGGATAGGGGTACATCTGCTGGGACAGTTAGTTTTCAAGATTAACTTTGGCCCGCTGTTCTCAAGGTTAGCTTTGGCTGCTGGCCACAGCATCCTGTGAGTCAGGCGGGCCACTCAGATGTGAGGAATTTGCATAAGCAATGTTACAGAAGCCAAGTTTACCCAGAGTTAAGGGGGAAGGGGACTTCTGAATCCAAGGGAGTTGTTGATGCTAAACATTTTCCCACTTCAGCCTGATCTTTTCTTAAAACTTAGTTACTATAAGGTAATTAGGCCTTACACAGACTGGGTTAGATATTCCTCAGCATTTTCATCTTGCCCCAAATGGTGCTGTGGGTTAATGCGCTGAACTGCAAAATTGGTTTGAACTGCAAGCTTGGCCGTTCACGCTCACCAGCCATTCCTGGAATCCCTACACAGGGTTGCTATGGGTCAGAATCAACTCAATGGCAATTAACAACAACAACAATAATCATAACATTGCATAAATTACACTGCATTATAATTGCCTTTCACTTGCATGGCTCCTCATAAACACCAGCTACAAGGAAATTGTTTATTTCAATCACCAAATCAAAATACTAAAGATGTATTTTTAAATGAATGACAAATAATATTCATTATCACTTACAGAGCATTTATTTTATGAGGATTTTTCATTTACTCCTCGTAACAACTTCAGGATAAAGGGTACTGTTATTACCACTTCAGTTCTGCACGTAATAAGTCTAAACCAATGGCCCTAAATCACGTAGCTAAATATATGGTAAAGCCAGGATTTGAATCCCAAACTTTCTGGATCTAAATTCCATATTCTAAAATTGCTGTCATGAGTTGCTGTCATGACTCAGTGAAGTTTTATAAATATTGGAAAAAGCAAACATTCTCAACATTTCAAAATTTGAGAAAGTCCTCAGAAACTGATAGCCAAAGCTCTGAGAAGGAAGAATTGTAAAAGGAATGGACTTTTGAGTTAAGAAGACCTTGATTCAGATCCCAATTGTGTCCCCTACTGCTCTACCACCACTTGGGCAAGGAAGCCAGAAGTCAATTGTGGTTTGATTAGAACTTCCCTTGGCTGAACCAGGCAGAAAACAGATCAGTGTATTCAAGAGAGAAATTACTTGGATTATTGGCCATTATTTTAATAAAGATTTGCCATTCACTCTTAAAGAAAACGTAAGATTTCTTTTTACTTCAGTTCACTCACTGTAAGGTTTATTAGGCACAATGCATGAAACGCAGGTAAAAATAGGTCCTTAAATGACATTATTCAGTACAACTTCTGTCTAACCCTGTGGCATCAGGAAATTACTCAATGCTCAAAGTTACAGTGCATTCAGAGACAAAAAGTCATTACACGCCCTACTGAGCTGGCCTACTTTAATTCTATTTTTCTCTCTTTCCTTTTTCCCTCTCTTTTAATTTTTCTTGTTCCTCTTAATTTCAACTGGGCTTTTTCTTTATGGCAAACATTATAACTAAGGTGAACTAAGACTAGATCACTTTAGAAAAAAGAAAGGATATAGATGTTGCCCTAAATTCTAATCCGAATGCCTTTGTATTCTCAAATTAGAACTCTGTTCCAATTTAATTGTTCAAGCATGTATTGAGTGCTGAGTTAGTCTGACTGTTGTGTAGGACATAAGACATATACAATGATGAGTAGGGCCTCGTATCTGCCTCTTCTCACCATATTCTCAGGCACTCATACTTTAACGGGCTGTGCAGTACAGCCACAAAAGGGGACTTAGACAGTCTCTACCCATCTGTCTTCATCCTTTATATATTCAGTGCACAAAGACCCAACTTCCATCTGCCAGCACTACACCTTTTTGCCAGATGTATTAAAAAAAAAAAAAAAAAAAAAAAGCCAGAGATTTAATGCCTCCAGGAGTGGTCTTCAATGAATGATAAATGATAGTTCATTTATACAAATTTCCACTGCCTTACTCCTGGGGTAGGGTTACCTTACACATCTTTCATAGCAAAGGAGACTTTGCCAATGTGATAAAGTTCAGGATTTTAAGATAGGGAGATCATCCTGAATTATCCAGTTGGGCTCAGTCAGGGGATCTTTAAAGTGGAAGGTAGAGATGGTACTGTGCCATCGAGTCAGTTCTGACTTATAGCAACCCTGCACAGAGTCTCCGAGGCAGTAAATCTTTATAGGAGGAGAAAGCCTCATCTTTTTCCCATGGAGCAGCTGGTAGATTCGAGTTGCTGTCCTAGTGGTTAGCAATCCGGTACAGAAAAAGAGAAGTAGCAGATGTGATGGTCATAAAGATACAGCAGTTCTGGCTTTGAAGGTGGAAGGGGTCCCCAGTGTGATGGTCTCTTGAAGCTGGAAAACATAAGGAGACTGATTCACCCTGACAACTTCCAGAACAGAATACGGCCTTTGCCTTGAGCTTAGTGAGGCCTGTGTCAGATTTCTAACTACAAAGATGTACGATAATCAATTTATGATTTGTCACCAACAAGTTTCTGGTAATTTGTTACAGCAGCAATGAAGAACTCATACAAAAGTTATTTCATCTATTTAATGGAAAACACTTAAGTTTTCCTTCTTAGGCCATTTTCTCCCTTACACAAGTTCCAGCTTTCACAGATTTTAACGTATCAATAAGGATATTTACATGTTGGAGCTGCCCATGTGAAGATAGGTGACAAGGTGCTAAAAGGTAAATCAGATAACCTCTCTCTCTCTCTCTCTCCTTCCCTCCCTCCCTCCCTGATTTCTTTATCTTTAATAAACAGAAATTTATTTTTCACAATTTAGGAGGCTAGAAGTTCAAATTGGAAGTGCTGGCTCTGGGACAAGGCTCCTACTCTGTTGGTTTGAGGGGAAAGGTCTTTGTATTTTTAGCTTGTTTCCTGGTTCCTTGGAGATCAAATGTAGCTTGGCATCAATAGTCCCCCATCTCTGCTTCAATAACATGTCTCTTTTTCACAAAGTCCTCCAACACTTTCTCATCTCACTAGAAGTAAAAGACAAAGTCCATATGACAGCCTCAAGTTCCCTTATGATTTGTTGTTGTTGCAAAGTGTCATCAAGTTGGTTCTGACTCATAACATCCCTGTATAGGGTTCCTAAGGAGTGACTGGTATGTTTGATTCGCCAATCTTGAGGCTCAAACTGACCTTGCAGTACATATGATAGATTACCTTTTATCTATCTGGCTTAATCTTCTACCCATCTCCCCTTCACTCTCTCTGCTCCAACAATACAAGTCTTCTGTTCTTTATACACACCAAGCAGATGCTGCCCCGGACCTTTGCACACACCATTCTTCCTGCTGAAAATGCATCTTCCTTGGATATCCACATGTCTCTCCACCTCACTCCCTTTGGGTCTCTATTATAATGTTGCTGTATCAGAGAGACCCCACCCATCCAAGCCACCTTTATATAAAATAGAAATATTCTCCATCCCTGTGAGCACTTCCTGCCTCCTGAAATTATTTATGTTATTTATTTTCTGCCCTGCCCCTTGACTAGAATATGAATTTCTCAAAATTATCTCTTTGAATTCCCTGCTGCATCTGGTAGCAAGAATAGTGGGTAGTACATGTTGTTGTTGTTAAATGCTATGGAATCAATTCTGCCTCATCACAACCCTGTAAAGGGTTTCTGAAGAGGAGTTGGTGGGTTTGAACTGCCAACCTCTTGTTCGCAGTCCAGTGCTGATCCTACAGTTTCACAACATGAGTCTTCTTAGCTACTTAAATATTTATTTGTTCAAAGAATGAATTAATGAATGAGCGTAATTAAATTATTTTTATTTACTGACCTACATCAATTGGATCCTACTGACCTATTTGTCTGACCTCTTTTTATGTTGTGACATTATATGCATTTAGAAACTTACAATTACATAGCATTTCATTAGTTCAAGATTTCTATCTGAATGTACAAACTGGGCCATGCCAACAGTCTTATTTCTGGATTTGGAAATGCACCCTTGCCTTTGCATGAGACAATGAAATGATTTGATGTTTTCTTCAATATATCTTTATGTGCTGAGAAACTTGGGAACCCATGGTTTTTCACTAAAGGTGCCTTCTAAGAAATAGTTCAATACCTTTAGCATACAATAATCTCTAAAATAAAAAAAGAGAGTAAGTTTCAACCCATCCACCAAACTGTTATTTAAATAAGTAGAGTTGTCATTTATGACACACTTCCCGTCAGAATAGTGCCATAATAAATTTTCCAGTTTTTCAAATTAAATTCATAATTTAAGAAAAAGGGATGAAAATGGATCCTATAACTGGATCAATAAAAACAAATGTGGAAAAAAGATACTTTAAACTATGCTAAAACACTGCCATGTGATTTCAGAGAATGATGAAGATTGAGAGATTGCCTCTATGTATACAAGGAGAAGAGGAGATAGAAAAAACCTAGGTATACGCCTTGTAAAAGAATGAACTCCTTGAAAAATTAGAGCTGGCTATAGGACATCAGAGACTACTTAGGACTACGGTAAAAGTTGAAGTTTGTTCCCACCTAAATTAGACAATTTGGACCTCGCCCTGGCGCATGTTGGAATGTGCATTGAGTTGCCAGATTTTAAAATTTTTTATGAGTCATAAAGAGGGCTTTTTATGTGACATTATCTGACATTTAAAACACTATGTAATGAACAGACACTTCACCAAGGAAGAGATTAGGGCAGCCAAGAAACATATGAAGAAATATTCATGATCATTAGCCATTAGAGAGATGCAAATCAAAACAACAATGAGATATCATCTTCTGCCAGCAATAACAGTGAAGCTCAAAAAAGCAGAGGACAATAAATGCTGGTAAGGATGTAGAAAGACTGGGACCCTCCTACATTGCTGTTAGGAATGTAAAATGGCTCAACCACTCTGGAAAAAGTTATGGTACTTCCTCAGAAAGTTGGAAATAGAAATAGTGTATGATCCAGTAATTCCTCTACTTGGTAGAAATACAAGTAGAGGAATTGAAATACGAGCCAGAAAACAAATATATATATGCACACCAATGTTCATAGCAGCACTTTTTACAACAGCAAAAAGGTGAAGACAATCTAAGTGCCCATTAGTGAAAGAATGGATAAACAAACTTTGATACATACACACAATGGGATATTATGCTACCTTAAAGAATAATAAGAAAGCTGCAAGCCACCATATAACATGGATGAGCCTTGAGGACATTATGCTGAGTATAATTAGTCACAAAAGGATAAATATTGTGTAAGACCATTATTGTAAAAGCTTAAGAAAGGATACCCATACTAAAAGAAAAACAAAATCAGCACTAACGCATCCTAGAGTATCTAATTTGTGAACCCAGGGTTAAGTTAACATCTTCACACAGACATACACACACACACACACACAAAAGTGAAAACAAAATCTTTCTTAGACCTAATTATTGTTGTTGTTGTCAGGTGCCATCGAGTCAGAACCGACTCATAGCGACCCCATGCACAGCAGAACGAAACAATGTTCGATCCTGGGCCAACCTCACTACCGCTGCCACACTTGAGTCCATCAATGATGCCACCTGGCTGATCCATCTCGTTGGGGGTCTTCCTCTTTTTCTCTGACCCTCCACCCTACCCAGCATGACATCCTTCTCCAGCGATTGTTTCCTCCAGACAATATGTCCAAAGTAGGAGAGACGAAGCTTAGCCATCCTGGCCTCCAAGGAGCACTCTGGCTGCACTTCTTCCAAAACAGATTTATTGGTTCTTTTGGCAGTCCGTGGCACTTTCAGTATTCTCCTCCAACACCACAACTCAAAGCATAGCGGAGACTTAATTATAGCTTTACTAAATACCACACCTGATGAACAGATGTGATCAATTTGCCTGTTATTTCAATTTCAAAAAGACAGATGTATTAATACAATCTGAGCAGTTTTCCAATACTCAAGTTGTTCTTAAATGCCATCAAGTTGGTTTTGACCTATAGCAACCCTGTATAGAGTTTCTGAGGAGTAGCTGGTGAGCTTGAACTGCTGACCTTATGGTTCAAACTAATTTGAAATCCAGTGCATTAACTTGTAGCATCATACCAAAACTCCAAGACTTTAGTGGAGTACTGCATATCTTTAAAAAAATACATTCAGTATATAGAATTCCTAAACCTGTAAAATAATAGCCTTATTCAATATATAATTTTAAGTTCTCTAGTAGTCACATTTTTAAAAGGTTAAACAAATAAAGAGAGAGAGAGAGAAATATTAAGTCTAATATTATCTTTTATTTAATCCAGTATATTCAAAATATTATCATTTCAGCATGTAATCAACTTTTTAAGTTTTTATTGTGAGGTTTACATGGGAGAACATCAGCTCTACACTCATCCCATAGTATTTTGTTTCAATTGCAATGATTACAATCCCCTCCATACATCATCAAATAACCAAAGGATACACCCCACAGGCCCGCCCCCCGGCTGCCAGCACACAGCCCTTCTCCCTCCCTGAGTTCAGTGTCCCCAGCCACTCCATCTGTCCATGTCATCCTCTCTGTCTCCATCCCTGGCATCCCTGCCTATCTGGGTAGGGTTCCGCTCTCAGTTCTTCTCACTTGATGGGCCCAGGGACCTCCACTCCCAGGTTGCATAATCAATCACTCTCCTCCTTTTGTCAAAAAACATCTACCTCTATATTTCCTACCCTCATAGTCAGTCATGATGGCAATTATTCACAATTGTACCACAAGAGTCTTATCCCCATTTCCTTTCACCAGCCCTTTCCCTACGGATTGGAAATCATGCAATGGTGATTCTACCTTCCCCTGCCCCATCTGGAACTAGGCTTCCTCTTGAAAGCTTGTAAGCTTGTAGCCAACTTTTTAATGTCCTACTGAGATGCTTTCCACTTGTTTTATACTAAATCTTTGAAATTCATTGTGTCCTTTACAACAGCAGCACATCTCAATTCAGAAAACATGTCTCCTTTTCAAATGCTTAATTAACATATGTGGCTGCCAGTTACCATCTACTTGATTCCAACACACAGCCACCCTCTAGAATAGAGTAGAAGTGCGCCCAGGGGTTTGCAGGACTGTAAATCTTTATAGTGGCAGACAGCCAAAACTTTCTCCCACTGAGTGACTGGTAGGTTCGAACTACAGACCTTTTGGTTAGCAGTCAAGTGCTTAGCCACTGCTCTATGTGTGGTTAGTGGGTACTGTATTGGCCAGCACAAATATAGAAATTTGATGTTGTTTTGAAAATAATATAATTTTTTTTTTTTTTGGAAGTCCCAAAGTAAATCAAGCTGCCTAAGAAACTAGATAAAATCTGATGGTTTGCTGGGAGTTTGGAGGGGTTCGAGGAGGGTATGGGGTCAATTTAATAGACCTAGAATTTATTCTTAAAACAGTAAATATGTTTGTATGACTTTCACTTTTTACCTGATAGTTATAGCTACTGATTCTAAAGTAAGTGACTAGCTGCATCAGTTGAGTTACTTTGAGATATCAGGCCAAACAACAGGGAGAAAAAAGATCTCTTAAAACATATCTTGGTATTTATGAATTCAAAATTTGGATGATTCAATTTAAAATTATTTGGCTTGGTTTTTACATTATAAAGTACATAAATATGTTTTACATTATTATAATACAGATTCATTGTTCTTTACAAAATGAAAATATAAAAATTAAATAAATAAATCTCCTTATTCTTCCCCAACCCCTATGCCCTACTAGTTCCACTCCAGTCTCTAAAAATGTTGTTGTTGTTAAGTGCAGTTGAGTCGGTGCCAACTCATAGCAGCCTTTATAGGGTTTCCAAGGAGTGGCTGGTGGGTTTGAACTGCTGACCTTGAGGTGAGCATTGTTGTTGATGTTGTTAAGTGCTGTCGAGTCAGTTCTGACTCACAATGACCCTGTATAGTATTTCTGAGGAATGGCTGGTGCGGTTAAACTGCCAACCTTGCGGTTCAAACAGATCCTGCAGTCCAGTGCATTAAGTCACAGCACCACACCAGGACTCCACTGGGATGAGCATGTTGTTGTGTTGTTAAGTTCCGTGGAGTCAGTTCCGACTCATAGCGACCCTGCACAGGGTTTCCGAGGCTGTATATCTTTACGGGAGCAGAACGCCTCATCTTTCTCCCGCAGAACCGCTGGTAGTTTCGAACTGACAACCATGAGGTTAGCAACCCGATTCTTAACCACTACACTACCAGAGCTCCTACTATTAAACATTTGGAGTCCTGGTGTGGTGCTGTGGACTAATGCATCAGAATGCAAAGTTGTTTGAACTGCCAGGTCAGTGGTTCAAGCTCACCTGCTGCTCCTTGAAAATTCTATAGAGGGTTGCTATGGGTTGGAATTGACTTGACGCCACTTAACAACAACAAATACATCAATAGATAAATCTTTCAGCTATATATTGGTATATATCCTTCCAGAACTTTCTATGTGTGTTTGTATGTAACCACTTGGTGTGGCGCTGTAGGATAAGCATTCAACCACAAAGTCGGTTTGAACTACTAGGTCGGGGGCTCACACTTACCAACCACTCCGCAGAAACCCAATACAGAATCATTATGGGTCAGAACCAACTCAGCAGCACTTAACAACAACAACAACAGATAAAGTATTTTAAGAGATCCTTTCATGTACATAGTTTCAAGACACACTATCTCCATTCCAAAGTGGAGTACCTTTTAACCTGTATATTAAATCACAGTCTGCCTTCTTGGAATAGCTTCCTATAATCCACAGTCCATACATTTATTGTTATTGTTGTCTAGCCCCTTCAAATTGGTTCCAGCTCATCGTAACCCTATATAGGGTTTCTAAGGAGTAATTAGTGGGTTTGAACCACTAACCTTGCTTGTGGTACCATTTATTTAGCCAGTCCTTTATTGAAGGACTCATATTCCTACTCTTTGCTTTTTTTAAGGAGACCTGCATGTATCTTTACTTCCTTGTGTATTTCTGTAGGATAGATTCCTAGTGGTAGAAGGCTGGCTATGAGTCTGTACAGATTTCAAATGCTGGTGTTGTTAGTGCCACTGAGTTGGTTTCAACTCATAGCAACCCTGTATAGGGTTTTCACGGAGTGAGTGGTGGGTTTGAACCACCAAACTTGCAGCTAACAATCCAGTGCTTATTCTACAGCACCACACCAAGGGCTCCTCAAAACTGGTAGATATTGCCAAATTTCCCTCCAAAGAGTTTGCATCTACTCATGCCATACCAACTGTATATGTGAGAACCTTTTCATTAAATGTAGACTTTTCAACACATGAGGGTACTGTCGTCACAGCCACTGAGCACTTGACAACTTTACAGAATAACGTCGAGAAGTTACTACAGAGAGTCAAAGCAATCTACATGGTAGACTATCAAATGATTATTTCAAAAGTATATGTATAAGTCCAAGATTAGAGATACTCACCTGGGACAGCCACCAACAAAAAGAGCAAATGGAAAAAAGACATCATTTACTGGAAAACCTCTTTTTTTTTCGGAGATGTTTTGAGTGCTCCAGCCAGAGTCTTCCCTGATTTCTAGGGAGTGGCTGTCTCTAAGTAAGGAGTCGTGTCTGAGAGAAACATTCTGTCTCTAGGCACCCTGTATACACTTGCCCATGACACAGTTCTAAGTAGCCAGTAAAATGACACCTTCCTCTCTCAAAAGGGAAAAACACCAGAAAATGGATTTGCTTGGCAAGGTCCAATAGTACCTAAAACACAATTGTCTACATGCAAAGATATCCCAAATCCTAGTCATCCTGGGGTGGCCACCATTTGGGAAATGGTTACTTCACTAGACTCATTTGCTTTATGAAAGGATTCCACTTAAATATTACTTCAGGTGGTCAGAATACATACTACAGTATGGATGAACATTGAAAACATTATATTCAGTCAATTAAGTCAGTCACAAAGGGTAAATATTGAATGAACCACTTACATGAAACACCTAGAAGAGGCAAGTATAGACAGAAAAGGATTCTTGGTGTGGCACTGTAGGAGAAGCACTGGACTGGTAATCTCAAGGTCTTCGGTTCAAATCCACCAGCCGCTCCTGGGAAACTTTATACAGGATGACAATGAGTTGGAATCATTCCACAGCACTTAGCAACAATAAAATGGAGAACAAAGTTTAGGAGGAGAGGATGCAAACTAGGGGACACCGAACTTCCATTAAGGACAATGGGAAATTCTGGAAACAGATAAGGGTAAAGGTTAAGCACAAGAGGAACGTAATTAATATCACTGAAATGCACATGTGAATATTTGTCAAAATAGCCAGTCTTGAAACTTAAAAATTTATCATAATTTTTTTAAAATCAACATTAAAAAAACTTCCAATCACTAAGGCCTATTGTCCTGCCATGTCCTGTGTGTTTATCACACCCAGACTTGTATGAAGGCTCAGAATCTCAGCTTACCAAGTTTGCAGAGAGCTTACAAGTTGCTATGTGAGGGCTAAATAGTCAAATAGAGACAAGATGCAAAATAATTAGCTTAGAGTCACAGATGAAAATCAACTTCAGCACCAAAGGTGGGAGTGATCTGACTTAAGGAAGAGTTGGTAGTAAAAAGATCTGTGGGCCAACAAAGTGTAGCCTATAGGCTAAATATGGTCTGCAGATGACATTTTTAAATGCACAAGACTTAGTAAAATGTGAAGTTCAATAACAGTTTACTAGGCGTCCACTCTTCCCCGTTATAACCCAGCGCTTCTCCATTTACCTGCCTAACTCCTGAGGGCACTCATGTTTGCAACCCCTGATTAAGAGGTTTCAATCAATTGCTATCTCCATAGGAATCAACTGTTGTTATAGTTACCTCAATAGGATTATTCCATCTCAGGCAGTTTCAATAGAAGGATAATGTTGAGAATAAAGGACATGGTGTTTTGCCCAGACTTTTCCCTGTTTCAGCTTTTCAGAAAGACATGAACAAATGTTCAAATAATGGTCACCTAGGGGTGGCTCCATCCTTGTCCGATGAAGGATGGTGAAAAGAAAAGTAGACAGATAGGGGACTCTTGATATGGTGCCTTTCTGGCTAGTTCAACTGCCTGTGCCTTAATCTATTACAACTTCATACTTAAATTACTACAGCTGCCTAACTCCCCAACCCTACGGCTCTCTTTTACTTCTCACCACCCCTCAAGCCCAGTGCATTTCAATATTAAATTTTTTTTTTTTAAATGTTTTTTTAAAAGCTGCCAATGAGTCAATTCTAATCCAGGTCAACCCCATGTGTTACAGGGTTTTCAAGGCTATAATCTTTTGGAAGCAAATTGCCTTTTTGGTGTTGTGTTTGCAGTTGTTACTTGCTCTTCAATGATTCCAACTCCATATTGTACAAAATAAAACTGCGTTTCATAGATTTTTCAAGGCTTTCTGATCTTTCAGAAAGGAGCTCTGGTAGCGTAGTAGTTACGAATTGGTAGTGGTTACGATTTGGGTTGCTAACCTCAATGTCAACAGTTCAAAACTACCAGCTGTTCCGTGGGAGAAAGATAGGTGTTCTGCTCCCGTAAAGATTTACAGCCTCGGAAACCCTGTACAGGGTCACTGTGAGTCAGTACCGACTCCACAGCACACCACCACCACCACCATGAACTTTCAGAAGCAGATATTCAGACCTATCTTGGGGTAATTTTGAAGCACCAACCAACTTTCTGGCTATCAGTCAAGTGTTTTCCTTCCAAAATTTTTCATGAATCTGTACCCCACCATCTATAGCCCAGATCAATTGCCTACCTAATGATTTCTCACCAGCCACACTTTTTCCTTTCCAATGTATTTTCTAAACTGCACACAGCCATCTTTTTAAAACCCTAATCATGATGGCATCTCTTGTTGCCTGTGGCATTACCAATCTGCTCTTCTTTCTGCTCTCAAACAGGCCTAGTTCATGTCTGTCAAAACCTTTGCCTAGGCACTTTCTCATCTTTGAAACACTTCACCTATATTTAGTAGAGTTCATCTCCTTTTCAGTACTTGTGTCTTACCTCAAATGACACCCCGTAAAGAGACTCTTGGAGGAGTGCTCACTCCCAGTCACTTCTTACCACGCTCTCCTGGTTGTTTTCATTATCGGTTCCTGAAACAATCTTTATCTGTTAGCCTGTTAGGTCTGCTGCCTCCTCCAACAGCACATTTTTCCAGAACATGGATTCTAAGCATCTTGTTCGTTGCTGGATCCCCAGTGCCCAGAATAAGCACATATTGACTAACGCCTTCATAAGGAGCCCAGTTGGTACAGCGCGTTAAACATTGGGCTGCTAACTGCAAGGTTAGTAGTTCAAACCCACCAACCATTCTATGGAGAAAGATGAGACTGTCTGCTCCCATAATGATTACAGCTTTGGGAAAGGAGCAATTCTACTCTGATCTATAGCAGTAGGTTTGCTGTCTTGTTTTGTGGGGGTTTTTTGTGGTTATTGAGTCCTTAAAAACTCTCAGTAACTTCCCATTGCTCTGAAGATCAGATCTTTAATTTGGTCTGTAGGACCCAGTAGGCATGACCCCTACTATCTCTGGTTCATCACAAATATTTATCTCTTTGCCTCAGCCACCCTAACTATCTTATGTGGGTTTTGTTTTGTACAAGTAGAAATGGTTGAATTGTCTTATGTGTTTTTAAAGACATCAGATATCTTTTAGCCTCTGGGCTTTTATATTTACTATTTCATCTGCCTGAACACACCATCCCCAGATCTTTATACATGTGACTCTTTGTCCAGTTTCATAGGCTCCATCAGGCAGGCCTTCCCTGAATCCCCTCTCTCTCTAAAGGTGATCCTCACCCTTGGTCACTCTATACCCTATCATCCCCTTATTTTTTCTTGGTCACACTTAGCACCATATCCATAATATTCCCACGGCCACTGAGTCGATTCTGACTCACACGGACCTATGTAGAGTTGTCAAGCCTGTAAATCTTTACTGGAGCAGAAAGCTTTCTCTTTCTCCCACAGAGTGGCTGGTTAGCAGCCCAATGCATAACCAAGTAAACCACCAAGGCTTCTTAGCACCTACCACTAGCTGAAATTATCTAGTTTGTTGGTTTTCTTGTTTGTTTTTTAGTCGGACTTTCCTGCATTATTTTGAGAAGTTTCATTAGTTCCAGGGCTTTGTGTCTGTTGTTCATTGCAGTATCCCTGGTGCCTAGAATAGTGCTCAACACCCAGTAGACATTCAAATAATTGTTTAATAACTAAATGAATTAAACAACCCTGGGAGGTAGCAGTTATGATTTCTATTTTACAGATAAGTAAATAAAGGTCTATCAGGTTTGGTCACCTTCTCATAGCAAGTAAGGAACAGAAAAAATCAAAACCAAACTTGTTGGCCATTGAGTCATTTCTGATTCATGGTGACCCCATCTTCATCAATAGAACTACAAAAGCTAGGATTTTCAAGAGGTGCAATCTTATGGAAGTATATCTCCAGGACTTTATTCCATAACACCACTGGGTGATTTGAACTACCAATCTTTCAGTTAGTAGTGGAGCTCAAACTATTTACGCCAGTAAGCAACAGAGTTAGAATTTGAATCTAGATGTCTCTGAATTGATCTTTTTTTGTGTCTTAGATCTTCTTGGTCTTCTTTACTGATCCACTCTCAACTTCCAACATTTGCTTTAGGACTCCTTTGAGGATAGACATATTGTCACAGAAACCAAAGCAACAACTGTGTTAACCTATTACACATACCCACATGGACTTACATATACACAAACATGGACAAACATAGACAAACACATAAATATAATACAACTGTCCTTTCCTCATGTAAAATTAATCATATGCATCCAAATAGTTGACAAAATTCAAAAGAATTAAGACCAAACTAAAAACCAAACCCACTGTTGTTGATTCTGACCAATGGCAATCGTATAGGACAGGGGAGAATTGCCACATAGGAGTTCCAAGACTATAAATCCTTAAAGTAACAAACTGCTAAGTCTTTCTCCCAAGAAGCCGCTGATAGGTTTCAATTATCAACCTTCTGGTTAGCAGTTGAATGCTTAACCACAGTTGAATGCATCAACAGGGCTCCTTTAGAATTAAGATGTTGTTGTTGTTGTCAGGTGCCATCGAGTCAGAACCGACTCATAGCGACCCCATGCACAGCAGAACGAAACAGTGTCCGATCCTGGGCCAACCTCACTACTGCCGCCACACTTGAGCCCATCAATGATGCCACCTGGCCAATCCATCTCGTTAGGGGTCTTCCTCTTTTTCT
>NW_006408564.1:17362158-17413540 GCF_000296735.1 Chrysochloris asiatica
AAACAAAGACAGACTAGGAAGAAAGAGTGACAAACTACTTCTGAATCGCTAGTCACTGAAAACTCTATGCATAGCAGAGAAACATTGTCAGAATTAAGATAGCTATGCCAATAATGTAAGTCCTGGTATCACATTATAGGATAAGCACTGAATTACAGACCTTGAGGTTCAAACCCACCAGTCGCTTCTCGGAAACCGTATACAGGCTCACTATGAGTCGGAACCGACTCGACAGTACTTAACAACAATACCAATAATGTGGCTCTGTGGGATAAACACTAGACTATTAACCACAAGTTCAACAGTTCGAGCCAACAGGTGCTCTGTGGGAAAAAGATAAGACTTTCTGCTCCTGCAAAGATTTATAGCCTCAGAAACCCTATACAGAGTTGTTGTTAGTCAGAACAACAACAATATATCAGTGATTGGCTGACTTTGTGGTTAGCAGCCAAATGCATAACCTACTATGCCACTGACAGTAGGGTTTGGGTTTATATCACTAATAGGGGAGCACTAGTGGTTAAGCCCTCGGGTTAGTGATTTGAACCCACCAACTGTTCTGAGGGAGAGAAATGTGGAGGTCTGCTTCCATAGAAGGTTTCAGCCTTGAAAATTCTATCAAGTAGTTCTACTCTGTTCTATGGCGTTGTTAAGTGATATCAACATGGTTACAACTGTTAACAACTCTGTCTAGAGTTTCTGAGGAGCGGCTGCTGAGTTTGAACCACCAACCTTGTGGTTCAAACTGACCTTGCAGTCCAGTGCTTATCCTACAGTGCCTTGTTGTTGTTATTGTTGTGAAGTGCCGTGGAGTCAGTTGTAACTCATAGCGACCCTGTATAGGGTTTCCAAGGAGCGGAAGGTGGTTTTGACCCACTGAGCATGAGGCTCAAGCTGACCTTACAATCCGGAGCATTAACCCACAGCGCCACACCAGGACAGTGCCTTGTTGTTGTTGTTGTTGTTGTTAAGTGCCATCGAGTTGGTTCCGACACATAGCAACCCCGTACAGGGTTACCGAGGAGCGCCTGGTGAGCTTGAACCACAGACCTTGCAGTTCAAACAGCTTTGCAGTCTGGCGCATTAACCCACAGTACCACACCAGGACAGTGCCTTAGGGTTGCTGTAAATCAAAATCAACTCGACAGCAGTGGTATACTAATAACAGACTGGAAAATATTGGCCCCATAGTAAAAGAAATGAAATATCCATTTATTTATCCACTCATGAAAGCACCTACAATTTATTGGGCTTGGATGTGATCAGCCCTGATCTGATGTAAGGGGATTAGGGGGTGCGCCATCCTTAACCAGCTCACAGCCATGATTCCATGCAAAGGGAGTATGGCCTGCATTGAATACGTATGGATGTGCTGGAAAAGCTCTCTAGCTTGATGCTTGCACTGGATCCTGCATCCGGCTCGTATCATCTTGGGACATGAGCCATTGGCCAGCTGTGTTGCCTGCTGACCTTGGGATTTGTTCGCTTCTGCAGTTACGTGAGTCAGGAGAAAACTCCAGCCTGATGTCTGACCCACGGACTTGGGACTTGTCAACCTCTACAACCATGGGAACTATGTCTTTGAAATAAATATATATGTAAGCTTTACTGGTTTTGCTTCTTTAGAGATTGTAGGCACTATTCCTATTTCCATTTTACACAGCTACTAAAGTGGGCAGGAACTCACACCCAGGTGCAATGTCTTAAACTTCTTAACCGAACAATGCTATGCACTACACTCAGGAGCTTGTTTCTGCCCTTTCCTCTGCTACTGGAGAATACAGGCCCTTACTATTCAAAGTATAGTGAGTATACAGCAGCACAATCAGCATCAGCATTGTTTGGGAACTGCTTAGAGATGCAAATTCTCAGACTGTACCCCAGACCAAAAGGGAGTATAGTGGGTTACAAGCTGGACTGTAAACCACAAGGTGAGCAGTTTGAATCTACCAGCTGCTCTGTGGCAGAAAGATGAGCCTTTCTGCTCCCATAAAGCTTTACAACCTAGGAAACCCTAAGCAGGTGCTACGAGTGGGAATCAATTCCATGACAGACAGCCGCCACCACTCCAGACCAAGCAACACACCACCTTTTGTCAGTACAGATTTGTTTGTTGTGTGGTTTCAGCAGCGCTTCCAGACTAAGATAGACTAAGGAGAAAGACCTGGGAATTTACTTCTAAAAACTTAAGCAATGAAAATGCTACAGATCATAGGATGGCACAGGACTGGGCATTGCATAAGTCAGCTGTGCATGTGGTCACCGTAAGTCAAGGCTGACACAATGGCAGCTAACAACAACCTGGACCGACTGTATCAAAATCTGTATTTTAACAAGATCCACAAGGATTGTGAGAGCACATAAGAATCTGACAAGCTCCACCTAGCAGACATAGCAAAATGTCCCTTATCTGATTATTCAGTTATGCTGGTTAGTAATTCCATACATGAGCCCTGGATACCCACAGATAAATGTAAAAACCTTCCCTAAAAGCCAAGACTGTAAATTCCAAAAAGGCAAAGTTTTTCCCCCCCAAAAAAGCTAAAGAGGATAAAGAGAAACTCTGTTAACTGATGGTATGTGGAGGGGATTATAATCAATGTAATGAAACAAGGTATATGAATGTTTGAATGTGAAACTGATGATGTGCCCTGAAAACTTTCACTCAATCCACAATAAAAACCTTAAAAAAATTTTTTTTTAAATAAAAGAATCTGACAGGCGGGGATACTCTGGTAGCGTAGTGGTTACGAATCGGGCTGCGAACCTAAAGGTCAGCGGTTCGAAACTACCAGCTGCTCCGCGGGAGAAAGATAAGGCTTTCTACTCCCTTAAGGATTTACACCCTCGGAAACCCTGTACAGGGTCGCTATGGGTCGGAACCGACTCGACGGCATGTAACGTAACAACAACAAAAGAATCTGACAAGCTTGTTCCAAGGCACCAATGTACACAGAAAGCAAAGCCGTTCCTACGTCTCCTCAACACCTTCTGAGAGCTTTCCTCCTCGTTGTTGTTAAGTGCCATTGAGTTGATTCTGACTCAGAGCAACCCTGAATGGGGTTTCCGAGGAGAGTCTGACAGATTTGAACTGGTATAGCAGTCCAGTGCTTATACCTACAGCATCACACCAGGGCTCCAAACTAACCAATTATTTCAGATTTCAGATTAACTCAAATGTTAGAATGTGATGGGAATAAATCCTAGTGTCTGCTGCCACCCTGTGGTAAGAAGTTACTTCCTAGGCAAAATTCATTCTTCCTATAAATGGTACAATGTTGGAAGGGGTCAAGTGGGTTGGGTTCACACCTTTTTCTCAAGCCGTGTACATTGAGAAACCACTAAAACATTCTAATAAGTATTGAAATAGCCCTTGGGGGGTGTTACGATATGGTCAAACAAGTGACTTCTTAATGTGTATCCTCTAGGGCAGAGAAAACCTTCAACGACTTCCATTGAGATATCTAGCAGTTTTTCTGTTATTGGTGTTGCTATAGATTCTTTCCTCTTTAAGGTTCAAACATGCACATTCTGAATCTGACAATCAATTTGGGTCTGATGATTTCATTACTGACCCAAATGGGAGTGATTAGACAACCATTTTGCATGTTTTTTTTTTGCATTGCCCTGTCCAGGAATCTATTGCTTCGCTCAACAAAAAGCCTCAGAATTTCCCACGGCTCTGTTAATGCATCACTGGTGACGTTTTGTGGAATGGTAAACAGAGTCAGTCCTGCAAATGATGTCTCTAATAAGGAGGAGACTCCCAAAGTTTCCTATATATTTTAACATCAAGAACTCAGAAACTGTAACAGTGCCCTTTAACTGAGTGATTTTGTTTCACAGTTTGTGAGCTTAAGACCTAAAGGAATCCCAGGTGAAGTTGACAGCAATGAACCACCCTCAGCTGTCCTTACCAGAGCCCTTTAAGGTTACCTACAGAAAAATTGGCCAGTACCGAAGATTTCCACAGCACACAAAGAAAAATGGCACTTTCCAAAGGAAGGGGATTGAAAGGTAGGCAAAGGGAATTCATTTATTTTCTGTGTAGTATAAATCTTTGGGTTTTGCATTAAATAATATTAAGAAATTGGACAACTCAGTGATTCTATATGATAAGCACTGGACTGTGAATCACAAGGTCGGTCATTTGAGCCCATGAGACACTCTGTGGGGGAAAGATGCTTCTGTAAAAGATATACAACCTCAGAAACACTAGACATGGTCTCTGAATCAGAACTGACTGGATGGTACTTTACAACAATTAAGAAATGAAGCTTGTATGTGTTCTGGGGGGAAAGAGGAATTTAACTTTTGATCAGAAAAAAAAAAAATATCCATACATGAAATGCCATTGTATGATCAGCAAAGTGTTTATTGTAATGGGGAAAATTCTTTCTATTCCACCTACATCTGAGTTTTTAAGTGGCATATAAGGCTAAAGTAAGCACTGATATTGGTGATACTTCAGTCTCAGAATCTTAAACACTGTATTTCCCAAGCAAATTCAGGAGTTCATTCTTCAAAATAAGTTCATAATCTGGGCTTTCTGCTCCTTTTCCTAGCAAGTTTGACTATTGAAATACACGCTAGCCATGCTTCACCTAAGCATACTTTCTTTCATGTAATATTTAAATTATCTTGTAACTGATACTTCTTGCCAATGGCAAAACCATACACAGAGGTGTGAAATATGATAAATATGATATATTTTAATTTGGAAAGTCAGTGTGTTGATTTATTTTCCAATTTCTTTGGGCTTCTCTCTACCAGCTTCTTCATAATGGTCATGTGCTATCGCTCAGACATAGTGAGGCATTTTCATAAGGCTTGGAGCATTAAAGACCAAACTTCTTATCTTCCATGGACAAAATAACATACAGTATTAAAGGGATTTTCATTTTCAGTAAGAAATAGGAGTTTAATGTAGAAGCAATAAAAACAAATAAATTCACCAACAATCATGATATCTGAAAAGTTAAGAAGGGAATGATTATTTTCATAACAGAAATGGCAGCAGTTTTATTCCTGGGCCCTGGAATTATGTTATAAATACATTGGAGATGAGGGTGGACATGAAAGTGGGAGACAGAAGCTTATTCAGAAACATATTTAAGAAATTCGGAGATTGCTTCAAGATGGACTTTTCATATGAAAGACTACATAGATGGACTACGCAGGTTCCTGTGCCTCCTGCAATTGTATTTCACTTGTTTTGTGTGAGTGTGTACATATTTATGTTGATAGAAATCAATGATTTCTTAATAAGTTTCTGAGAAAAGTCCATGAGAGATGAATCTTAGCCCATATATTATCTTTGGGAGAATTTGAAAATGGTGTTCCTTCCTCAGGATTTGTTGTTGTTGTTGTTAAGTGCCATCGAGTCGGGTCCGACCCATAGCGACCCTGTACAGGGTTTCCGAGGGTGAGCGACCCTGTACAGGGTTTCCGAGGGTGTAAATCTTTACGGGAGTAGAAAGCCTCATCTTTCTCCCGCGGAGTGACTGGTAGTTTCGAACCGCTGACCTTAAGGTTCGCAGCCCGATTCGTAACCACTACGCTACCAGAGCTCCTATACTTGACTGAAATTTGCCACAAAAACACTGTAATAATTATATGCAACTATGTCATTATGCCCACCACTCAATTGCCAGTTTGCCATACTGTGGTGACTTGTATGTTGCTGTGATGCTGGAATCTATGCCACCATCATTTTAAATATCAGCAGGGTCATCTATGGTGGACAGGTTTCACTGCAGCTTCTAGACTAAGGCAGACTAGTTAGAAGGAGAGGTGGACCAGTTATTTTAAAAATACAGCCACTGAAAATTTTACGAATAGTAGCAAAATATTGTCTCATATCGTGCTAGGAAATTAGTCCCTGAGTAGGAAGGCCCTCAAACTATGACTGGGGAAGAGCTGTCTCTTCAGAGTAGTAGTTGTTGTTGTCAGTCAGTACCGACCCATAGCGACCTTATACACAGCTGAACAAAACACTGCCCAATCCTGGGCCAACCTCACTACTGTTGCCATGCTTGAGTCCATCGATGCTGCCACTTGGCCAATCCATCTCGTTGGGTGTCTTCCTCTTTTTTCTGACCCTCCACCTTACCAAACATGATATCCTTCTCCAGTGACTGGTCCCTCCTAACAATATGTCTGAAGTATGATACCCGAAGTTTGACCATCTTGGCCTCCAAGGAGCACTCTGGCTGCAATTCTTCCAAACAGATCTATTGCTTCTTTTGGCAGCCCATGGCACTTTCAATATTCTCCTCCATTTTTCAAAGGCATCAATTCTTCTATGGTCTTCTTTATTCACTGTCCAAGTTTCGCATGCATATGAGGTTATTGAAAATACCTAGTAGTTGTTATTAAATGCCTTTGAGGGTTTCCAAGTAGAGGCTGATAGGTTTGAACTACTCACCTTAATGGTTAGCAGTCCATTGCTTAGCCTACATCACCACACCAGGACTCCCATCAAAGTAGAGTTGACCTTAATGATATAGATGGAATAAAGCTTTTGGGACCTTCATTTGGTGGTGGGGCACAACTCAAAATGAGACTAAATCACTGCAATTTTCCATTAATAATGGGAATGTGGAACATATGAAATATAAATCTAGGAAAATTGGATGTCGTCAAAAATGAAACGATCTTAATCACATAGAAGCTAAAGCAACTGGAAGAAATGAGAAAATAAAACAGCTGAAGAGAACATTTCAAAGGACAGCTTGAAAAGACCAGCAAAGTATAGTAATGAAACGTATAGACCTAGAGTTAGAAAACCTAACGGGAAGAACATGTTCAACATTTCTCAAGGAGAAAAACCTGAAGAGAGAATTCAAACCTCAATTTGAAATGAAGGAGTCTATGGGACAAATAGTAAATGATCCATGAAGCATCAAAAGAAGATGGAAGGGAATCACTGTGCCAAAAAGAACTGGTTGATGCTCAAAGATTTCAAAAGCTAGCCTATGTTCAAGAACCAATGGTACTGAAGGAAGAAGTCCGGGGCACTGAAGTTATCGGTGAAAACCAAAGCTCCCAGAATTGATTATTACAAACATAAGTATTTCAACAACCTGATGCAGGACTGGATCACTCATCTATGCCAAGATATTTAGATGACAGTTACCTGGCCAAATGATTGGAAAGATCTATATTTGTGCCTTTTTCAAAGAAAGATGACACAACAGAATGCAGAAATTATCCAACACTATCATTAAATCACATACAAGTAAGATTTTGCTGAAGTTCATCGACAGGGAGCTGCCAGAAATTCAAGCCAAGTTCAGAAGAGGATGTGGAATGAGGGATATCATTATTGACATCAAATGGATCTTGGCTAAAGGCAGAGAATACCAGAGAGAGGTTTAGTTATGCTTTACTGAGTATCCAAAGACATTTGACTGTGTGGATCATAACAAACTATGGATAGCATTGAAAAGGTTGGGTATTCCAGAACACTTTATGGTGTTCATGAGAAACCTGTACATAGACCCAGAAGCAGTCATTCCAATAGGACAAGGAGATACTGAATAGCTTAACATCAGAAGTGTGCTTCAGGGTTGTATACTCTGACTGTACTTATTCAATCTGTATGCTGAGCAAATAATTGGAGAAGCTGGATTAAATGAAGAATAATACAGTATTGGGATGACAGGAAAACTCATTAACAGTCTGCAATATACAAATGATACAACTTTACTTTGGGGAAGAGAAGAGGACTTGAAATACTGCTGAAGATCAAAGGTTTCAGTATAGACTGTACCTTGATGTAAAAAAAGCAAAAGTCATCACAACTGGACCAATAAATAACATACTGATAAATGGAGAAAAGATTGAAGTTATCAAATCTTTTATTTTGCTTAGAATCACAATCAACACTCATGGAAACAACAGTCAAGAAATCAAATTACATATTTCATTACGCAAATCTGCTGCAAAATACCTCTTTAAAGTGTTCAAGAGAAAAGATGTCAGTTTGAGGATTAAGAGGTGGAGGCTATGGTATTTTCAATCACCTCATATGCATATGACACTTAGACAACGAATAAGAAAGACCACAAAAGAACTGATGTATTTGAATTAAGGTGTTGGTGAGCAAATTGAAAATAGCACGGACTGACAGAAAAACAAACAAATCTGTGTTGAAAGAAGTATAGCTAGGATCTTCTTTAGAAGCAAGGATGGCGAGACTTCTGTGGACACGTTGGCAGGAAGGACCAGTCCCTGGAGAAACATAACGTGCTTGATAACATGGAGGGTCGTGGAAAACGAGGAAGATCCCCAGTGAGATGGATTGACCCAGTGGCAACAACAATGGGGCTCCAACATAACAACAATTGTGAGGACCAGGAAGTGTTTCGTCCTTTTGTGCATGGGGTCTTTATGAGTTAGAACCAAATCAATGGTACCTAACAACAATGGCAACAACATATCCTTATATAATTAAATGTGAATAACATGCCCTAAAAGGAGCCCTGGTGGCTCATTGATTAAACTCTCAGCTGCTAGGTTGCCTAGCAACTCTGTAGAAGAGAAACCTGGCCATCTACTCCTCTAAAGATCAAACCAAACCAAACCCACACCATCAAATTGATTCCTACTCCTAGTGACCCTGTAGGTAATCTTTGCGGGAGCAGACTGGCACATCTTTCTCCTATGGAGCAGCTGGTGGATTCAAACCACTAACCTTTTGGTTAGCAGTCAAGCACTTAATCACTATGCCACCAGAGCTCCTTTCCCCTAGAAAACCCCATGGGCAGTTCTGCTCACACATGGGTTATCATGAGTCAAATCAACTCAACAGCATGCTCTAGAAGTTGTTCTGTTGTTGTTGTTAAGAGCCGTGGAATCGGTTCCGACTCACAGCAACCCTCTACAGGGTTTTTGAGGAGCGGCTGGTGGGTTTGAACTACCTGGTGCTAGTCCTACCGTGCCATACCAGGAGTTGTGTGTGAGGCTTTAAACTGGTGGCTTAGTGGTAGAATTCTCACCTTCTATGCAGGAGACCTGGGTTCAAGCCCCAGCCAATGCACCTCATGCACAGTCTGTCATTGGAGACTTACATGCTGCTCCGATGTTTCACTGGAGCTTCCGGACTAAGATGGACTAGGAAAAAAGGACTGGTGATCTACTTCTGAAAATCAGCGGTGAAAACCCCATGGATCACAATTATTAGATCTACAGCTCATCACAGGCATCATATAGAACCAGGCAGAGTTTCCTTTCACTGTGAATGAGGTTGTCATCACTCAGGCCCAATTCTATCACAGCTAACAACCACAACAGATGTTATGTGTGTACAACCTGTAGAATTTCTTTTCCTGAGCTCAAAAGGGAGGCTTCTGGCCCTCAAGGTCTTTCTTGTTTTGAAGCTCTAGTTTGTGCTCCTTTGCCTTGTACATTTCCCCCATACAGATCTGATCTGCATGGTAACAAATGCTACCATCTATTGAATGCTTTGGTATGTTCCAAGACCATAAATCATTTCATTTTAATCTCTTGTTTCGAGAATAAGATACCCATTTTCAAATTAGAAAACCAAAGCTTATAGAATTTAAAATTCATGTCTAAGATCACACAGTGTGGTGGTGGGTTGATCCAAGAGCATTTAACAACCATGCTGGGTATTTACCAAACTACTGATGTATAATTACAGATAATAATAAATGGTTTATGTTCAGTCTGAAGCAGTGTTTCTCAGAAGTGTGGTATGTACAATATTAGAGGTACTTGAGATATATTAAGTCCAATATGAAGAGCATTTGTATAATGTTAATAGTTATGCATTCTTAACATTTATTTTAAAAATACATTCACTTAACCACCAGCTCATCTGAAGTACAGGGAGGTGTGCATGAACTCCCAAACTTGCAGCTACCCATCTTACCTAGCTTGAATGGCTGACTAGAACTCAACCAGATGAAGATAAAGATGTTTGATACCGTGAACAGATGAAAATTCCTACAATGTGATGAACTGAACTTTTGTTTGTGGATGCAGTTCAAAATTCCAACCAGAATGGAAGGATTCTTCATATCAAGGAACAAGCTTGTTTCCTCAGTGAGCTATTATAAATGTTCTTAGTTTCAGAATGAGGGGGGTAAGGTAGAATCACCACTGAATAGTTTCTTTTCTAGATGGATCTGGTGAAATGGGACGGGGGTTGATGGTGATAGGATTTTATGATTCCATTGTGAGTAATTTTTAGCGGGATTAATTGTGATTGTCACAACTGTAATTGTAGAGTATATGTAATGAAAAGGGAGGAGTAGTAGATATTTTGTTTCAGGAACAGATGATCCCAGGATCATCAAGAAGAGCATGAGTGGAGTGTGAAATCCCTACCTAGAAAAGCAGCTGCAGCAGCAGAGATAGTGGCAGAGGTGGTGGCATGGAGAGACAGAGCAGCTGTGGGTTCTAGGCCCATGGACTGAGTAAGGCTGTGTGTCTTCAGACAAGAGGCTGGCAATGTGCCCTTTGAACATTTAAATGAATATATATATTTTATTTTGCTTGTGCACATCAAATATTTTACTTTGTTTATTTGTGAAATATAAGATACAAGGGTAAGTCAAAAATAATCTGCACTCCATTTATATTAAAACACCTGTCCATGTCTATAGTTGATGACAACATTGAGTGTGCCCATGAAATGATTCTGTCAAATAGACAAGTGACAATGGATTATGTGGCAAATTATTTGCAAATCAGCCATGGCTCTGGCTATGAAATAGCCCACAACTGACTTTAGTTTTGAAAAGTTTGTGCGAGATGGGTACCGAACCAACTCATAGAAGAACTTAAACAGAATCATTTGGACGTCTGCATACAAGATTTGGACCAGTACTCAAAGGAAGGTAAAAGTTTCTTTAAAAAAAAAAATCAAAGGAAGATAAAATTTTCTTTTAAAAAACTATTACTGGTGAGGAGACATGGATTCTTCAGTAAGAGCCTGAGAGTAGACGGCCGAGTATGGAATAGAAACATCCTCAATCGTCAACCAGTAAAAAGTTCAAAAGTCAACCATCAGCTGGAAACTTGTTGCTTAAAGATTTCTGGGAAACTTCTGGATAGCCGAAACCTAAATTTTGGATTAAATGCAGAGTACTAATATCCAACGGTTTTGTGAGTTTATATAACATTTCATGTTATGCCCACACATGTTATGCCCACACAGTTGACACTTTGCAGAAACTTCATTTTGAGGTGTTAAAGCATCCTCCCTATAGTCCTGATCTTGTTTCATTGGACTTCCATCTGTTTGGTCCCCTGAAAGCAGCCCTCTAAGAATGAAGATTTACTTTTGATGAAGAAGTGAAGACAGCGGTGCATTCACGGTTTACAGCTCAGCCTAAAACATTTTTTAATAAGGGAATACGAAAGGTTGTCAACAGATGAGGAAAGTATATTGAAAAAGCATGGAGATTATGTAGAAAAATGATGTATCTGTATTTTCTAAAAGTTGATTAAAATTCTACAGCCAGAGTGCAGGTAATTTTTTGACTCACTCTCATATAAATGGGGAACCACAGGGAGAAAATAAGATAACTTTGTTTCACTGAGGGGATTGCAATCATTGAGATGAAACAAAGTGTATGATTTGTTGAATGTGAAGCTGATGATACTGTCTATAAAACCTTCACTCAGTTCACAATAAAAAGTTAAAAGAAAAAAGAAATACCTTCACTTGCATGTATGTGAATATTATCACATACATGCCCTGGTGTGGTGTTGCAGGATGATCCACTGGACCACAAGGTCAGTTTGAACCACAAGGTAGGCTGTTCAAACCCACCAGCCGCTCCTCAGATACCCTACATTGGGTCGCTATGGGTTGGCACTGACTTGAAGGTATTTAACAACAGCAACATGCAGGAGATCCAGGTTTGATTCCTGGCCAGTGCCCCTCAAGTGAGCTTAAGAGCAGTGGGCTCAACAGGAACAATTGTGAAAATTGTTCAGGACTGGGCATTGGTTTGTTGTATTTTGCGGAGATTCGCTATGAGTCAGAACTGACTCAACGGCACCTACCAGCAACATATTTGGTCTCTTAATTAAACACCTTTCTGTCTTAGTAGTTAAGTGCCATAGAGTCTGTTCCAACTCATAGTAACCCTGTATATGGTTTCTGAGGAACAGGTGGTGGATTTGAACTGCCACCCTTGTGGTTCACAGTCCAATGCTGATTCTACAGCATACCGTTGACTCATTAGTAAAATGAAGGTAGAAATACAGTATATCTCTTTTGATCCTGTGAGAATTAAATGAAATGGTACTAATAAGGTAACAAAAACCAATTAGTGGCTTTGATTTTCTTATCCAGTAATATGGTTGTTAGCTTTCTATTTCTCTTTTCAGAATTGTATCATTTACTCACATTTGAAGTTTAGGTTTTGACCACTTAATTGATTCCTTTTAGACTTTTCAATTTCCTTAATGCAAATTATTTTGTTTTCTCTAGATGGCATAGAGCTGTGTCTACCAATTTAGTAAAACAAAATGTCTTGGTCCCCAAAAGAGAATCATCCAGTGATAGTGACATGGAATTTCATGAAAGCCATCAAAATGAGAAAAAAAATGTGATGAAGAAGGTGACGACTGCTTTGGGAAAGATACTACCATCTAAGTATAGAAGCAAGCCGGCAAATGTCAACAAAGAGGGCTCCACTAGCCATAAGGAAGCCCTTCTTTCAAACACACAGAGATGTCTTCCCAGAATTGTCAAGGAGCTTCCATCTACCAAGCTGTTTACCAAACCAAGAATGAGAAAGCTCTCACAGAATGGTAATCAAAGGCAATTTATCAATAAGCTTCAAAGCCAAGAGGCAAATGACATTCTTGCTTCTCCCAAGTGCTGAAATAGACTGGTTTTGAATTCTCTCCCAGTTCAATTAAGAAGTGGTCTAACCAGATCTAAAATTTCTTTTTTATTTGAATACATACATTTACATATTCTTCTATAAATTTATACATATATACATGTACCACCCACCGGTACCCAGGGCTGGTGAGTCGATTCTGTCTCATGGTGACCCCATGAATTGTGCTCCATAAGATTTTCATGGCTGTGATCTTTCAGAAACAGATTACCAGGGCTTTCTTTTGAGGTGCCTGTGGGTGAGTTTGAGTCACCACATTTTCAGTTAGTAGCTCAGTGTTCAACTATTTGCACTATCCAGGGACTCCTCTGAAATTTATATATCTATTCAAATGTATGAATATGTATATGTGTTGTTGTTAAATGCTGTTCTGACTCATAGCAACCCTGTATAGGTTTTCCAAGGAGTAGCTGATAGGTTTGAATTTTCAACCTTAGAAGTTAGAAGTCCAGTGCTTATCCTAGAGTGCAACACCAGGATTTCAAAAGAAAGGTTTCCCTAACTGGCAACCGAACCATGATCAGCTGCTTGAAAGGTATCAATGCTCATCAATATATCATCAATGCCACAGAGTCCAGATATGTGTATAAGTATATATATAGAGAGAGCTAGATTTTCTAGTATATATGTGTATATATATTTACATATAGTGGAGTCCTGAGTTGTCGCTGTGGAATAAGCACTGGACTGCAAGGTCATTTTGAACCACAAGGATGGCAGTTCAAACTCACCAGCTGCTCTTGGAAACCCTATACAAGGTCACAATGAGTCGGAACCCATTTGATGGCACTTAACAACAACATATACATATATATTATAAAGTTTCTACATTAGCATACATATATGTTTGTGTGGGGTGGGGGAGAGAGAGTCCTGGTGTGTCCATATCCCTAACTCTTCTCTGTGGCATTTAGGATAAGCATTTGACGTGATTACTGTAAGGTTGGCAGTTCACACCCACCAGCCACTCCTCGGAAACCCAATACAGGGTTGCTATGAGTCAGAACTGACTCAACGACACTTGACGACAATGCACTTTGTGGACGAAGCAACATTTGATCTGTTGTTTATTGTTTTTGGTTTTGTTTTGATTTTTGCAGTGTAGTAGTGCTGTGAGTTCTATGATGAGCAGTAGCACCGTTTGCTTTCCTGTCTGTAGCTTTTTAATGTCCTTCACATCACAGCATCAGGAAACACATCTAGCCCTTAATATTACATAGAGGGAATCCACACGGCCTCTTATTTCACTCAGAGATCAGTCTGCAAACCTGGTGGGTGTTTTTTCAACAAAAACCCTGATGGTTTCCAGCTGACTGATTGCCCTTTCAAACAAACGCTGTCTTCTGGAAAAAGTAGTCACTAATACAAGCATCCAAGCATCTAGCAATTACCTGGTATAGATTGACCTGTATATTTCTGTTGAAAATAACAAAGAGGACATGTTTCTCTGCTGGTGGAACTGGATTTGGAGAGCCCAGCAGGATACAGAGGACCAGATTTCTCTTCCTAATACGTGCATTGGTTTATTTTTGTCTTATTTGGAATAACAAATTTTAAAACCAAAATTTCTCTAGAAAATTTGCCCACAGAGCAGCTGATGGATTTGAACTGCTGGTATTTCAGTTAGTAGTTCTGATGTTGTTGTTGAGTGTTGAGTACTATCAAGTCAGTTCTGACTCATACAGACCCTATGTAAGGTTACCCAGATGTTAAATCTTCGTAAGAATAGCTTCAATGGAACTCACATAGTATGGCCCTGACTTTTTGGTCCCAAGATAGTTGCTCTTTCCTGTTGACTGCATAATACTTTTTTTTCCATTTATTTTCATTTTTATTTTATTTTCTATTTCTCTTTTTCTGTTTTGCTGAACACTAATCCTGTACCAATTAGGAGTCCTGGTGTGGGACTGTAGGATAAGCACTGGACCACAGTTTGATTTGAGCTTCAATGCTGGTTTGAACTGCAAGGTTGGCAGCTCAAACCCACTATTCATTCTTCGGAAACCCTATACAGACAGGGTCACTGTGAGTCACAGCTGACTCAGTGGCACCTAGCAACAATAACAATTATATACCCTTCACAATAAAGTAGAACAACAGAGTCGACATGGTTCCTGCCCTCATGGAGGTAAGACATAGATCGAATCAAGTCAAATCTACTGTCACCAAACCGATTCTGACTCGTAGTAAACCCTATCAGATAGACTAGAACTGTTCCTTCAGGTTTTCAAGGTTGTAAAATCTTTACTGTAGCAAACAGCCTCATCTTTATCTCTCATAAGTGGCTGATGGGTTTGAACCACCACCCTAACAGCCTGATGTCTAACTCACTACTCCACAAGGGCTCATATATAGCATAGAAGATCACTTAAATGTTACAGATAATAATATCTGATGCCAAAGTAAAATCACAAGGTACTTTGGAATATTATGAATGCTCGAACGTAACTTTAGAGGGGGTGTATCAGGAAAGGCACCCCTGCGGAAGGGACAACCATGTTGGGATCTGCAGGATGACTAAGAACTAGATAAGGAAAAGATGAAGAAAACAGTTTCCTAGGAAGGAAGAAAAATATGTTCAAAGTTCCAATATCAAGAAAGCACAAGGCATGATTAAGAAATCAAAGAAACCCATGTGGTTGAAGCAGAAAGATCAAGGAACAGAATGGGATTAATGAAGTAGCCAGGGCATGAGAGACTATGTTAAGAATTCTAAACCTTCTCCTATTTGTATTGAGAGCAGGAGAAATCTTTATGCTCCCACAAAGATTTACAGCCTCGGAAACTCTACACATGGTCACTAAGAGTCTAAAGCTATTCAAAGACACTTACAATCATGGGGATTAGAAACTAGTGAATACTTTCAAGGTGGGCATCTTTATAATCTGATTTGCATTTTTAAAATAGAACTCTGGTTGCAGAGACAAGACTGGATTGGAGGAGGGTAAGGTTGCTAAATGAAAAGTTGGTTGTTGGAACCTACTCTGTAGCTCCAATGGAGAAAGACCAGGAGGTTTGCTTCTAGAAAGGGTAAAGCCCTTGTTGTTGTTGTGAAGTGCCTTGGTGTCAGTTCCAACTCACAGCAACCCTATATAGGGTTTCCAAGGAGTGGCTGGTGGGTTTTGAACTGCTGACCTTTTAATTTGCAGTCCAGTGCTGATCATACAGCACCACATTAGGAGTCCTGGAAAATCCTAGGGGGCAGTTCTACTGTTACACATCAGATCACTAGAAGTCAAAATTAACAGCAGGCACCTAACAACAACAAGAAAAGATGCAGGAAAAATGGTAACTAAGCAAGGAATGACATTAGCTTGAATTAGTCATGGCATTTAGATCGTTCATAGATAAAGGGAGAGAAATCCCTAGGTAGAAGTTAAAAGACTTGGGGAAGAGCTGGGAACTGGTGAGCAAGAAAGAGGGGGTAGCCATAACTAAGCTTCAAGGCTGTAGGTTGAACATCCGAGTTGAGGGTGGAGGCACCATCCGATGAGATAAGGAGCAGTGGACCTGGTTTGGAAGGGAAGTCTTAGTTCTACTTGGACGTGCTGAGTTGAGGTCCCTGTAATGTAAATGTCACATAGGCTGGTAATATTTATTAAGGTTCCAGAGAAGTCCTATCAAAGACAGAGACTCAAGCGGGACAAGACGATTTTAAGTGTTGTATACAGTGGGAGTTCTGGTGTGTTGTATGATATGCTCTGGGCTACTAATTGTAAGGTTGGCAGTTCACATCCACCAGCTGCTCCTCAGAAGCCCTATAAATGGTTGCTATGAGTTTGGACCAACTTGATGGCACTTAACAACAACATACAGTGGCTCAAGGAGCCCTGGTAGCATAGTGGGTTAAGCATTGGACTGCTAAACAAAAGGTCAGCAGTTTGAATCTACCAGCTGATTCATGGGAGAGAGATGAGGTTTTCTGCTCCCGTAAAGATTAAAAACCTTATACAGGGCCGCTTCAGTTAAAACCGAGTCCATGGTGCACAACCACTACCATCACACAAGGACACCGAAAAGCACAGAGAATTGCAAATACAATTCCCCTTTACTTCTTGCCCTGTCAATCCTTTTGACTACATTTGGTACTTTAAAATAAAAGAGCATCCTCAAGTTTATCACCTAACTGGTGTAGCGCATAGGATAAGCACTAGACCTCAAGGTCAATTTAAACTGCAAGTTCGGTGGTTCAAACTTACCAGCTGCTCTTTGGAAACCCTACACAGGGTCGCTATGAGTTGGAACTGACTCGATGGCACACAACAACAACACCGTGCAATTATATGGTTTTCTTTTTACTGTATTAATTTTCAGGGAACATGGTGGCTCCATACGATAAGCACTGGACTACAAACCACAAGGTTAGCAATTGAAGCCCATGGCTACTGTGCAGGAGAAAGATGAGACTTTTTACTCCCATAAAGATTTATAGCCCCAGAACCCCTATACAAGGTTACTATGCATCGGAACCAACTCAGCAGCGCTTAACAACATATTAATTTCCATGACTATTTATGATACTGGTTTTTAATTTATGGTGTTATGAACTTTCCTTTATAAATATTTTTATTATGTTAAAATGAAGTGTCAGGGAGAAAGAGGTAACCAAATTATCAAGAGTGGGTTTGGATCCACTGAGCTCAAGGTCACAACGAAAAGAAAATGTGTGCTGGAACAAGTGTAAGACTAGGAAAAGCAAATCCATTTAACCCCAAAGGAAAGAGCAACAGAAGCAGCATCTGATGCTGTTTATCCTGAATATTTTCTAGCATGAAGAATTGTACTCTGTATTGTGTTCTTTACAGGTTCTTTCCCGCCCCTCCCCCCCTTCTTTTTCTAAGCAACTATACAAGTTGATGTGGTAGAAGCAGAAACAGAGGAGATAACTCGAGGTAATACACTCCTCCGGGCCAGGAGAACCACCAAGCGGTTATCTGTGACATCACTTCCTTCAGGGCTGCAAAAGGTAAAACTCATCAAATAAACCTGCCTCTAGAGACCAAATGTCTTAGGCTGGATGCTCTAGAGAAGTAAAATCAGTGAAACTTAAATATACATATATAAAGAGAAGTTTATATCAAGGAAATGGCTCACACAGTTGGAGAGATGGGCAAGTCCCAAGCCAGTGGTTCATAAGAACCAAGATGAGCAGATCAGATGGCAGGCAGGCAGGTTGGGCCGGTAAGGGGGCGGGCTACTGATAACTCTCAGGATTGGCAAGCAGTAGAACAGGCCACTGGTTCAAGTCCACAGCACTGGAGGTCTGGTGATGAGCCAGATGCAGATTCCAGACCCAGCAGAAAGTAACATTGTTGAATTTTTACTCCTAGTGACCACATGTAATAAATAGATTATAACTGCCCCATAGGGCTTTCTAGACTTATCTTTATGGGAGCAGATGGTCCATTCTTTCTCCTGTCCAGAAGATGGGTGGGTTCAAATCCTTAACCTTTCAGTTAGCAGCTGAGTGCTTAACCTTTGTTCTACCAGAGCTCCTAATGTCTTTGTTTGGGGATTTCATTAAAAACCAAGTTCTTGCCTACTAAAGTCCTTCATAATTGTTGTTATTGTATACTGTCAAATTGGTTCTAACTCCTAACAATTCTGTATAGGGTTTCCAAGACTGTAAATCTTTATGGGAGCAGAATGCCTCATCTCTTTCACACAGAGTGGCTGGTGGTTTTGAACTGCTAACCTTTTGGTAAACAGCCCAATGCACAACCCACTAAGCCACCAAGGCTCCTCAGTTGTTCATAAGTCCTTTAAATCTGTTATTTCCATCTCTTCTTAAAAAATGTAGGGCACAGGAACCAAGCTTTCTTGGTCTGATTCCTCTACTACAGACTGAGCTCTAACCCATCAGCTCCAACTACAATATGTAGAACTTAATCTTCACTTTTGAGCTTTACACTGACTCAATTATTCAAGTGTCAAGTTAGTATATTACTAACTTAGCCTAACCATGGAAGTTACGTGGATAGGAATTCACAATGCCATGGAGATTCAATAAAATTTTCTATAATGATATGCTTTAGAGCATAAAATACAGAGGCATTTGGTCTGTGAACAACTCCAGTCAGGTTTTGGTTTAAGTTTTCAAATACCAATTTTGTCTTGAGTACAGTCATGCACTTCTTAAGACAGAAATACTGAAGTCAGAAGCAGAGTGTATTTAAAAGTGGGTTTGGGGTCACTTTCATCAGCCAGTGCAAAAAAATCCCCAGAAACTTGAGCACACCTCTTTATCGCTGCCTGGTTGTGACATCACACGGGTGAGCCTAAGAGGCAGTCTATGAACTTTTTGAAGAGCAGAGATGTCAGCTTGAGGACTAAGGTGAGCCTGCCCCAAGCCATGGTATTTTCAATAACCTTATATGGATGCGAAAGCTGGACAGTGAATAAGGAAGATCGTAGAACTGACGCCTTTGAGTTGTGGTGTTGGAGGAGAATATTGAAAGTGCCATGGACTGCCAAAAGAACCAATAGATCTGTTTTGGAAGAAGTGCAGCCACAGTAGAGTGCTCCTTGGAGGCCAAGATGGCTAAACTTCGTCTCTCATACTTTGGACATATATTGTCAGGATGGAACAGTCACTGGAGAAGGATGTCATGCTGGGTAAGATGGAGGGTCAGAGAAAAAGAGGAAGACCCCCAACAAGATGGATTGACCAGGTGGCACCATTGATGGACTCAAGTGTGGCAGCGGTAGTGAGGTTGGCCCAGGATCGGACATTGTTTCATTCTGCTGTGCATGGGGTCACTATGAGTTGGTTCCGACTCGATGGCACCTAACAACAGCAACAACATTCACAATAGTCCTCACTTCCACCCCCCCACACCTCCCCCTGCCATCCCCCACCCCACTTCCATAGACCCAGTGCGTGTTTGTGACAATTGCTACTGTCAGTTGGGGTTGTGGAAAGAAATTCCTTTGTTCTCTGTGGAGATAGAACTTGGTAATTTTATCATAGCATCACATTGGTAATTTCCTTCACCTGATGATCTATGTTGGTTCTGTCTTGTTTAGACTCTTGTTAAAGACTTAATAGTTACTATAATATTTCTGTATTTGAGGATGGAGACTCTTTTCCTCCCCTACAACACATACAAGTGTGCATTGTCCAGTATAGTTGCTGCTAGACACATATAGTTAGTGAAGCCTTGATATGTGGCCCGTGCTACTCAATCTTTAACGTGTACAGCAACCCAAGACTCTTCAAATCAAAGCTTTTCTTTCTTTCAAAGCTTACTTAAATTTGAGTCTGAATGGCCCATTGTTGTGGGGTTTTTTCCTTGCAGGCAGAATTACCTTTAGTGGGAATTATAACTCTGCAGCCCCCATAGATAGCTTAGGTTAGGGGATGTTGTTGTTAAGTGCCCTCGATATGGTTTGAACTCATAGTGACCCTGCATAGGTGTCATGTGGATGGTGAGTTTGAGCTGCTAAATTTGCGATTCAAACCAACCTTGTGGTCCAATGCTTTATCCCAAAAAAAGATATGTTGCCCCCACTGGCTGCTCTGAAAAGCTATCTTTGCATTGTTCCCCGGTATGGCTCCTCCTCCTTGGATTTTCATAGCTCTCACCATAGTCCCTGAATTCACGCTGTCATCCACTGTATCAGATCACGGGCCTGTCCCACCATGTCAGATGCAGCTGTGGACACCAGCTCCGAGATCACCACCAAGGACTGGAGTAGAGAGAGTCCCACCCGCCCACTTTGGGCAGCGCCACCCGTAGATAACACGCGTTCACCACCACCCAACCAACTTTATTTTGCTGAGTTGTTCTAACAACAATGAAAAAGAGTTGAGGCTGAGGACTAACTGGAAGCCACTAGCAGGTTCAGACTGAGTTAGAACAGAGACAGTAATACTCTTGTGATGTTAATATCCTGGGGAGGGGCAGGCACTTAGAGGGCTTTAGGGCAAGAAGGAGTCAGAGAGTCAGAGAGGGGACAGGAAATGTGCAGTAGAACTGGCTGGGCCAGGCCTGGAGTTTGGCAGACACCTTGGGAAGTCTCTGGTGGTGGCAGACACTGTCTACAGGCTATTGCCTGATGCCTAGCTGAGAGTTACGAAGGCAGGAACTCACACTGATGCTGCTGAATCTGAGCCAGCCTCTCTCAACTGTTGTTCCTTACAAAACATCTCTTTCTGTGCTGTAATGATCTGGACAACGCCCCTACCATCTTCTCCTTCATCACCACTAACTTCAAAGCCTTCTGAGCTGCTTTCACCAGGCATCTAAGACTCACTTCACTCTACATTCCCAGCAGCCTGAGGCCTTTTCATTGCCTTCTGAGTCTTAGGAAGTGTTCACTTTGCAAACCACAAGAACTGTGTGGGCAGCTACCAAGACTGTTTAAAAAAAAAAAAAAACAACAACCCTAAACTATTATTTTAAATACAACAAACACTTAAATTTTATTGTAGTCCAGGTCCTATTCTATTGTTGTTGTTAGGTATTGTGAAGTCAGTTCTGACTCACAGTGACCCTATGCACAACTAAATAAAATACTGCCTGGTCCTGTGCCATCTTCCAGTTATTGTTTGGGCCCATTGTTGCTATGATTGTGTCAGTACATCTCATTGGGGACCTTACTCTTTTTCCTTGACCTTCCATTTTACCAAGCATGATGTCCAGGAACTGATCCATCCTGACAATATGTCCAAAGAATGAGAGATGAAGTCTAGTCATTGTACTTCTTACAAGACAAATTTGTTTGTTCCTCTGGCAGTCCATTGTATTTTCATTATATTTCACCAACACCGTATTTTAAATGCATCGGTTTTTCATACATATGAGATGACTGAAAATACCAAGGCTTGTCTTAAGCACACCTTAGTCTTCAAACTGACGTCTTTGCTTTTGAACATTTTAAAGAGGTCTTTTGCAGCAGATTTGCCTAATGCAATAATACATCATTTGATATCTTTACTGCTATTTCCATGAGTGCTGATTGTAGATGCAAGCAAAATGAAGTTTTTGATGACTTCAGTCTTTTCTCCATTTATCATGATATTATTTATTGATCCAGTTGTGAAGATTTTTGTTTGCTTTACATTGAAGTGCAATTTATACTGAGGGCTATAGTCTTTGATCTCCATCAGTATTTCAAGTTCTCTTCACTTTCACCAAGCAAAGTATGTCATCTGCATGTCATGTTTTTTTCATATAATCCAGTTTCTCAGATTATTGCTCAGCATACAGATAGAATAAGTATGGTAAAAGTATATAGACCTGTGCATAACTTTCCTAATTAAAAAACATTCAGTATTCCCTTATTTTGTTTGAACAACTGCCTCTTGGTCCTCTTTTTGGTATTCTCTACTTTTAGCCAAGATGCATCGCACATCAGTAACAATATCTCTAGCTCCATGTACTCATCTGAATTTCTGGGAGCTCCCTGTTGATGGACCCATGCAGTCATTTTTAAAACATCAGCAAAATTTTACTTGCATGTGTCAGATGATTTTTGCATTTCATTCAGTCATCTTTCTTTGGAATGGGCAAAAATATGGACCTCTTCCAAATGGTTGGGCAAGTAGCTGTCTTCCAAATTTCTGGCATAGATGAGTGAGTGTTTCCAGCGCTACATCAGTTTGTTGAAAGATTTCAGTTTGTATTCCATCAATTCCTGAGTATTTGCTTTTCACCAATGCTTTCAATGCAGTTTAAATGACTTCCTTCAATATGATTGGTTCTTGAAATGTTTCAGCATCAACCAATTTTTTTTTAGTGACTTTCTGCATATTTCTTTCATCTTCTTTTGATGCTTCCTGTGTTATTCATTATTTTGACCATAGAATCCTTCAGTATTCGAGTCAAGACTTGAATTTTCTCTTCAATTCTTTCAGTCTGAGAAATGCTGAATGTGTTCTCCCCTTTCAGTTTTATGACTTCAGGTCTTTGCACATTTCATTATAATACTTGACTCTAGCTTCTTGAGCTGCTTTTTGAAATTTTCTGTTCAGTTCTTTAATGTCATCATGTCTCCAAGCTGCTTTAGCTTCTCTAAACTCAAGAGCAAGTTTTAGAATCTCTTCTGGCATCCATTTTGGTCTTTTCTTTATTTCCTATCTTTGAACTGTTTTTTTTTTGTTGTTGTTGTTGTCTTCAAGTATGATTTTCTTGATGCCATTCCAAAACTTGTCTGGTCATTGGTCATTAGTGTCTAATTCATCAACTTTTTTCTTGAGATGGTCTCTAAATTCAGGTGGGATATATTCATGGCCATATTTTGGCTCTTCTAGAGTTGTTTTAATTTTCTTCTGCTACAGCTGACTTTGCATCTGAGCAACTGATGGATTATTCCATAGTTGGCTTCTGGCCTTGTTTTGGAGAATACTGAGCTTTTACATTGTCACTTCTCACAAATGTAGTCAATTTGATTCCTGTATAGTCCATCTGGTGAACTCTAGCTGTATGTTGTTGTTATTGTAAAGTGCCTTCAAGTAAGTTCTGACTCATAGTGACCCTGTATAGGGTTTCCAAGGAGCAGCTGGTGAATTTGAACTACTGACCTTGTGGTCCAGTGCATTATCCCACAGCATCACACCAGGATTGCAGGTGTTTAGTAGTGATCTTTTTGTTGTTGAAAACAGGTATTTGTAATGAATAGTTCTTGGTCTTGTAAAATTATGTCATGCAATCTGCAGCATCATTTCTATCACCAAGGGGTATTTTCCAACTACAGATCTCTCCTGTTTTCAACTTCTGCATACCAATCACCAGTAATGATTAATGCATCTTGATTGCATGTGTGATCAGTTTCAGACTGAAGAGGTTGGTAGAATTCTTTAATTCTGTCATCACTGAGTTTACTGGTTGCTGTTTTCAGGTGCCACCAAGTCAGCACCAACTCATAGGGACCCTATGCACAACAGAACAAAACACTGCCTGGTCCCAGGCCAACCTCACAATCATTGCTACACCCTAGCCTATTGCTGCTGCCAATGTGCCAATCCATCTCATTGGGGGTCTTCCTCTTTTCTCTGACCCTCCACTGTACCAAACATGATATCCTTCTCCAGTGACTGGTCCCTCCTGGTAGTATGTCCAAATTATCAGAGACGAAGTCTGGCCATCCTGGCTTCCAAGGAGCACTGGGCTATACTTACTCCAACACAAACCTATTTGTTGACAGTCTGTGGTATGTTGAATATTCTCCTCCAACACCATAACTCAAAGTCATCAATTCTTTTATGGCTTCCTTATCCACTGTCCAGCTTTTGCATGCATATGAGGTTATTGAAAATACCATGGCTTGGGTTAGGCGTACCGTAGTCCTCACACTCAAAAATATTTACTGGTGGGTAAACATTTGAATAATAATACTAATTGATCTTCCTTGTTGTTGTTTTGTTGTTAAATGCCCTCGAGTCTGTTCCTACCCATACTGGCTCTGTATAGGTTTTCCAAAGAGCAACTGGTGAGCTTGAACCACCTACTTTGCAGTTCAGCACATTAACCCACAGCCACACCAAGACTCCTTGTAGGTGTTTGGATATTCTCTATCACAGATAGCATTGTACTTCAAGATAGATCTTGAAATGCTCTTTTTGATGATGAATGTGGGACCATTCCTCTTGTTTGTCAGATATAAACCATGATTGTCTGATTGTAAATGGTCAATACCCATACATTTCAGCTCACTAATGCCTAGAATGGAGTCCTGGTATGGTGCTGTGGGTTAATGTGCTGGACTGCAAAGTCATTTGAACCACAAGGTGGTTCAAGCTCACCAGTAGCTCCTCAGAATCCCTATACAGGGTTGCTATGGGTCGGAACAGACTCAACAGCACCAAACAACAATGCTAGGGTATCAATCTTTATGTATTCAATTTCATTTTTAACAATTCCCAATTTTCCAAAATTAATACTACATATATTCCATGTTCTAATTATTAATGGATGTTTGCAGTTGTTTCTTCTGACTTGTAGTTGCCCTGCATCAGCAAATGAAAGTCCTGAAAGCTTTGCTCCATTCACATCATTATGGCCAACTCTACTTTGAGGAAAGGAGTCCTGGTAGTGTAGTGGATTATAAACTTGGCTGCTAACCAAGAGGTCAGTAGTTCAAATCCACTAGTTGCTCCATGGCGGAAAGATTAAGGTTTCTGCTCCAGTAAAAATGTACAGCCTCGGAAACCCTATACAGGGCTGCTATGAGTCGGAACCAACTCCACAGCACACAACCATCACCTCCTACTTTGAAGAGGCAGCTCTTCCCCGGTCATATTTTGAGTGCCTTCCAACTTGAGGGGTTTATCTTCTGGCACCATATCTGACAATGTTCCACTGCTGTTAATATGGTTTTAATAGCTAATTCTTCAGAAATTGTCCACCTCCCCATCTTAGTCTTAGTCTGGTGAAACCTGTCCACCATGGATGACCCTGTTGGTATTTACAATACTAGTGGCATAGCTTCTAGCGTCATAGCAGCATACAAGTCACCACAGTAGGACAAGCTGATAGATGAGTGGTGAAGAACTATTCTAAATGCTTTAAAAATATCCACTCAGATAATTCTATGAGGTAGTTAGCAATACCGTATTTTAGGGTGGCACTGAGAGGTTTAAGAAATTTCCCCAGATAAATGGCAGAGTCAGGTTTGAAACCCAGGAAGACCTGACTCTAGAGTGCTTGTTCTTTAACTACTGCGCTAAGCACTGTACTGTCCTATATGGAGACCAGTATAATTAAAATGAAATACAATGAAAAGTTTAATTCCTCAACTGTACTAGCTACATTCCAAGTGTTCACTAACCACAAGTGGCTAGTATATCATACTGGACAGCACAGGTGTCAATAGAATTTTCTATGGAACCTAAGTGTCAGACTGCACCAATATTATTATTATTATTATTAATTTAAGGGTTTTTTTGTGGATTGAGTACAAGTTTACAGGGCACATCATCAATTTCACATTCAACAATTCATGTAACTTGTTTCATTACATTGATTATAATCCCCTCTATATACCATCAGTTAAAAGTATTTCTCTCTACCCACTTTAGCTTTTTAAAATACACACAAACAAAAAAACCCACTCAGGCATATATAATAAATTACATCTCCAAAGGGCACATTCTGCAAGTCTGCTCCTGGCCACCAGTTCTTAGTCCTTCTCTTCTTAGTTGATGAATCTAGAGTCCTCCATGCCCCCATCTCTACCTCCATCTCTGGTGCTGCTGCTTCTCTGGATAAGGTCCCACATTCTATTTGTGTGTTCCTCTCTCGAGGGTCCTAGGGTCCTCTGTTTCTGGACTGTAAGATTAACCACTCCCCTTTTTTTGTTACAAAACTTCTACCTTTACAAGTGAAACAGTCACGATTAGTCATAATAACAGTTATTCACTATTAAATCTTACGAATCTTATCCCCATCTCCTTTCACCAAAGCCATCTAGAAAAGATGATAACTATTCAGTGGGAACTCTTTCTTTCCCCCCCACACTTTTTTTTTTCTTAAATGTTGTATTGTGAATTATGTGATAGTTTACATGGGAGAACATTAATTTTACATTAATTCTATTGTATATTGTCTCATTGCCATGGTTACAATCCCCTCCATGCATCATCAGCCAACCAAAAGGTATACCCTGCAACCCTTTCCCCCCGTACCTGAGGTCTTCAGCACACAGTCACTCTCCCTCTCTGGATCCAAAGTCTCCAGCTGCTCCATCACTCCATGTCATCATCTCTGCCTCCATTTCAGGCATCACTGTTTCTCTGGGTAGGGTCCCACTCTCCGCTCTTCTCCCTTGTGGTCCCAGGGACCTCTGCTCCTCTATCTTTGCGGCTCTGTCAGGCGTCCGTGGCTGCTCTGATCCTTTCCCCGCTTGGGCCCACACAAAATGGCGGTTCCTGGAGCAGCTGAGTGTCCCGAACCAGGAAGCAATGGATTTCTTGCTTCTGCCACAAACTCCCCAGCTATAAGTCTTCCAACCTTCTAAATATTCCTTTAACTGTGGTTCAGAGTACTCGGAGCATCCCCTGAGCCTTCTTGGTCCTGTATTCTGTGTTGTTCCTGGCAAAGCTCGTCACTGCACTTCCACCCAATCCGCCATCATAGGATGCAAATAGCACCAATGTAAAAAGAGGAGTACTGGTGTGGCACTGTGGGTTAAGGTCGGCAGTTCAAGCTAACCAGCTGCTTCTTGGAAACCCTATACACGGTCGCTGTGAGTCAGAGTTGACTCAACAGCACTTAACAACAGTGTAAAAAACAAAATAAAACAAAAACTATGGACTTTCAGCTTTCTTTTGGAAAATAAGATTTGAAAATACTAGTCCCACAATTCCCTGTGACAACAGCAGGATCTGTGCAGATTGAAGAAAGCCTGCAGTGTTCTCTTACCGTCACATGGGCCCCAAGTGACCCTGCCTGGTCCTTCTGGGCATTTGACTATATAATAGTTGTTTTCTACAAATACATAAATGTGTAATTACCAAGTGTGGTAAGTACTTAGTAGGAAAATGTACTGGGTTGTAAAAGAGGGGAAAAAAAGGGGGTTGTATTCAGGGTGGGTTAGGGAAGGCTCTGCTGGTGACATTTGAGCCGCAGCAAGCTGGCAGGGCAAAGTGGTGGCTCAGTGGATTCCCTTTGTTAACTCCTTCAGGGAAAAGGTAGGACCCAGATGTCAGCCAGCATCCTACTTCGTGTAGGTCTCAGACTAGTCTTATTGCTAAGTATTAAACACACGGGGAAAGAAAAATGAACCCACTGATAATAAAAAGGGTATGTTGGCCAAAAGCCAGGGCCTAGGAATGATTTCCAATAGCAACAGTAGTAGGACAGGTACTTGAAACCAACAAGCCAGTGACTATGAGGAAAGTATCAGGGATGGTATGAAAAGAACCCAGAGCTTTCTTTTTATGTTTGTAGACTTGTTTGCCATGAAAATAAGGAAACTTGCAGAACAGAGACCAAATGAACGGCGGGATCCAGTAATAATGAGCTTTCTGGGGCACTGGTCCACAGCAGCCCCACTCTCTCACTGTGCTCAGCAGCTTGCAGCAGTAATTTCTCCTTCTTCTTCTTACGAATGACCTGCTTTTTTCCTGACGCTGTATATTCTTTCAGACCCAGACAATCTCATTTCTCTGCATCCTATAGATTTCTTCAAAGAGAGCTGGGGCACAAAGGAGATACATGGGGCGTGGAGAATAATATGAATACCATCCCATCTCCAACACAATGTTGTTATGTGGCAAATGTTCACTTTATAAGAGAATGTCCCAAGGGTGAGAATTCTTAATTTAAGTGCCGTCACAGAAATAATGTGGGTGCTTTCTAATCTGATGTTCTTGCATTTTTATGATAGGCTCCATATTCATCCAAAAAGAGACCATACTTTCTGGCCCTTAAAAAAAAGAAACGTAGCATGGAAAACATGCTCCGAAAATCGGATTTGACAGTAGGAACGCTTCAAATGCAGGTAATGGACAAAAGCTTTTACTTTTCTCTCTCAAAGGCACTGGAGGGGCAGCTTTAAGTGAATGCACAGTCCTGCTAGACAGCATGGATGTGGGTAAAATTAATGTTTAGCATTAGGAACCACTGCTAGTGGGTGGGCATTCTGAGAGTGGCTAAATGATTGCTAAGGGCATCTAGGATGATGCTGTGTACCTAATAAATATAAAATCAGTTCAATTAAAATGAAGGCAAGTCTGTAGGCTTTTCTTTTGAGAAGAAATGAGATCACCACTACCACTGGGTGGTAAATGTATGTTTTCAAGCTCTGTTTACTATGACTTGAATTAGAATAAAACTTTGGGATTCGCAGAACATCCACCAATTCCTGAACTCATCTCTCAAGAAAAGACAACCCTCCCTTCAGTTTTGGCAAGGCTTTCTAACACATGGCTTCATTGCTTTCTATCTGTCACAGGTGGATGACCTCATAGAAACAATGACTGATAAATCCATGAAATTGTTGACCCAAAGACACGCTGAGCTTCAGCAGTGTGAGTTTCTCGGAGATGAAATTCTTCAGTCTTCTAAGCAGTTCCAGCGGATATCCAAGAGAACCATGAGGAAGTATAAACTGAGGAATATGTGTTTCCCCTGTACCTGCTGCTGTTTCTGATGGTGTTCCTGACTCTGTACACATTCATTTTGTTAGGGTTCTAAGCACTTGGTATGTAAACCGGAAGACATACTGCTAGCGAATTAAGCAGCTAAGAGTAGAATTTTTTAGTGTATTCTGCTTAAAAAGTTCTTTAAAAAGATCCTTTTTCAAACGCTGACTTGTAATTATAAGTCAATGTAAGTAAAATTTAGCTTTTGGCTTTATAATTCTTACTAATAATGAAAAATAGAAACATTTATCAGGGCAAAACAATTCCATAAAGAAATATCTCCTATGATTTTTCCAGATGAAATTGAGGAAGCAATTAAAGGTATTATGACACTCCTAATATGACTACTACTGCGCTAATTTTAAACTTTCATTTTGAAAAATAAATATTCTACTTATTAAAATTATAAAAATGTATTATGGTATGACTCATGTAAAGTGACATGTTTCTGAACTAGTACATGGAACTTAACAAGTATTAAATGTGTAATTTAATACTTTAAAAACTAAGTGATTCAGACTTAGCTTAATTTTTAAGATCATGAAGTCTTGTATGCAAAACAATCTTAAAAGGCTATTTACCTCAAACAGCTCTTCACTTTATCAGTAAATATGTTTTAGTTGAAAATGGCTGCTGAAGAACAATACAGAGAAAACTTAACAAAACATTTAACAATTATGTTTCTCAAGCCATAGGAGAGAAATAAACAAAGCAAAACAAATCGATTAATAGAGCATCTTATCTCCTATCAGTGGTCCTTAATATCTTCCCAGAATAATGTGCATCTACCACAGCATTTTACACACAACTGCACAAGTTCACAGTCCTCCGGAAGCCTGTTCATGGGCTCCATTTTCAAAAGTGGCAACAATCTCTGGAAATGGACTTATTTCTTCTTGTAAATTCCAGAAACATGACCTTTTCATAATCTTCAACTAATTTTGTGCATAATCATTGTTACTTGTTAAAAACTACCTAGAAAATTAATGTCCACAACTAGACCCTGTTTGAGAACCCTTTATTCATAATTTTTGCACTGCTGCTTCCAAATTTTTAAGGGTGAAAATGAAAAGGAATTTTAATAAAACCACATATATACGGAAGTTATTTTCTTTTGTATGAAGAAATACAAATAAAATGAGCACTAATTACAAAACCAAAGTATTTCATGGCAGACATTTTAAATATATCAAAAGCACTAAGATCATATAGCTAGTTTAATATTTTTGATAATTAGCTTGTCTATGGCTTAGAATCTGTTTCCATGCTTGCTTCTTGAGCTTCTTCTACCTCCGAGAGCTTTTCATCATCTGAAATTGAGAAAGAAACATAAAACTTTAGTCAATTTTGCTTAAGTTATGTGCTTAGTGAATACATGAAAACATTTTTATCCTTTATTAGACAACTCATTTAAATCAAAGAAGGCAAAATAACAACTGGCTTGTACAAGCATTTTGCCTGAGTTGTGCTGTTTTGGTTGTTGTTGATTTCACACACACAAAAACCATGGATGTTATGGTTTCCTTGGAAACAGTCCTAAGATTGTTGTTGCTAACTGCCTGTGAGTCACAGTGACCCTGAGGCTGTAGATCATTGCAGGAGGAAAAAGTCTCACCAGTTAGGCCTGCAGAGCAGCTGCTGGGCTCTAACTGGTGACTCTGTGCTTCGCAGTCCAGTGTTTATCCCACAGTGCCACTGTGTTCCCCAACAAGGAAGCTGGCTGTTGTTAAGTGCTGTCGAGTCGGTTCTGACTCACAGTGACCCTGTATAGGGTTTCTGAGGAGCAACTTGTGAGGCTAAATCGCTGACCTTACAGTTGTAACCACCTTTGTAGTCCAGTACGTTAACCCGCCGTGCCACAGCAGCCAGGAAATTAGGTAATACAAAACTTTCTACATGGCTACAGTCAATAAACAGAGCAAGTCTTCTTCAGTTGTCTATAACACCAACCATTTGCAATGTGTGCAAATACTCTTATGCACTGATTACTACAATCATCTGTGTTAGTCCTAAAGCTTAACTTTACAGCAAGGAACTATAATCAAACCTGAAAAGTTTCAAACCTATGCTCACTGAATTTTCTCAATTTAAACAACTGTTTGCATATTTAAATATTGCTGAAGTATGATCAAGTCAGTTCCGACTCATAGATATCCTGTATAGGGTTTCCAAGGAGCAGCTGGTGGGTTTGAACTATCAAACTTGCAATACAGTACTTATCCAAAAGCGCCATACCAGAACACCCATTTCAGAATTAAATGACTACAAATTAAGGCTTTTCTGTATACATTCAGAAAGATGAACCATGTGAGTACCTTCTAATATCAACCATCTATACTCCTGTTTGGAGTCCTGGTGTGGCGCTGTGGGCTAATGCATCAGACTCCAAAGTCGTTTGAACGGCAAGGTCGGTGGTTCAAGCTCACCAGCTGCTCCTTGGAAACCCTATACAGGGTCGCTATGGGTCAAAACCGACTTGACGGCACTTAACAACAATGACATACTCCTATTCAGACACTGAAGGCATACGATTGAGTTGTACATTCCTAAAAGGCATGTCCTTGTATTATTTAAGAATTTATTTTGAGAGAATTTTTACTTACTTTCCAGTGTTTGCTGAAGTTCATGGATGGTACTAAGAAGAACATGGAATTGTTTCCGTCTCAATTCCAGCTGTGTTAAAAGAAAAATATGAATGCAAATTGATATAAATTGATACACCATTTTATATCATATATAATCATAAAAGTTAACAAACATATGTAAATACCTTATCTTCAACACTTTCTTTAATATGTGAAAGATGCTCTAATTCTTTCCCTAGAGCCTCTAGTTCCCTGTGGGGGGAGGGGAAAAAAAGTGATTTATTTTGCTAACTAGGGGAGCAGAATTCACAATTAGTATCTAACTTTCAGATTACTAAATATGAGGGAACTTCAGAAAGTTCATGGAAAAATTCCATTATCTTCTAATTCCATTTTCTCACACACTTTTTGAAGTTCCTTCACAGTGCTTTAAAAATGTAAAAAGGAGTTATGATGTGTTTATAAAGTTGAAGATTTCTTTTTAATTTCTAATATGAGCTTATTTTCATTAAAATTGTATGTTTAGGTAATTTTTCAAATTATAAGAAAAAACAGATGAAATAACGAACACCAAGAACTGATAACTTTCAACAAACTGTCAAGTATCCTTCAGGCCTTTTTTCAGTGAAAGACGTAAAGCACTGCTGTTAACTTGTTTTTGTTGTTAAGTGCCGTGAAGCACTTAATGATCCATAGCAACCCTGTATAGGGTTTCCGAGGAGCTTCTGGTGAGCTTGAACCGCCAACCTTGCAGTTCAAATGGTTTTGCAGTCTGGCACATTAACCTATAGCACAACACCAGAGCTGTTAACTTAGAAATGATTTAAATTCATATGTCTTCTTTTTTACTAATTAAGTTTTCCAGATCCATGTTAAAAAGCATGTATCTAATTTATTCTTTTTATCTGCTATTTAGCATTTGATCATATGAACAGACAATATTCATTTTCCTACTGATGTGTATTACATGTATTTATTATACACCAATAGGTAGTAAGGAGTCCTGGTGTGGTGCTGTAGGATAAGCACTGGACTGCAAGGTCATTTTGCATTGCAAGGTTGGTGGTTCAAATTCACTAGCCACTCCTCAGAAACCCTATTTAAGGTTTGCTATGAGTTGGAATCGACTCAATGACACTTAACAATAACAACAACATAGGTAGTTAAGTAGAAAGAAAAAACAAAACATCTAATCAAGCAATATTAGAATATGCAATATTGAAGATATGACTGTTCCTTGAAAATTTCAGTACAAAGATTACTTCATTTCAAAGTTAAGTGCTAAACTTACTTTAATGTCTCATGCCTGTCTGGATGATGCTGAATTACTTTTGCTAAAGCATCGTATTCTGAAAGACATAAAAATGTTTACCAAACTAAGGTATTTGACCTTGAATTCAGTAACATCATATATCTTCATCATTTGACTAGTACATAAAGATGTGAAAATATTGAAGGATGATGAGTATTTCCAATTTCACTTGATTCAATGCTCACTACAATAATACATGACATCAGAAAACATTTCAAAGAGGGCTTTTAGTTCCCACTCTTGGTTCTCCATTTAAATATCCCTGGGCAGAATATAGGTCTTAAGCATAAGTAAGGAAGTGAACTTAAGTCATTACTGATCAGCTAGCAGACTGAATGAAAAGGATCCGATTCACTATGTGCCTAGAGAAAGATGATCAGTGAGGTAAATAAATCCTACCATTAGTTTCAGATCTAGGCAAATGCAAATTGCACTTCTCCTCATTTTAAGGTATAGATTTCAGAAACATTGGACATTGCTTACTTAAAATTAAGGAACCTCCATGATTAAGTCATAAATCTGCTCTTAACATTTCTTAGGAAATGATGAATGGTGGTTAGTAGTCTCCTTGACAAAAAAGAAAAACTGTGAAAGATTTTAAATGATCTTATAATTAACATTAATTATTAAGTATGTTGGGTATCTTGCTGTATATTAGCTACTGAAAACACATGTGTTTGATATTAATTCAAAAAACCAACTTTTAAAAACAGGAAATAAAATTTTCATCTTAATTAGCTCATTAAAAAGCATAAGGTTCATTGTTTTGGAACTCAAAATAATTTAATAAAGGGTAATTCTCTTAATAAAAACAATTTTGGATTACAAAATAATACATGCTTAATGTAAAAAAAGACAAAAAGAACCTAAACCATTAAGGTTAACAACCCTAAAATAACTATTAATATATTGTATTTGCTTCACATTTTTCATGTAAATTATGATTGTGGTCAGACATGATTTTTATCTTTTTTTTTCTTTCAGTTTACATTATATGGTGAGCAATGGCCTATGCCACTAAAAATGAAAATTTACTTTGGAGTGTATAAGGACATACCCTAATTTAAAAATGGAAAATATGAGAATAAAAGTAAACTTTGATCTTTCTTTTGTAAGATATTTAGGTAGTTTGTAAGTGTTTGCTTACTTTGCACCTAATAAAAACTCTATGGGTTTAAATTCTTTTCTTTTTTTGAAAGGGATTTTACTTAAAAAAAGAAATAACAATAATAATTCCTTGTCACTGGATTGCACATATAGAAATTACTGAATTGCTATATTTATTAATAACAGAAATAAAATAAATGATAAAAGATAAAATTCCTAAATCTAGAGTTGCTGTGTAAACCACCTTTGTCAACTACATTATTCAAAGGAATCTGAAAACAGTAAAAAAAATAATACTTATATACTTAACAAATTAGATTAACAATAAAATTCAGCAAAAACTGTTCCTTAGCATAGCTGTCTTTCTGCTCCATTTTAAAAAATAGTATAATTTTAAAGAATTAAGTTTGACTTCTAATTATTTTTTACATTTCAGGTTGATTCTAGCTAAAGATTTTACGTCATATTAAAAACTGTACAAAAATACTAGTCAGTAAAAAGCACACTAAATCCCTCAAAACCCTTACCTTGCCGATTTTTCCGTATTCGTTTTGCTTGAAGAATTTGCTTTTTGCACTCAGCAATTTTTTCATGTGCTCCAGCGATGCTACATTCTATGTGAAAAGTGTTTTTTAGTTATAATAACATATATAATATCTGTCCATTTTCAATCTCAAAATGTGTTTTTTAAATTGAAGTTCCATTGCTAACAAATATATAACAAATCATATATTGGAATATATTTTTAGAGTTAACATTTCCTGTATTCTTTGTATTCATATTATTGTAAAAAAAAAAAAAAATGGTAACAGTTACTGTTTCCTTTACACCACAAAAAATAAAACCATAGATAGGAACAAATTCAAACATTAAGAGCTTTAATTTGTTTTACCTATGTCTTTGTAAATGTGTTCATAGTTTTCCATTTCTCTGAGATTCATATCATACACCAGCAAGGTTTTGCCCATTGAAGATTCACATTGTGACAGTGTACTCAGCATCCGTTGGTACTGACTGTATCTAATAAAAAGGAGAGAAAAGCACAATAAAGAGGTGTGTAGATTGCCAACACTGAATTGTAATATAGGAAAAGACTGGCTGATTAACTTAAAACAAGTTCTGAGCGAATGATTTGCCTTATTTAAAATAATTTAGACTATTTCTCCATTACATACTTTCTTTTTCCAAATGTGGTTCGTTTGAATTTATAAACTGGTTTAGTCATAAATGTAAAAATGGAACTGTTGTTCTTATCAATATTGTTGTTGTTGTGTGCCACTGAGTCAATTCCAACTCACAGTGACCCTGTATAGGGTTCTAACAGAGACTGGTAGGTTTGAATTGCTGACCCTGTGGTTACCAATCCAGTGCTTATCCTACAGCGACACACCAGGGCTTGCTTATCAAGATAGGTTTAATTTCAACAGCTACTTATTTGAATTTTGATTAAAATACTTCTTAAAAATATTTTAGTTACAATGTATTACATCTTCAAATTTCTGTTTTTACATTTTTTTACTCTACACAGTTATTTGTTATTGTTCAGTGCCATCAAGGTGGTTCTGACCTGTAAAGACCCTGTCTATGGTTTCTGAGGAGTGGTTGGTAAGTTTAAATGTTGACCTTGAGGTTAGCAATCCAGTGCTGATCCTACAGCGCCGTACCATGGCTACCACAAGGTCAACAGTTCAAACCCACCGGTTGCTCTTCAGAAACCCTATACAGGGTTGGAACCAACTCAGCAGCATTTAACAACAACATACAAGAGCCCTGGTGGTGCTATGGGTTAAGTGTACGACTGCAATCGTCAGTTTAAACTCACTAGTCACTCAGTCGGAGTAAGATGAGGCTGCCCTACTACCCTAAGGATTTAGTTTTACATAGGGTCACCATGACTCAAAAGTGGCTTGATGTCAGTGGGTTTGGTCTGGGTTTGCTTTGGTGGTGTAGTGGTTTAAACACTGGGCTGCAAAGTTAGTGGTTCAAACCCATCAGCGGTTTCTCAGGAGGAAGATGAGACTGTTTGCTCCAGTAAAGATTTATAGAAGCCCTAAGGAGCACTTCTCCTCTCTCCTGTAGTATCTCTCCTGTTCATCGGAATCAACTTGATGGCAGTGAGTTAGACAGTTATTTATCCATGTAGAAAGCTAATTCAAATGAGAAATTTTTTTAGGTTAAAAAAATTAAGAATACATATTTAACCTTGGAGTAGTTTTTTGTTAGCTAATTAATATTCAACTTAGTTACTTTCCTCTGAAGATTAAAAAAAAAAAAAAAAAGGCTAGAAAACTATTGTACATTTAGAATGAATGAAAATTTGCAATAGTAAGAGAACCTTGATCTATGTTCTAAAATCTTATCAGGACATTGGTATAGAAACAATAGTGAAATGACATACCCCTCTTCCTGGGATCCTGAGTTGCACCATTTAATGAAGCTCTTCACTAGTAGGTTAATTCTTCGATCATCTCCCGCGCCATCCCCATCAATGAGCAGACGCTTCCTTATGACTTCATCTGCAGGAAGAAAGAGGACTGGGCATTAAAATGACCATCCCACTATTGTCACTTTCAGGGACAAGAAAACTGTGTGCCAGGTACTACTCTCTAGGGGAACAGAGCAGTGAGGAGAGAACACAACACCCCTGCCCTCACAGAGCTGGGGTTCTACTGGCTTGCTGAGTGGGAATAATTTTTAATAACCCAGTGATTTTTGCAGGACTTTGTTGAAAAACCTTTTCAGAAGGAAGAGAAATTCTGATTGTTCATGTCTCTGGCTACTGTGAAGGAAACACTGATAAAAAGAATAGCGAGAAAGGAAGACTGAAAAAAAAAACAGTGGCAGACTAGGGAGTAAGAATGGAAGGGTGGTCAGGGAAAAAGGACTGGGTTTGAAAAATGAAATGTAACAGAGTTATCACATTTGTAGCACTTGAAGATTTTTTTTGTTGTTTAAATCTGGTCTTTTTTGCCCTGTTGCAGTGTGCTGTTGAGTTGGTTCCAATTCACAGTGATGGTGTATAGGGTTTCTGAGGCTGTAAATTTTTATTGGAACAGAAAGTCCCATCTTTCTCCTGCTGAGTACCTGGGGGACTTGAACTGCCAACCCTGTGATCAACAACCCAATGTGTAACTCACTATGCTACCTAAGGGGGGGGGGGAGGAACATAAGAAAGGAATGGAAAATGCACTGAGGTAGATGTAAAAGGACGTTGTTTCCAAGAACACCCACTTGACCTAGCTTCAATGGTGGGATGATCAGAGCTCTACTAGAAGAAAGAAGAGGAATAAAACAAGTACTCTGATACAATTTGACGAACTTGACCTACAACTATGGATGCAGTAGCTCAAAAGAGAGAACAAATCTTTACAGCGGGGATCATTCTCACTCCCTCGATACACAGGGTAAACAGGGATAGGCAACTTGGACATTGGCTACCCAAAATGGGGGTGCTACAAAGGCAAGAAGTGACTGGCTTACAAGCTTTCAAGAGGGACCCTAGATCCAGAGGACACGGAGTAAGGTAGAATCTCCACTAAGTATCCAATCTGCCTGGGCGGGACTGATGAAAGCACTCGTGTGGTACAATAGTGAATAATTACTATCAGGACTAACTGTGAGGGTTGGAAATTAAAGGTAGGCATTTTGTAGCAGAAGGAGGGGAGTGGTTGACTTTGCAGTCCAGGAGCGGAGGGCCCTGGGACCATCAAGAGAGAAGAGTGGAGTGCAGGACCCTACCCAGAGAAACAGCGATGCCAGAGATGGAGACAGAGACAATGACATGGAAAGATTGAACGCCTGGGAACTCTAGACCCAGAGAGGGAGAGGGGCTGTGTGCTGATGACCAGAGGGCAGGCTAGTGGGGGTTTACCATTTGGTTGGTTGATGATGCATAGAAGGGATTGTAACCAAGGCAATGTAACAATATACAATAGGATGAACGTAAAGCTAATGTTCTCCCATGTAAACGATCACATAATTCACAATAAATGATGTTAAAAAAAAAAAAAAAGGCATAGTTCACAACATCCTTTGTAGTACAGAGATTGTAAACCTAAACACTCATCAGTAAAGGATAGCTAAATTGTGAAGTATTTAAATAATGCAGTAACATGCAGCCAAAAGATTAATGCGGATGTATATACTGATACAAAAAAAAATCTCCATAAAATATGCTAAGTAAAAGAAAAACAAAGCAGGTGCAGAGAAGTGCAGACAGTATGTTGCCATATGTGCAGAAATATGCAATAACACGTATGTGTTTGTATAATTAGAGGATACACAAGACATTGATAATAGTGACTGTTTCTGGTGAAAGGGACTACAGACACAGGGAAGAATAAGATAGACTTTTCCTGTCTACCATTTGTAGAGGTTTTGTTGTTGTTGGCTTTTCACCATGTGTCTACATTATTTATTTATTTTTCAAAATAAATTTTAAAGTGAGACTCATTCCTGGAGAGGCTGCATGGTGAATCAACATCAAAATCTTGAAACAATAGTTCCTGTGTGTAGGCAGAAATATTTTTGAGCGCAGGTGTAGCGGAGATATATGGAAGGCAGATGACTGCAGTTTTAAAATACATTTTGTGACAACATCAGATAAACATTTTTAGAACTGGGTTTGCTTCTCAGAGTCATGGCTCCGACAGGTGGCTCAAGTACCAGATTCACCAGGTCTTTCCATTTTACATTTTAAGATACAATTCAATGTTTTCAGTTTTGAACCACCAACAATGAATGGTGCTTGAAGAGATGGAGACAAAGAGATAATTTCCAAAGAGATTAAAATGTAGAAATGGAATAGATTTTTTTTATACTATATAAATGTTTTTTAACTTTATTAAAAGAAAACATGCAGCGGGTGACACAATCTGCTGGCATTGGTACTCCTCAACTTTCCTTTGTTTGTCTTATTTCTGCCCTTCTGGTGTGGCAGTGTAGGATCAGCACTGGACTGTGAACCTCAAGGTTGGTGGTTCAAACCCACTATCTGCTTCTTGGAAATCCTGTACAGGGTCACTATGAAGTGGAATTGACACAATGGCACTTAACAAGAAAAAGCCCCTAAGGGATCCTCTCTTCCTCCTCACCAGATGCCTGTGCCTCTGACTTTATTGTTAAGAACTGCAGATTTCCAGTGTAAATGCATTCACAGGAAAAGTAGGGAAATGGGAATGACTGTCCTGTCCGAGAGGGAAGCTACTGACAGAACAAGACTTTTCAAGAGATTCTTAAAATCTGGTAGCTAACTACAAACATAAAATACATATTTGTAGTCATTCTTGCTGCACACTTAAGATTTGTGCACTTTTACTTATGTATGCAATTTTTAAATTACAAAAGTTTGGACAAATGTTTAAAATACTTTACAGGCCCAAGAAATCAAACCCATAGGCCAGGCTTCTGTTCCCTCCATAAGAAAAAGGTTCATGAGGTTGTCCTATGTCTTATTCATCTTGGTTTCCTCCCCAGTGTCTCACATTATGTCATAGCGTTTCAGATGCTCAATATATATTTTAAATTGGCCTGCATGGGATCATCTGCCCTCTAAATAGTTTTGTCTCAATAAAATACTAACAAGGACTAACAGGCAAAATCTTATTTTCATGTTCACAGCAGGAATTCTCTACTTGTACAAAGGACAAGACAATCTGATCAATGAGCAAGGTACTGACGATATGAAATGTAGATCCAAGATCTTTCACTTCTGATGGAGAAGTAAGACACCAGTGCTTTGTCAAGGCCAACATTGATCAATGGCTGGGAATAGACACATAGGAAAAGGATTAAGGGAACTCGCTTTGGCTAGGGGTTATCACAGGGAGGCCATTAAAAGGGAGTTGGCCCTTTTGATAACTTAAAAAGCAACAGTCAAAAAAAGGCAAAGGGTATCTTAACAATATCTATCAAAATGTCAAATTAACTGTCAAACTAATCCTACAGATATACTTGTAAATATGCAATATGATAGATGTCAGTTTATTCACTGAACATTGAAATGACAAACGATAGGAAACAACCCAAACGTCCATCAGCAGAGAACTCACCAAATAAATGTGACTACAGGAATATGATGAAATGCTATGGTGCTATTAAAAAAAAAACAGAATGAGGAAGTGTTCATGGACTGATAAAGAGAGCTCACCTGAGAGGATAAAAGAGCAAGATGAAGAACAGTTATCTATAGGGAAATTTGTAACATTATTTTTAGTACCAGCTGCCACTGAATTAATTTCAACTCAGAAGATCTATGTGTATCTGAGTAGAATGATGCTTCATCGAGTTTTCAATGGGTAATTCTTACAAAGCAGACCATCAGGCCTTTTCTTCTGAAGTGACTCTGGGTAGACTCAAATCTCCAACCTTTCAGTTAGCAGCCTAGCACATTAACAGTCTGCACTACCCAGGGACTCCATATCGTAACCATACTAGTACTCAACCTCTGTTAAGTGTTGTACATAAAAAAGAAAGCTGAGGTTCCATACCTGCTCTGCATGCCAAACAGGAAGAAAGCTGTGAGCTACAGCACCAGCCTCATATATAATGATAAATTATGTATCTATACATACATAATACACACACACACACGTTGTTGTTGTTGTTAAGTGCCGTCAAGTCAGTTCTGACCCATAGCGACCCTGCATAGGGTTTTCAAGGAGCAGCTGGTGAGTGTGAACTGCCAACCTTGCAGGTCAAATGGCTTTGCAGTCTGGCCATTAACCCACTGCACCACACAAAGACTCACTCACTCTCTCACTCTATTTATCTCTATCTGGCACATTAACCCACAGCGCCACACCAGGACTCCATAAATATATATATGTATGTATATTGCGTTGATGTGCTAAATGAAAGGTCAGTAGTTTGAATCTACCAGTTGCTCCACAGGAGAAAAATTCTGCTCTGCAAAGATTTATAGCCCTGGAAACCCTACACAAGGCTTACTATAATTCAGAACAGACTCGAAGCCACACCACCACCACCACAACCACCATCCCATATATATTTATGAACATTGTTGTTGTTTAGTGCCTTCGAGTTGGTCCTGACTCATAGCAACCCTGTACAGGGATTCTGAGGGTGAATTTGAATAACTGATCTAGCAGTTCAAACTCACTCATCTTGGGGTCCAGTGCTTATTATACAGTGCCACACAGTATATATACATATACATATATATGTATGTGTGTATGTATACATATGAATGTATAAACATAAAAACTGGGCAGTAGGTTTAGGGGATAAATATATATGTATGAGCTCTGGTAGTATAGTGGTTACAAATCGGGCTGCGAACCTTAAGGTCAGCAGTTCAAAACCACCAGCTGTTCCGCAGGAGAAAGATGAGGCTTTCTGCTTCCGTAAAGATTTACAGCCTCGGAAACCCTGTAAAGGGTCACTATGAGTCGGTTCCGACTCCACGGCATATAACCAACCTATATATATATTGAACCCACCCACCACTCCCACACATGTATATATATATATATGCATTTATCTGTATTTATGTGTGACACTGGGACTGTAAGATAAGCAATGTGTAAAGCAAACCACAAGATCTATGGTTTGAGCCCACTAGCTGCTCCATGGCAGAAAGATGAGGTTGTCTGCTTCTGCAAGGATTTACACCTCAGAAACTCTATACAGGGTCCCTATGAGTTGGAAGAAACTCAATGACACATAATGACAACACACACACACGTATAAATTTTGTTTTTCCTTTCAAAATATCTCACATTCTATGCCTAAATGAAGTGTTACACACCAAAAACATAAAAACAGAATTGGTTTAACAGCCGATTAGAACAACATCCTAGAATGTATGATTTCCTTGTTATATGTTGTACTATAATTGCATACACAAAATGTTTGACATTCAAAACCACTTTAAATCTGTTATAGTACATGTATACTGAAAAGTTTTCCCCTCAAAGTTAGGCTATGTTTTAGACCTATTCCTGTCTTGTAAGAAGAACTACAAAATTAAGACGAGACATATAGTCATTTCAAGAAGTTAAATTGTAGCGCTCCATTTTCTAAAACTGAGAGGCTGGAATAAACGATTACCTTGACTAGCCCAACTCTAATTTCCAGGCCTCACAGTCAGATGACAGGAGCTCTAGTGGCATGGTTAAAAACACTTGACTGCTAACCAAAAGATCAGTGACTTTTTTTTCCTGGGAGAGAGATGTGGCAATCTGCTTCCATAAAGCCTGGAAATGGTAACTGGCAGTTCTACTTTGTCTTACTGGGTCCTTGGAGTCCCAATTGACTTGATGACAATGGGTTTGGTTGGTCAGATGACACAGTCAATATTGCTACTTTAGCATCAAAAGGGGATCTTTTATAAACTCAAACTGTTGAAGTTCAGTGCTGTCGATTCAGCTCTGACTCACAGAGACTTGTATAGGGCTTCGGAGTCTGTAAATCTTTACAGGAACAGAAAGCCTTTATCTTTCTGTGTGGGAGTGGTGGGTGGGCTCAAACTGCTGAGCTGTGGTCAGAAGTCCAGTGCTTATCACATAGAGCCACAGCACCCCAAGCTCAGAAATAACATTCAGAAAAATATCTGGAGATCTGCTTCCTTAAAGATTACAGTTTAGAAAACCCTATGGAGCAGTTCTAGGAGTCCTGCTATGGCGCTGTGGGTCAATGCACCAGGCTGCAAAGTCATTTAAACTACAAGGTTGGTAGTTCAAGCTCACCAGCGGCTCCTTGGAAGCCCTACAGAGGGTTGCAACTGACTCAACGGCAATTAACAACAACATGGTCAGTTCTAATCTGGTTCTATGAGTTCACGAGTCAGAATTACTAGAAGGCACCAACAACATTCCTTGCAAAACCCATAATTGTTATTCTCCTACAAAAGCCATTAAAACCTTGATTGCAAAACAACTTTCAAAACATCTTGGAGCAAATATTCAAAAAAGGAAAGAGGAAAACTACTTGGAAGATAGTGGTGAATCAATTACAAAACCTTTAGCTGTCTTCACAAGTTTCCTTAGAACAGGTCAAAGCTAGACGACCAGTGACAATAGCCTCACTGTTCTGTAACTCTGCATGCAGCCAAGTGACCTGTCAAATATGCTGCCCCAAACTGTTAGATCTCACAGCACCTTTGAGAGATGGCTGACTCTCCCTTCATTTTGAGGTCAGCAGTTCAAAACTACCAGCTGCTCCCTGGGAGAAAGATGAGGCCTTCTGCTACTGTTTAAAAGTTTACAGCCTCAAGGACCCTGTGAATGGGAACCAAGTCAAAGGCACACAAGCATCACCACCATCAACCTGTGGCACTGGACTGCTAACAAGACTGGTTCAAACCCACCAGCTGCTCCTTGGAAACCCTATACAGGGTCACTGTGAGTCCAAACTGACTTGATGGCACTTAACAACAACAATCCTAGGAAAAGAGGCCCGGTATGGCACTGTAGGATAAGCACCAGCCTGCTAACAACAAGGCTTACAGTTCAAACTCACCAGCCATTCTCAGAAATCCTATACAAGATTACTAAGAGTCAAAACCAACTTGACGGCAAACAACATCAACAACAATCCTTGGAACAAGGGGCCCACGTGGCACAGTGGGTAAAGCATTGGGCTGCTAACCTCAAGGTTCAAACCTACCATCCACTCTACAAAAGAAAGATGAGGCTGACTATTCCCATAAAGATTTACAGACATGAAATCCTAAGTAGTAGTTCTACTCTTTCCTATAGGATCTCTGTGAGTTGGAAATGACTTGGTGGCAGTGAGTATATTTTGGTTTTAATCCTGGGAAATGACTTGCTGGCAATGGGTTGGGAATCTTGGACTTGAGTAGTCCTGGTGGACCAACAGTTAAGTGCTCAGTTGCTAATCAAAAGTTGAGCAGTCTGTTTTCATAAAAATTACACATTGGAAATCCTATGGGACAGTTACACTCTGTCTTATGTTGTTGGTTCAAGTGCTGTCGAGTTGGTTCAGAGTCATAGGAATCCTGTATAGGGTTTCCAAGGAGTGGCTGGTGAGCGTGACCCACCGACCTTGAAGTTCGAAGTGACCCTACATCCAGTGCATTAACTGTCAGCACCACATTTCTTATGGGCTCACTAGAAGTTGGGATCAACTTAAAGGCAACTAAGGTTTGGTTGTTTCTATTTGTTTTTAATCCTGTGATCCACTAACGAGGATTAGCATTTCCTTTCTAAAGCAGTTTAGCAAGGATTTCAGTGTGCCTGGAAACCCACAGCTAACTTGTTCTTAGTGTTCCTAAACGCTCTGGCTCTAAACTGAAAAACACACAGGGAGGATAGCAATTTGAGACAGGATTATAACAAAAAACAACTGGTGAATGGGGCAATTTGGCAGTTAATATAAAAAAATTTGAAACATAAACCTTTTGATGTCTTCTAGAAATTATTCCCACAGTGTGCAATGTCATCTGTACAAACATCTCCAATGTACCACGATTTTTAAGAGTGAAAAAAAATTGGAAATAAAGTAAATATTTATTAGGGAATTAGTTAAAAATAATGAGGTAGATATGAATTAGAAAGAGCTCCAAGATATATCATTAATTGTACGAATATAATCCACAAGAGTGTATAAAGGCGTGTGTAAATCTTACAAGGACATCCACTAGCATAGTAGGTAATAGATACACAGTGATTGAAATACTCTAAGTATTGTTCTAAGGGCTTCTTACATATAAACACACTGCAGCCTCACAGTAACCCTATAAAGCAGATATAATTATCCGTCTTACCAATGAAGGAGCTCTGGTAGCGTAGTGGTTACGAATCGGGCTGCGAACCTTAAGGTCAGCGGTTCGAAACTACCAGCCGTTCCGCGGGAGAAAGATGAGGCTTTCTACTCCCGTAAGGATTTACACCCTCGGAAACCCTGTACAGGGTCGCTATGGGTCGGAACCGACTCAACGGCACTTAACAACAACAACAACCAATGAAGGAAGAGAATGCAATTAGTCACAAATTAAACAGCATAGGAAATAAGAAGCAGTGCTTACACTCAAACCAAGCATTGTGGTTCCAGAGATGGCTGGCCTCTTTACCTCTTACAGGCATTTTAAAATCAATCTGGAAAGGTGTACACAGATACATGGAGTTCACAGTGATTACCCAATCTGAGAGGACACAAGTACACACACTTCATAGTGATTAGCCCTGGGAAGAGGGATTAGTAGCGAAAGGTGAGAAGCAAGTGGTTTTCACTTTTCATTTTGTACATTCCATCTTGAGTATTATGATTTTTTTTTTTTTCTAAATGATGAGTTTATTGGTCAATTGGAGGGTAATACAGATTATATAATCTGTATTAACACTTCTCATCAATGTTAATTAATTAATATGCATGTTAACAAGAAAAAAGAAAACGGGTTGGACTCCATCTATTCAAATCAAGAAGAGGGCAGACCAAGGTCCTATAAAAACTATGTACAGATTCCTGTTGGATTTATCTCTGGATTTATCCTGTTGGATTTAACATCTGCTCATGTTAAAAGGAATTAGGCATATGTCATTTTGTTAGATTCCTTATGGTAAAAAAATACCCGGCCCCTCCTTTCAAGAAGCTTAAAATCTTAAGAATAAATTTTTTAAGGCCAACAATATTAAGAAGATACATGAATGGTAAACAGAGACGCTATAAATCAACTCATGGGAACTGTATTTTTGTTGTTTTGGGGTTTTGTTTGTTTGTTTGTTTTGCTTAGTATTGGTAACCATACATCACTTTTCTCTCTTGAACTCCACAAAGTGTCCTGCTTTCGACAATCAATTAAATGGTCACCCACGTTCAAAGTCCTTTGCATGTATTATCTCACTTCAACCTTGGCACAACTCTTTGAAGTGGGCACTATTATTATCTTCCTTTTACAGATGAGTAGTGTTACTTCTGCATTCATAAGAAAATATACACAATTATATTATAAGAAAACTCATACATTATTCAAAGACATTAAAAAACCAGTATCTCAAGTTTTAATAGGCACCTATCTATGCATTACACTTTTCTAGTTAAAAACAAACCAAAACTCTCAAAACCAAGAAACTAACTAGTAAATGGACTGTAGAGCCACATCACTCCCCCCTCCCTCATTTTCTTCCGTCTGTTGCTTTGACATATCAAAGTTTCTATCTAACGTTCTCTACTCTGCAAAGTGCTTCTGAATTATTTCTATCAGGGTACTAACACTGGTTAACACACTTTATACTAACACACACAACATGCAAACTATTAACACAGTTTAAATTAACAGTGGCAGCAACTAAACTGTTTTAAGTAAACCAAAATGGTAGGGTGGCAACAGGGGGGGAAAAAAGAATAGCTTTGCCACTAAATAACTGTGTGACCATAAATCACTTAATTGCCCAGAGCTTCCATTCTTCTTCTGTACAATCATAATGTTGATAACACTTCCTGTAATTCATCTACTTCTTCCCTTTGAGGCAAGCAGCTCTTCACCTTAACCTTATACTGGCTGCAGGAAAAAGAGCTTCTTCTCCAAGAGCCCCCAGTCCATGATGATCACATGAGGGCACAGTGCCTTGCCAGGAAATGCAAATTCATATGAAGGCATTGGTCCTCTTCTAAGATCCAGAGACAAGCACTGGTGCTTTTCCAAGAACTTTTCAGGACCATGGTTGTGATCGAAAGGGCAACACTTACCTAGGGACAAGGTTTAGAGAAGTTGGGAAGGAGGATAGAACGGAAATAGGACCCACAGGGAGGAAGTGGGATAACTCTTGTTACATGCAGGGGATTACAATCCTTGAGATGAAACAAAGTATGTGATTTGTTGGTTATGAAACTGATGATCTGATCTGTAAATCTTCTTCACTCAATTCACAATAAAAAGTTTCCCAAAAAAATCCTCCCATTTTCAAGTGCCCACAGAATGCAGCCCAGCCTCCTTCCCATGGTTTGCAAGTCTCTTCATGAATTTCTGGTGTGTTTCTCTGATAGCCTTTTGTATCAGACTCCTCCTGGCTCTCCTGCAGCCAACCTTAGTGGCCTTCTCTACCTTCCTACAGGGTACCCAGCACCAGTTGGTGCCTCTATCTGGACTACCTCTCTAGCCTTTTCTTCTACCTCAGTTCTCACCTCAAATGTTAATTTTCAGACAGGTTGTGCCAGATATCATACTGTTTTTACTTAATTTATTATTAGCATCCCTTTTCTACTATTCTGTCATAATTCTATTCCATTCTTTCCGTAATGTTCTCAGAAATTATCTTGCTTGTTTGATTATATGTTATTGCTTCTCTCCCATCAAAAGGGTTATTGCTGTAACCCTGTATCTTGCATTGTGCCTAGAGAGTATACAACAGATACTTGTTTCCTGATCACACATACTACTGCTTGATTTTTAGCAAAAGCTCAAATGAGGTAAACCATGTTATAGAAGACTGTCTAAAGAAGATATGGTTCATCTTTTCCTTTATAGTCACTGGGTTAAGTTAGGACACTAGTTACCCACCTGAAACCACACAATCTACTGCCTTGAGTGTGCCTTTCTGAGTTGTGATTTAGCCTTCTTTCATTTATAACACAGACATGCTAAGAAACAGTCCAGTCTATGGCTCTCAGTGCTGAAAGAGGATTAAAGAAATGACACTAGCTTCTTTATGGGCCTGCAAAGAAAAACTTTTTCTCCAGTGTTTAAATCAGAAACAACACAATAACTAAAATATGTGTCCTAGATATCTAATGTTGCTTTTTCTCATGAACATTGGATAACAGGAAAAAATGGACCAGATCCTGCCTGCCTCATGGCATAGGGTGGTAAGAGAAGCAAGAGTCACTTTGATTTTTTTAAATTAATGTACCACACTTTCCACCTCTGACATTGAGAATCAACCTCATGTCTGGCTTCCTCTTGCTTTTCCTAGTCTCAACAATAGCAATGTTCTTTTTGGCCTGTTTTATTATCTACTGACATTCATTTTATATTTTCTCCTTATGATGAGGGGCATGAAATTTTTCTGGAATAGGCCTATTTATAAGTAAATTAGGTATTGTGGACTAACGCAGCAATATGCACTAAGTAATATGGTGAAGAGCAAAGATGTTAGCTTGAGAACTAAGATGAGCCTGACTCAAGAGATGGTATTTTCAATAACCTCATATGCATGTGAAAGCTGGGCAGTGAATAAGGAAGGAAGACTGTAGAAGAATTGATGCCTTTGAGTTATGGTATTGAAGAATATTCAAAGTGCCATGGGCTGCCAAAAGACCCAATAGATCTGTTTTGGAAGAAGTGCAGCCACAGGGCTCCTTGGAGGCTAAGATGGCCAAACATCATCTCTGGAGAAGGATATCATGTTTGGTAAGGTGGAGGGTCAGAGAAAAAGAGGAAGACCCCCAACAAGATGAAATGGCCAACTGGCAGCATCGATGGACTCAAGCGTGGCAACAAGAGTGAGGTTGGCCCAGGATTGGGCAGTGTTTCGTTTTGATGTACATAAATTTGCTATGAGACTGACTCGATGGCACCTAACAGCAACAATATGGTGAACAGATGAGAAATCCATTGGCTCTGGGAAAGAGAAGTCTTCTTGTTGTTTAGTGCCGTTGAGTTGTTCTCAACTCATAATAACCCTGTGTAGGGTTTTCAAGGAGTTGCTTGTGTGTTTGAACTGCCTACCTTATGGTGAGCAGTCTAGTACTTATCCTACAATGCCACACCAGGACTCAGGAGAGATATTTGAGGTGGACCTTTAAGAATAAGTGGGATCTTGTCCAATTTTTAACCAAGCAGTAGAAGGTACACATGGGGAACAACCACTAGGAAGGTGTGCTCACCAGGGAATTGTCAATCATTTAAAATCAGAAGGACAATATTTATTTAAGGACAAAGTTGAGATGGGATGGGAAGGTGGGTAGGATAACTGTTGTTGCACGGAAGGGCTTACAAACATTAAGATGAAATAAAGCTTATGCTTTTTTTAATGTAAAATTTTTGATCTTATCTGTCAACCTTCACTCAATTCACAACGATAAATTAATCTGCCCAAGGTCAGACAGCTTATAAGAGGCAGAGTGGGGATTCTTGCTGCCTCTAAGGATATGCACAGTAGTTGGCTGCCCTCAGTATATTTACTAGAACTCTTCTGCCCTCCCCATCTTCTGAAAAAAACTAAGTTTTCTTTGAAGTTCTTTATTTCAAAAGAGAGATGGCCCACAGTTCAAGCCAGGAGTCTGAGGTCATCTCAACTCTTCCCCTTCACATTCACTCAATCACTGATGTCCTGACAGTTTACCTCATAAAAGGTCTCCCACCTATCTAGTCTCTGCTTTCTTTTGATGACCATCTTGGCTAGAGTGCCCATAGGGGAGACAATACTCGGCCTATTGCACTAATAGCTGAGAATAGAATGTATAATGGTGAACAGGAGGAATTCTGGAGCCATGCTGTTTTTTAACTAAGTTTCATACTCACCACATTTGTCACCCTGCGTAAGTTATTTAATCTTTTTGCATTCTAGTTTAATTTGTAAAGTGGAGATAATAATTAGAGGCCTGCTTGACCAAGGGTATGTTGTTGTTGTTATGTGCCGTGGAATCGATTCCAACTCATAGCGACCCTGTACAAGGTTTTGGAAGCTATAAATCTTTACGGGAACAGAAAGCCTCATCTTTCTCCTGCAGAACAGCTGGTAGTTTCGAACTGCTGACTGAGGTTAGCAACCCGATTCGTAACCACTACGCTACCAGAGGGTATACATACTATGTAAATGCTAGACAATGGGGACGTCTCACTTTCCTTTTCTGTCATCATTTTTCATACAGTATTTTTGTTTTTAATGCAAAACTGATTACACCATTCCAACGTTAAAACTTGAAATGGCTTCCTATTGCCCTTTTAAATATCTGGCTCATAACTTTCTCACATCTAGTCACTGTTGGTCACCTTTGAGTTCTTCCAAACACTTTGGGACTTTTGCACCAGTGGTTCCTCACCTGGAACACCAGTCCTTCAATTACATCCATTTATCCTTCCAAAAAAGGTTCCCTGGTGGCAGTGTGAGTTAAGTGTTGGGTTGCTCTCTTTGTTATATGCCCTAACAGCTCTCAACCTTGTGGTAACATTTACCACTCTTAAAACTAATGTATTCAATGTGTCTTTTCCACCTGACTATAATCTTAAAGGGAGAAAGGTCTTGCCTGTTGATTCTGGGCCGTAATACCAAAATGTAGCCCAGATAGGATAAACTGGTACTGATTCAATGAAACTGGAAAGAAGCAAAGTTGAAATTCCTATGAAATTTCTGGGCCTTTCATAGCTTTTCACTCTCATCACTCCTTACTACATCCAAAAATTTGGGCCAACAACTTTCCACTGACCTCTACAGTTACTGGTCATCCTTTCCTTCAACAGGCACATTGACCCCAGGTCTCCTCTTACCAGATGTCAAAGACCTCCAAAGACCTCTTCCCCCTAAACTAGTTACCCATTGTACTTAGCTGCTCTTACCCAAAGTGCCACACAATGTCTGCCCTCAATTTCTAGACCAACCCCTGGACTCTCCTTTACGTTGACCACCTTCCTAAACTGCCTTCTTGAAAGGTCCATACACCCAGAGTCTGCCTCCCAACCTCTCCCCATTCTAAGCAACAGACAAGCCGGCCCATACAATACGACACAAACCAATCTTTTATTGGCCCCATCCCAACACTAGTCCCTTGCCTTTCAGAGTGCCTACGAGGCACACTCCCAGATACCCCAGGAACATTTTCACCTTTTAGATAATATCTCCAGCTGCCCATCCTCACTGTCAGTTCCGGATCTCACTGTGATCCAGGTCCTCTCCATCGTCTGGGGGCACCTTCCCAGATTGCCCGGAGGACCCCTCTACGGACCACCCCTGTCCCCTGACACGCCTAGCACTCCCATCCCCTCCCTGAGAGCCTACCCGATTCCTGAGCTCCCACCCCCGTGCGGCCCTCCACATTCTCTCCTGCCCACTCTGCGGCCCTCCCGCACGAGCTCTCTCATCATCGCGCGGAGCCCACACCTGCTCGGGCACTGCATGTGCTGCCTGCCGCCCCAGCCCCCCACGTGGGCGCCCGGCCCCCGAGCAACCTCCCACACCTCCCCATACCCCACGCGGCCTCTGGGAGAGTCGGCCAGGGAGGCCCAAGGGCTCCAGGGAAGCGGCCGGAAGCCAGGGGCTCCGAGGGATCTGACCAGGAAGGCCGAGGGGACTCCGGAGACGGCCCGGGGTCTCGTGGGAGGCAGAGGGGCTCGGGAAGTCGGCCGGGGTGGTGGCGAACGGGCCTCACCGTCAGTCACGGCTCCCATGGCGTGCGCGGCGGCGGCGGCGGCGGCGCAAGCTGAGGCGGCGGTTGGCGGCGGCGGAGGTCAAACTCCCACAATGCAGCCGGGTAAACAGCCATG
>NW_006408564.1:17413757-17424054 GCF_000296735.1 Chrysochloris asiatica
GCCCCCCTCGCTGCCCCCGCCCGGCCCACGCCCAGAGGCCGCCCTGGAGGCCGCCGCCAACCGCCAGGTGAGCTTTCGGGGTGCTGCCGGGGCGCGGCGGAGATTGCGGGATCTCTGGGATTGGAACCGGGCCCCGCGCGCCTTCCCCCCCGATGGCGACCCCGGCCCAGCCGCCCCGTCAGGGCTGCTCCTGCTGGATGTGAGCTGGCTCCACTGCGGGTGCTCGGGGCGGCGTAGGCAGTGGGATCCTGGACCCGGTGAGCCCGGGATGCGTGGGACGCGGGGCAGCGAGGGGACACTGAGCTAGGGGCCTGCCAAGTTGGCGCCCATGCGCGCCCGTGCGGGTCTCGAACGCGGGGACTTGCGCCGGGCGGGGCCGGCGGTCGAGGAAGGCCCGGGTTCCAGGTCGCGCGGTTCGGGCTCCTACGGCCGCCCACTTGTCTCGCGCGCTCGATCCGAGGCTGGGAAAAGGGGGAAAAGAACTTGTCGGCCTCGGAGGAGTTCACAGAGCGACGAAGACTGTGTGCCTGCTGTCAGCGTCTTGTACCCAGTTCCCCGACGGAGCCAAAATCCTGTGGGTGATCATGATGGGGTGCTTTTATTATGGTCTTTGATTTAAAGAAAGCAAAAGGAATCTTGGTGTGACTGTTCCCATCTTAAGGGGAAGTTAAAAGTGAAGGAGGTGGGGGCAGTCAATATGAAACATTGCTTTTTGTGTAGAGTCACACATTTCCGGAACGTACTGAATATTATATTGGCATCCCATCCCCAAAGTCACTCATTGAACTTAGATGAGGTTCTCGTAAATTGCAACATTAAGTGGTGAGAGGCGGAGAAGGAAACCAGCAGCAACGCAGCTGATTTGACCTCCAGTGGTATGTTGTTGTTTAGTGTCCTCCAATCGCTTTTGACTCACAACGACCCTGTAGGGTTTCAAAGAGAGGTTGGTGGGTTTGAACTGTTTACTTTGCCATTAGCAGTCTAGTGCGTATCCTACAGCTCAATTAGCCACAGGAAGCAGGTCCGAGTTTGGAACCTAGGTTTAATGTTTTATTTAGCTATATCGTTACTTTTCCATGTTTCCTGGGTCTCGGGTACTCCGCATGTTCGTATCTGGAATTGAAGCAGTTGTGGAAGTTGAGTTCAGTTGCTTCAGGTTTATTTTGTTTGTTCCAGTTTTCTGTTCGAGGCCTAGTTATACCGTTTCTCCCAAGTTCTTTCAAAGTTGTTAGTGCACATGTATGACTGTAAACTGTTTCATCTCTAGCTGTAAGTGGGATATGCAAATTTTTACTCATATACGTGAGTTTAGAAACTTCAACACATTTGAAACTGTTATTTACAGTGCTCTCAAGATTTAGCACCTTTGACTTTTAAATTATCTTGAGTAAAGATTCTGAGGTATTGTGTCATCCCCTAGGATAACACTGGACTTGCTAATGCAAGGTTGGCAGTTCAAATCCACCAGCCGCTTCTTGGAAACCCTATACAAGGTCTCTGAGTTGGAACCGACTTGACAGCACTTAACAGTTACAAGTAGAATATGAAACCTTCCCTGGCTCTGAAATAATATTGGACCCAAACGCTGACTGTACATGGCATCAAACTCTTGTCTAGTTCCCTGATTTTAGAGGTACAGGACAATAACCAAAAGGATGGTTGCTTTAAATCTAAACAACTACAAAGTAAGCTGAAAGTATCAATTGATTATCTATCTTGAATGGCAAATTAATGGGCATGGTTCTTGTTTAAAAGGTAATAGTCAAGTGAGGGAATAATGATCTTTTTAAGTTGTTACTGGATCTTACCACAATACTGATTTTGAAACTGTATCTAGTGTTTTTTAAATCAGCTTTAATGTTTTTGTAGGCAAGTATCACTGCCCCTTTTTAATTGTTGAATTTTCATGAGACGTTCTATCAGTTATGCATAATAGAGCCCGTGACCAAACATTTTTGTAAATTCAGTTTGTAACATTATGCTGTTGGACAGTGCTTGAAATTTTCTGAAGCAGTAAGACTAAAGATGGATTGGAGAGATTTTAAAGTATCAGTTATACCTGAAAATAAAAATGAAAGTTCTTGACTCAGTTGTGGGAAACACATCATAATATGAATCTTACGGCCTTTTAAAAAATCTGTTTTGCCAGTCACATAATTTAATGATTCAAATCTAATTGCTATGTCTTCATGTTATGTGTGTATATCTATATGCACATACACACAACATATGCATATAAGGAAAATACATTTTATAGAAGAGAAAACATAGTTTAGTAAATTTCAGAAGTTTCATTTCTAGGGAGGTATCTGTGGGCAGAAACACAGAAATGGAAGTAGCAGTTTAAAGTTATAACAAAACTAGTTTGGCCTTTGGATTTATATAATCTTAGATTTAGTGGTTTTGATTTACTATACTCAAATCAGTAGATCTCTGGTTTCTTTGAGAATTTGAGAGACTAGTTCAGAAAGTTAGTTTCAGTGTCTATTTAATATTTGCCTTCAAAAAGTGTAAGAAAGATGAGGGAACTAACTGTGTGGTCTGTAGCCTTCACTTGTGAAATGATGAAGGCATTTCTGTCAGATGTTTTTAGACCTAGGGTTATTCTGGGGTCTACGGGCCTCCAGGGATCATTGAGTGGACTTCAGGGGATTCCTGAACTCTCTGTAGATGTGATCAAAATTTAATTTTGTTGTGTTGTTGTTGTGTGTCTTTTCTGTGAAGAGAGTCTATACTCATTTTATAGAAGAGGTCTGGGATCCAAAATATTTGAGACTTACTTGTCTTTCTTATTAAGTAAAATGAAAGTTAAAAATCATCATTCTTAGGAGAAAAAGAATGTTTAAAAAGTAGATCATTCAGTACTTGCCTTTAAAGTTCTCTTCCCCTAACATAAGGAAGCTGTTCGTCTCTGTCCTGTGTGGTCACTTTGAGTCAGAATTGAATCAATGGCAGTGGGCTTGGTTTGGTTTTTCAGTCGCCCTAATCATGAGGTCCTGGAGGTACAGTCTGCAGTGGATACTTCCATTTTGTTCCTATAGCCAAGCCTCACCTGTCAGTTGATAAGACGTGCATACGCAGAGAGAGCAAGCTGGCTTGCCATGCTAGTCCTACATGCATTCTGGCTGTTTTAAGATTATACTTAAAAATTCAAACCAGATAGATTAATGACGGATAAGCAGACACTTAAATAAATGTTTCCTTTGACTTCACTCTGTTTTTGCACTACAGCACATTTGAAATTTGATTGGGAAATAGTTGTTGTGTTAGGTAGCCTTGAGTCAGCTCAGACATGTAGCGATCCTGTGTGTGCAGCAGAACTAAACACTGCTCAGTCCTGCACCAGCCTCACAATGATTGTTGCATTTGAGCTCATTGCTGCTGTCACAGTGTCAATCCATCATACTGGGATGGGGGGCGGGGGGGGGTGTCTTTCTCTTTTTCACAGACCTTCCACTTCACCAAACACAGTATCCTTCTCCACGGACAGGTCCCTCCTAATAACACGTCTGAAGTATGACAGAAGTCTCGCTTCTAAGGAACATTTTGACTGTAAATCTTTCAACACAGACTTGTTTGTTCTTTTGGTAGTCCACAGTACTTTCAATATTCTTCGCCAGCACCATAACTCAAAACGAGGTCCTTCGTATTCATTGTCCAACTTCTATATACATGTTGTTGTTATGTGCCATCAAGTCGGTTCCGACCCATAGCGACCCTGTATAGGGTTTGTTTCCGAGGGTGTAAATCTTTACGGGAGTAGAAAGCCTTATCTTTCTCCCGCGGAGCAGCTGGTAGTTTCGAACCGCTGACCTTAAGGTTCGCAGCCCGATTCGTAACCACTACGCTACCAGAGCTCCTTTATACATAGGAGGCAATTGAAAATACCATGGCTTAGGTCAGGCCCACCTTAGTTCTCAAACTGGTCTCTTTTTTTCTTGAATACTACAGAAGTCTTTACTGATCCTTCCTCTTTGTTTCCAACCTTTGCATTCCAATAACCAGTGTTTATCACTATATCTTGATTGCGTACTTGATCAATTTCAGACTGAAGAAGTTGGTTGATGTTTTTGTTAAGTGCCTTTAAGTAGGTTCTGACTCATAGCAATCCTGTATAGGTTTTCCAAGGAGCGGCTGGTGAGCTTGAACCATTGACCTTGTGGTTTAAACTGACTTTGGGATTCATACCAACTTTGCAGTTCAAGCCAACCTTACAGTCCAGCACATTAACTGACAGTACCACACCAGGATTCTTGTATTTCATCATCACTGGCTTTAGTGATTGGTCCGTAAATTTGAATAATAGTGTATTAACTGATTTTCCTTGTAGTTATATGGATATTATTCTAACATAGAGAGTGTTATACTTCAAGACAGATTTTGAATTGTTCTTTTTGGTGAAGAATGTTGTGCCATTCCTCGTGAAATTGTCATTCCTGGGATAGTAAGCCATGTGATTTTTCAGATTTAAAATGGCCAATACCAGTCCATTTCAGCTCACTAATGTCTAGCATTATACATTCCATTTCATTTTTTACAACTATGAGTTTTCCTAGATTCGTGCATTTCATATACTGTTGTTGTTGTGAAGTGCCGTTGAGTCAATTCCAACCCATAGCGACCCTGTATAGGGTTTCCAAGGCACAGCTGGTGAGCCTGAAGCACTGACCTTGCAGTTCAAACGACTTTGCAGTCTCAGCACCACGCCAGGATGCCTCATATTCTGTATGTATGCGTATAATGTATGTTTACAGATGTTTCTCCTCATTTTGAGTTGTGCCCCATCAGCAAACGAAGGTCCCGAAAGCTTTACTCCATTCATGTCATCACTGTCAGCTCTACTCTTGAGGAGGCAGCTCTTCCCCAATTGTATTTTCAGTGTCTTCCAACCTGAGGGGCTCATCTTCTAGCACAATATCTGACAATATTCTGGTGCTATTCATAGCCCTAAGGAAAGACATTTGTGCTTTGTCAGAACTGCAGAGCATGATGGTAAAAAGGTTTCTGTGTCAAGGCTGACTTCAGTTCAATTCTGGACTCTCATTCAGTGGAGCTACTTAACCTGTTTACCTTCCAGTTCCTTTCTTGCACTGTGCAAGAAATGTTGGGAGGGTGGCATGACATTTAACGTATAAAACTCTGAGCTCTTAATTAGGCCCACAGGAAGGATTTCAAAGCTAGATTGATAACATATGTCCCAACAGTCATTAATAAACATCTGAGTAAACATGCATTTTCATGCTATATGATGATGTTATACATTATTACCAAATAGATCTGGTGAAAGTTTTAATAAGTTAAAAGATTAAAAAAAATAATATTTTAACAAATGGGTTAGGATAAAGCCGTTCTTGTATTATAGACATTTTGGGGAAAATGGTATAAAACAGGACACAAATGCTGGGCACAAAGAATTAGTAACTACCCACTAGCATCAAAATTACCTCTTTGTCTAGTAAGATTCTGTTTACCATTACCTGTTCACCTGTAATTTAAATGAAAAATCTAAATTTAAAAAGTATACATGTGTTTTTTAGTCCATCACCCTTAAAAATGCCTCTTCACCTCCTCATTACAGGCATCCCAGGGACCTTATGAATGGAAATGTCACCTATAACCTTGGCTGTCTAATTCTCACTTCTTTAAAATGCCTCCCCAATTGGGTACTTACCTGTGTTGATTTTTCTCCACAGAGAAAACAATCTGGCAGCTTGTGAACTAGCTTTAAAACAAAACAAAACAAAAAAACAAAAAATCCTTTGAAGACAGAAGGTATTGAGAATAAGAAGAGACCATGAGATATATAAAGGAAATACATATCATGCTTAGGGCTTAGAAAGTCAACTTGCTTCCACTTTTTTGTGGTCTCTCCTTTTTCATCTTATATATTCATGTATAGTCTTTTGTGTAAGATAGTGGTATGAACACAGGCTTTATACCTCAGGCCTGGATTCGACTCCTAGTCTTTGAAGTTTTGGTTGTGTTTAAATTGGACTAGTCACACTTTAGGAGATGATGATTAAATGAGGTAATTGTAACAAGGGCTTTGATTGGTCCTTACAAATTGCCTTAGAGTCTGTTCCGACTCATGGTGATACCATGTGTGTCTGAGTAGAACTATACTTAATGGATGTTCTTTGGGTGGTTAAGATTTCCAGGTCTTTCTTTTGAGGCACGTCTTGGTGGACTTAAACTCCTAGGCTTTCTGATCGTTGTTTCTATGTGCTGTGGAGTCACTTCCGACTCATAGTGACCCTGTATAGAGTTTCCGAGGAGTGACTGGTGAGCTTGAACTGACTGCCTTGTGGTTCAAACCGACTCTGCAGTCCAGCGCATTTACCCTCAATGCCACATCAAGCTTTCCGGTAGCAGTATGTATTAACTGTTTATACCATTCAAAGATTCCACTCAGTCCCCAGGTCCCTAGCTAGTGTTCAGAACATGCCATACATTTTGATAATAGTTGAGTCTCATCTTTAGAAGGAGATACCTAATACACCCTTTCAAAGAGAAAGTGTTTAATTATCCTCATCCCCACATAGGTTTCCTGGGATCATACTACTTTCACCTCAAAGAAGGCTTTCCCTTTTTTTTTTTAGTGACCATGGACATGGACTCCCAGCATACATAGGTTATAATAGAGCTGTCTACTCTTCTTGGCATTGGGGTTGCCATTTCTGTTGTTGTTGTTTAGTGCCATCGAGTCAGGTCCAATTCAGAGAGACCCTGTATAGGGTTTCTGAAGAGTGGCTGATAGATTTGAACTGCCGAATTTGCATTTCAAACTAGCCTTGCTTATCCTGCAGCACTGCCTGGTCACGTCACCAGCCAAACAAACCTGTACCAGTTTGGAGCTATGATCCAGTTAGACTTCATCATTTTATGGTCTAGAACCAAAAAACAAACCAGTGACTTTCACCTTGATTTCAGCCTGGTGGCCCTATGTGGATCATCATAGAATCGTACCCCATAGAGCTTTTAAGATTTTTTGAAAGATCTTGCTTCCTAGGTGCCTCTGGATATATTTGAACCACCACTACCACCTTTCCAGATAGTAGTCAAGTGCTTAACCATGTGCACCACCCGAGGACTTCATGGCCTAGAACAGAAGTCAGCAAATTTTCTTCTGTACGGACCTGTAGAGTAAACATTTTTAGCTTTGTGGGATATCTGGGTCTCTTAACTTTCCCATTTTTGCGTGAAAGCAGCCATACGTATGTCCCAATAAAACTTTTCTTTATGGGCACTGACATTTGAATTTCATAATTTTTATGTGTCATGAACTATTTTATTCCTCTTTTAATTTTTTTGACCATTTAAAAATGAAAAAGCCATTCCTAGCTTATGGTATGTACTGGTAGCTGTGTTTGGCCTATGGGCCGTAGTTTGCTGATCGTCTTAGCTAAAAGAAGTTCAATTCATAAAACTGTAGGTTTGTGTCATCACCAAGACTCTGCCCCAAGACACTGCCATTTGTCACCTCCCACTGCATTTGATCTGGCAGCTTGGTCTCTTCCATTAGAATGAAACTTCAGTGGATAAACTGTTATTAGTCATGGTGTGTGACCTTCCCTTCTTTATACTGTATCATCAGTTAATTTTATTTAGTGCAAAAAATGTCCTCACCTTGCCCGGTTTTCCACAGAGCTTGATGATTGAACTTTGTCATGTGTGATGACTTTGAAAGGAATCTGTGCCTTTGGAGCCCTTGAATGTTTGGTGTTTCTGTTATTCTTACTACCCTGAAAGGGAGGTAATTGGTACCACCCCCAGCCTGCTAACTAGACACTCTTACCTTAAGGAAATCTTTACTCTGGCCTCCCTCACCCCCTTACTCCATGATATGTTTGGTTAAATAAAGCATACAAAGATTCTTCTTGTGTTCTTTCCCCAGGAGATTAGCTTCAGGATTGGTGTGTACAGAGCATGTAGATATATATATGTGTGTGTAATTTCATCCGGCCATCACCAAAGCTCTGAGGGCTGCTGCTTTTATTTTTCTCTCTCTCTGCTGCCTCTTTTCCTCTGCCCCCCTCCTCTCTTGGTCTTTGTATAGGATGCAGATTTGGTGGCCTGATAACTAATAGAACTGATGGGTTTATTTTTTGTCTCCTTTCCTGCCTTTTGAAATTTTGTACTGCTTGGCTTGTTTTGCCTTTTATGTACCTTTTAGAAGCTCTTTTAGAAGTATGTTCCTTTTAGAAGCCCTGGTTATACAGTGGTTCAAGCACTCTGCTGTGAACCCACTAGCCAATTTGCAGGAAAAAGATGTGGCAGGCAGCTTCCTTACAGATCACAGCTTTGGAAACCCCATGTCCATGGTTCAGTTCTACTCTGTCCTGAAGGGTGACTCTGAGTTAGAATCCACTTGATGGTAACAGCTTTGACTTTATGTTTTTTATGGAATCTCTAACTTGTGCGAATGGTTAACACATGCATGTGCTAACAAAAAGGTTAGAATTTCAAAAGAAAACTCAGAAAAAAGGCCTGGCAGTCAGCTTTTGCAACATTAGTCATTGACAACCCTCTGGAGCACAGTTGACTTGGACACATGGAGAATCACCATAAGTGGGTTAGACTTGATGGCAATTTAAAAAAAAAAAAAATGTCTCTTGGGGTTTTAACTTTTCAAAATGCAACATCATGCAGAAAATAAAACTGCTTGCTTGAGATGATTGAGTATTTTAGAATTTTCTCACCCAAGTATCAACTTAATGGAATAATCAAGAGACCTGCAATGATATTTTAGATACGTTGATAGAAAATGCAATTTTAAAAGATTGTTTTATCTAAATATTACCCCCAAACCAATCCCACTGCCATCAAATTGATTCCAACTCATAGCAACCCTGTGTAGCGTTTCTAAGACTGTAAGTCTTTATGGAAGCAGATAGCCTCATCTTTCCCAGACAGAGCCATTGATGGGTTTGAACCACTCATCTTGTGGTTAGCAACCCAATGCCTAACCCACAGTGCCTTCAGAGCTCCTTTACTGTTGTTAAGTGTTGCTGAGTCAGTCTTGACTTATAGTGACCCTGTATAAGGTTTTCGACAAGCGGCTGGTGAGCTTGAACCACCAACCGTGCAGTATAAACCAACCTTGTAGTCCAGCATATTAACTAGAATGGTAAAATATTATTATTTAACATTAAAGGTTTTCTTTTGGGAAAGGCAACTTTGGCACGTCTTTTTGTGTGGATTTTGGGCAATATGAATCCAAAATAATTTTTTAAAAATTGCAAGTGCAATTCTAGGAATTTATCCTAAGATAATCAGTCAAGTGTATATAGATGTGTTTGCCAGGCTCTTAATTGTCCCATTTATATATGAGCAAAATGTAAAAGATTATCTAAGTGCTTGTTAATAAAGGATTTATTAAGTCAGTTAGGTCTGGCCATATAGTGAAACACCTCACAGTCTTTATGAAGGTCAGTGGTTATTGGCAGACTGATGTTCAGAAAAATAGAGGACAGTGTGAGAATAGTATATAATGTGCACTTCTTAAGGTGGACAAAAGCCCTATGTATAGAAACCTAAAATTAGAAGAAAACATATAATAGGTGCTTATTACCTCTAGGTGAGGAGACTGTGGTATTTTTGTTATGCGCCATTGTGTAGTTTCTGATTCCCAGTGACCCTGTGGGGCTTTCCAAGGAACGGCTGGTGGGATGTTGTTAAGTGCTGTCCAGTTGATTCTGACTCATAGCAAGTCTGTCTAGGGTTTCCAAGGAGCAACGGGTGGGTTTGAACTGCAGACCTTGTGGTCTGTAGTCCAGCGCTGATCCTGTAGCTCCATTTTTTTATGATTCCCTCCATTATTTTACTCCCAACCATCCTGTGCTTTTATTATCAGGAAAAAATATTAAAGAATAGAGTAGGTGAAAGCATCTCCAATTTGTGGTTAAATGAACCCCCCTTCCCTGAAATGACTCATTCACTTCATGGTCTGTGTTGTACTGAATGAGAAGTGAAATACACTTCCTCATCCAAGTTTCAAAATGTTTTCTCTATTACTAAGAAGCAGGAAGAGTTTCCAAATTCTTCCAACAGGAAAGAAAAATCCCATACAGGACTAAATAACAGTTTTCAGAAGAAGTCCACCAAAAAAACCATTCAGACACTTACATTGGTAAAGATAATATGTTGTACTTCATTTTTTGCTGTGTTGGATTTTTATTTTATTTTATTTATTTATTTTTTCTTAAATGTTTTTATTGTGAATTATGTGACAGTTTACATGGGAGAACATTAGTTTTACATTCATTCTATAGTATATTGTCTCATTGCCATGGTTACA
>NW_006408564.1:17425663-17427563 GCF_000296735.1 Chrysochloris asiatica
TTATGCACAGCAGAACAAAACACTGCCTGATCCTGGGCCAACCTTACTACTTTTGCCACGTTTTGAGTCCATCGATGCTGCCTCTTGGCCAGTCCATGTCGTTGGGGGCCTTCCTCTTTTTCTCTGATTGCCATGCCTTTTTTCCAAAGTGCCTTTCTGTGAATACAAACCTCCAGCTTTCTGGTTAGTAGTCAAGTGCTCAGCCATGTGAGCCACCCTGGCCTCAGGAGGCAGAATAGCGTAGAGGTTAAATGCATAAGCTACTGGTTATTATATGTATTGCTTTCATCCAGTTAAGTAGGGTCTTAATCTTCTCATCTATAAAATGAGCACAACATCTTGCAAAATTGTTGTGAAGATTAAATGAGACATGTGCTTGGCAGTGTACCAGATACTTACTAGGACCAAAGAGGAAGAAGTGACCGAAGAGGAAAAGGGGGTGAGAGCATAATAATAACAACAATAATGATAGCATTGTCGTTGTTGTTGTTGTTGTTATTGTTGAACTCAGTCAAGTTGTTTCCTTGAACCACTGACCATGGGTTAGCAGTCCAGTGCTTATCCACACCAGGACTCTAATGCTAGCAAGAGTGTTGATAAAGTAATAATTGTTGTTGTTAAGTGCCAAGGAGTCAATTCCAAGTCATAGCTACCCTGTGTAGGGTTTCCAAGGAGTGGCTGCTAAGTTTGTCCAGTGCTGGTCCTATAGCGCCACACCAGGACTCTAAAAATAATATTGTTATAGTTAAGTGCCATTGAGTTGATTCCAACCCATGGTGACCCTGTGTAGGGTTTCTGAGGAGCAGCTGGTGAGCTCGAACTGCCAACTTTGTAGTTTAAAACAACTTTGTAGTCCAGCATATTAACCCACAGCATCACACCAGGACTTACGTCCCTCTTTTTAGATATAGGCTTTCATCATTGAGGAATCTTGCTTGCCAGCCTGAAGTCTAACCACATCAGGTATCTTGACCAAGACAGGTGTGTGATCTGGACTCACCCAGGCACACCACCTCTACTCTGGTATTTCTGGACAGGAGGGACTTTAAAAAGTTCTTGGCAAAATGGAATTTTCCACAAACTTTTTGAAACCCCCTCATACTATCAATCTAAAGGTAATACAGAAACCTTTGCAAGCATACATTGACAGAGAACTTCCAGAGATTCAAGCCGGATTCAGAAGAGGCAGTGGAACGAGGGATATCATTGCTGATGTCTGATGGATCTTGGCTGAAAGCAGAGAATATCAGAAAGATGTTTACCTGTGGTGTATTGACTACACAAAGGCTTTCAATTGTGTGGATCATGACAAACTAGGACAACACTTGCGAAGTATGAGTATTCCAGAACATTTAATTGTGTCCATGAGGAATCTGTACCTGGACCAAGATGCAGTTGTTTGAACAGAACATGGGAACGCTGAATGTTGTAAAATTAAGAAAGGTGTGCAACAAGGTTGTATTCTTTCACCATACTTATTCAACCTGTATGCTGGGCAAATCATCCGAGAAGCTGGGTTCTATGAAGAAAAATGTGGCATCTGGATTGGAGGGAGACTCATTAACAACCTGCGGTATGCAGATGATACAACCTTGCTTGCTGAAAGTGAAGAGGACTTGAAACATTTACTGATGAATATCAAAGAGCACAGCCTTCGTTATGGATTACATCTCAATGTAAAGAAAACAAAAATCCTCACCACTGAACCAATAAACAGCATTCTTATCAACAGCGAAAAGATTGAGGTTGTCAAGGACTTCATTCTTCTTGAATCAACTATCAACACTCATGGAAGCAGCAGTCTAGAGGTCAAAGGACGGTATTGCATTAAACAAATGTGCTGCACAAGACCTTTTAAAAGTGTTGAAGAGCAAAGATGTCAGCTTGAGGACTAAGGTGC
>NW_006408564.1:17428102-17456504 GCF_000296735.1 Chrysochloris asiatica
CATTTTCTTTTGACAGTGTGGTGAAATTTTAAAAGAGGGTTTGGGTCCTCTTCAACATATATGGAAGAAAATGCCAGGAACAAAACTGTTAAATGCAAGAGTCCATTTTTGCTTTCTAGTTTTTGAACGAATTAGAGCAATTTTGTTAACTTCTCCTTCTCAAACAGTTCAATTTCAATGCTACTATTTTAAACCTGCATCTTGGTGGTATAACTATGATAATTTTAGCAAATTTTCACTCTAGTTTCCTTCAAGTTATTTTGGCCTTAAACTATGTCTCTCACCCCTTCCCCAAGTTTTTTTTTTTAATTAAAATTAATTTTACCTTTTTTATTTTTAAAGGCTGTGTCTACTAGAAAATTATATTACATATGAGTTTTGCTTTGTATTTTTCTTTGGCCAGCACTGATATAGAATTATCTAAGGACCATTATTACACTTCACTAATACAACGGGGCTTCAAAAAATTCATGGCAAAATTCCATTCTCTTTTCATTTGTTGTTTTTTTTTAAGCTTTTATTGTGAATTGAGTGGTAGTTTACATGGGAGAACATTGGTTTTGCACTAATCCTATTGTCTTTTGTTTCAGTGCAATGATTACAATCCCCTCCATGCATCATCATTTAACAGGATTTGCTTCTATTCCCTGTGTTTGTTTGTTTGTTTTGATGTACACAGAAGCACTCAAGAATATATAATAATTTAAACAACCAAAAGGCACATTCTGCAAGCCAGTTTCCTGGCCACCAGCACACAGCCTTTGCCTTTCCATGAGTTTTGAGTCCTCAGCTGCTCTTTCTTTCCATGCCATTACCTCTGCCTCCATCTCTGATGTCACTGTTTGTCTGGTTAGGGTCCCATGTTCTGCTCATGCTCACCTCTCTTGATGGTTTTAGGGTCCTCTCTTCCTGGATTATAAGCTTAACTATTCCTCCCTTTTTGTTACACAACTTCTACCTTTACAGTTGTGACAATCCCAATTAGTTATGATAACAGTTACTCACTATAAAATCAAAAGACTCCTATCCCCATTTCCTTTCACCAGACCTATCTAAACAAGATTATAACTATTCACAGGATTCAGTCTTCCCCTGCACACACTGAAACTCAAATCACTCTTGAAAACTTGTAGGCTAGTCACTTCATGCCTGTATGTTGTTGTTATTTTTAGGTGCCATCGAGTCAGTACCAAACTCATAGCGACCCTGTGCACAGCAAAATGAAACACTGCGTGATCCTGGGTCAACCTCACCATTGTTGCCACGCTTGAGTCTGTCAATGCTGCCACTTGGCCAATCCATCTTGTTGGGGGTCTTCTTTTTCTCTGACCCTCCACCTTACCAAACATGATATCCTTTGCCCATCCCTATCAACTGTGTATACCGAGGGGATAAGCTTGATCCTTGATGATCCTTGATGCCATGACTCCTTCCTTCTCAATTGGTATTTAGAGCTACTGTATCCATAAGTATGTCAAGCTCATCAAATGATAGCAATTTACATTTGCTTCCTTTAATAAAAATCTTCCTATAGTCAAGCTCTGGTCATCAAGCCATTGAAGCTATGTCAAATGAGTACTGTCTGCAAGTTTGGAGGTCCTTGTGCCTCTCCCCTCATTTCATATCAGCTAAACATTTCACTCTCAGCTGTAGCCCTCCATATGTAGGTCAGTGTCTCTGAGCTCAGGAATTCCCAAATCTCCCCAGACTTCGGACCAACCATCCCTTCCTCTTCTGTCTCTTATCTCAAGGTCAGCAGGAGTGTATGGAATATGGTCAAACTCAGTGCCTATCTTCATTGCTGACTTCCCCACTTTTATTCACTTATAGACCAATGCAGTCACTAACGAGCTTAACATGCCTGCTCGTGTGTTCCCTTTGAATTTCAGTCTTGGAGGGGGGGTTTGTCCTCAACGGACTTGATTGCTTACCTTGATGGCTCCCCAATGTACAGCTTGCTTGTTTTTGTAATAGCGAAACAGACTCCCATTTTGTTTTTTTCCTTCTGGTCTTTCTTTCAGAAAGTATCTTCTGTTCCTCTAGCCACTCCTGACTGGTCTGCATGTCCTTTCAAGTTTGAATGTCTCACCTCAGAAAGCTCTGGATGGGGCTCAGGATTTCACCTAAGGTCCTATACACTACAAAAGCTCTGCAGGAAGCCTATTTCATTGGGCAAGTTCTAGAACGCCTTTTAGGTATTACCTTTCCTGACTTTTGTTTGAAATACATTTCAAAGTTTATTTGGATTTATAAGTATTAACCTAGAGGTAGGCACTGAGGAGTTTAGCCACATCAAGCTAATTTATAGTTATTCATTCATTGCTGATAGTGGGTCCTTCAGTTTGTCATTGGAAGTTGTAATGAATGGATGAAATATAAAAAACAGCTACACACACAGGGGTAAGTCCAAAAGTATTGCTCCGAGATCATAGACAATCTCAAAATATGAAGCTATTGTTTCTGAACGTATTCTCCATCTAGGTTTGCACGCTTATGAAAGCGGGGTTTCCATCTTGGTGCAGAATGCATCAAGAAAAGATGGAAGGAATACACAGAGTCATTGTACCAAAAGGAAAAGGTTAATGTTCAACCATTTCAAGAGGTACCATATGAACAAGAGCCAATGATACTCAGGGAGGAAGTTCAAAGAACTTGGCAAAGCACAAGGCACCAGGAATTGATGGAATAAAAATTGAAATCTTTCAAGAAAGTCAAGTGGCACAAGAGGCACTCACTTATCTCTGTCAAGAAATTTGGAAGACTGTCTGGCCGACTGATTGGAAGAGATCAATATTTGTGCCCATTCCAAAGAGAGGTGACCTAACAGAATGCGGAAATCATCGGACAATCTCTTTGATATCTCAAGCGAGTAAAGTTTTGCTAAAGGTAATACAGAAATGGCTACAATCATACATTGACAGAGAACTTCCAGAGGTTCAAGCTGGATTCAGAAGAGGCCGTAGAATGAGAGATATCATTGCTGATATCCAATGGATCTTGGCTGAAAGCAGAGAATACCAGAAGGATGTTTACCTATGCTTTATTGACTACACGAAGGCTTTCAATTGTGTGGATCCTGACAAGCTATGGACAACATTGAGAAGTATGAGTATTCCAGAACACTTCATTGTACTTCTGAGAAATCTGTACCTGGACCAAGAAGCAGTTGTTCAAACAGAGCATGGGAACACTGAATGTTTTAAAATTGGGAAAGGTGTGCGACAAGGTTGTGTTCTTTCACCATACTTATTCAACTGGTATGCTGAGCAAATAATACGAGAAGCTGGGTTCTATGAAGAAAAACGTGGCATCAGGATTGGAGGAAGACTCATTAACAACCTGCGATATGCTGATGATACAACCTTGCTTGCTGAAAGTGAAGAAGACTTGAAACATTTACTGAAGAAGATCAAAGAGCACAGCCCTCGGTATGGATTGCATCTCAATGTCAAGAAAACAAAAATACTCACCACTGGACCAATAAACAACATTTTTATCAATGGAGAAAAGATTGACGTTGTCAAGGACTTCATTCTTCTTGGATCAACTATCAACACTTGCGGAAGCAGCAGTCAAGAGATCAGACGACGTATTGCACTGGGCAAATCTGCACAGGAACTTTTTGAAGTATTGAAGAGCAGAGATGTCAGCTTGAGGACTAAGGTGTGCCTGACCCAAGTCATGGTATTTTTAATAACCTCGTATGGATGCGAAAGCTGGACAGTGAATAAGGAAGATCGTAGAAGAATTGATGCCTTTGAGTTGTGGTGTTGGAGGAGAATACTGAAAGTGCCATGGATTGCAAAAAGAACCAATAGATCTGTTTTGGAAGAAGTGCAGCCAGAGTGCTCCTTGGAGGCCAAGATGGCTGAACTTCGTCTCTCATACTTTGGACACATTGTCCGGAGGGAACAATCGCTGGAGAAGGATGTTATGCTGGGTAAGACGGAGAGTCAGAGAAAAAGAGGAAGACCCCTAACGAGATGGATTGGCCAGGTGGCATCATTGATGGCGTCAAGTGTGGCAGCGGTAGTGAGGTTGGCCCAGGATCGCACATTGTTTCGTTCTGCTGTCCATGGGGTCGCTATGAGTCGGTTCTGACTTGATGGCACCTGACAACAACAACAACAACCTTCCCCCAAACAAGTCTGTGCTCTTCAATTTACACCAGATGAAAATGGCAGTTTGGCATCTTGGTGGGACATAAGTTGTGTTCCTTTGAAATGTTCTTGGAGTTTAGTGGACAAAAGAAAGTCTAAAGGGGAAAGATCAGGGCTGTAGTGTGGATGCAGTGCGGTCTCCCAATAAATTCCCATAGGATACCCCTTGCTATCTTTTGAACAATGTGCAGGTGCATTGTTGTGATGGAAAACTATCCCTCAGCTCCTCGCAACTTTCCTGACCTATTTCTCACCAATACAGTTTTCCATTGTCTTACAGCTTCTTCCTAGTAAGTCCTCATGATTGTTCAGTATCCTTTAAGAAAATCTACGAACATTAACGCTTCAGAATTGCAAAAAAAACAGCCCTCATAACCTTCTGAGCTGACCTTTCTGCCTTGACTTTAACTGGCCCAGCAGTTCCCTTTGGAAGCCAGTGTTTTGATTGGATGTTTTGGGAAGGCACCCTCATGAGACTAGACAAGTGTATTCCTGAGAGACCTTGTCTGCAGTCTTCCATTGATCCCAGACACCTGTTTAAACATGTTTTGTATAGAATAAACCTGTGCATGTATGAACTGGAACTCTAGTAGCAGTACCTTTTTACTTATCCTCATGTGTGTTTATTTAATAGATATTTATGAAGTATCTGTCATCAGTTATTTTTTATTGAGTAGCAAACCACTTAAAAACTGTGTATCTAAAACAACAACCATTTTATTTACTCATAATTCTGTGGTCAGCAATTAAGGCAGAGCAACTCTTTCTGTGTATTGCCTGGACTGGGGTCACTAATGTGGCTCTAGTCCTCTGGAGGCTCATGTTGGAACTAGTTGGTGTCAAGCCCTCTCAGCTCCCAGTGCTAGACTAAATTTTCTCACCTGGAGGCACTGTGTTTCAAGAGAGTGAAAACTACAAGGTCTCTTGAGGCCTGCACTTAGAAATCACAGGATGTCATTCAGCTGCATTCTGTTAGTCAAAGTAAGTCATGAGGCCAGCCTGGATTCATTGTGTGAGAAATACACACCACTACTTGATGGGAGATCCTGCAAGTCGTACATTATCGGGTCATTCATGCCTACAGGATGGGGGAATTGTTACAGCCATCTTTGCAAACAGTTGGCATGTGTGCTTTTTGTTACCCTAACCAAACTCCCTTTGTTTGCCTTGAATTTGATGAAACCAATACTGTGCTGTGAGGAGCAGGGCTAAGTGCATTATCTCTGGGATAACATCTCTGGAGGTAGGTACTATGATCCCCTTTTTATAGGTGTAATAAGCAAATAGTAGGGATGTTGAGTAACTTACCGTAGATCATTTATCTTGTTAGCATGAGATCCTTAGCTTTTTAGATCCTTTCAAAGAAACTTATGTATGGGAGAGTACTGAGAAAGGGAAAGCCTGTCTTTAAGCATCTTAAAAGAAAACTGCCGTATCTTTAAAATTTTATTTGAATTTTGTATTCTAGTCCATTTTATTTTACTATATAATAGTTGGTTACTTGCCAATCAAATTACGTTTTATCTCCAAAATTTTTGAGAAAATGTACTCTTCTAGACTCAAACCAATAGGCAGCTAGCAAAAGTTTTTTTGTTGTAAGCAGTAGGAACTAAATTTGACTGAAAAAAAAAAAAAAAGAAATAGAGACAGAGTTTACTGGGAGGATGTGGTGTGTCTCCCAGAACTGATGATAGATCTGAAGAATCACCCCTCTGAACTGGTAAGGTCCAGAGCAGCTTCAGGGATCCAAGTAGCAGGACTCAGTGGAAGTCCCCTCAGGGTACTGCACAATACCAGCCTCTCTGTTGTTGTTGTTGTTGTTGTTAATTGGGTTTCAATGGGTTCCAGCCCATAGCAACCCTGGATATGGTTTCCAAGAAGCATCTAGTGAGCTTGAACTGTCAACCTTGCAGTTCAAACCGACTTTGCAGCCCAGCACATTAACCCACATCTAGTTATGTTTAATTCCACTCTCTACTGAGAGTTTAAGGAGCTCCCATAGAGCTGTTGTAGTGGGTTACAAATTGAGCTGCTAACTACAAGGACTGTAGTTCGAAACTATCAGCTGCTTTATGGGAGAAAGGAGGCTTGCTTCTTTAAAAGTTTATAGCCTCAGAATTGTTACCATGACTAATTGCAACTGTCACAACTGTAAAGGTAAAACTTTTGTAACAAAACGGGGAGTAGTTAATCTATAGTTCAGGAACAGAGGACCATCAAAGGAGAAAGGGCTACAGCAGAATGTGGGACTCTTTCCAGAGAAGCAGCAACATTAGAGATGGAGGCAGAGATGGAGGACATGGAGAGAGAGAGCAACTGAGGACTCTAGACTCATGGAAAGAGAAAGACAATACTGGTGGCCAGGAGGTAGACTTACAGAATGTGCCCTTGGTTGTTTAAATTGTTAAATATTCCTGAGTGTTTTCGTGTACATTCTTCCCTCCCCCCTCAAAAAAAACCCAGAGGGAATAGAAGCAAATACTGTTGAGTGATTATACATAGAGGAGATTGTAATCATTGCACTGAAACGGTATGTGTAAAACCGATGTTCTCCCATGTAAGCTATCACTCAGTTCACAATTAAAACTAAAAACATTAAAAAAATATTAATGTTTACAGCCTCAGAAACCTTATACAGGGTCATTACAAGTCAGAACCAATTCCATGGCACACAACCACCGCCACCACTACTGAGAGTGTATCTCTCAAGCCCAGGCTGGGCCCTTAGCCCATTTGGGAACAAGTAAGGTGCTTGCTTTGGTTGTCATTCCACCAAGACTATTCCCAGTGCAGGGGTTGTAGTTCTCCAGCACAAGGAATGGCTGTAGCACAAGTAAAACCAGCTGATGTTCATTCTCTAAACATTTGTGAGGCACTCTGTATGAGCCACTTTGCACGTTACTGTATTTAATATTTATAACACCCTGATGATTCCTGGTTCTACCCTTTTACCCCAACCATCATTCTCCAAAGATTCTGACACCCTATTTTGAGAAGCACTCTTCTGATTACACTGTGCCCTGGATTTGTAGTTTTTCTGCCTGCTCCTGGTGACTTGCTGCTTTCAATGTAATGTTGCTAATGTAAGGGAGCTTCAAACAGTTAGTGAAAAAATTACAGTGTCTTTTAATTCCATTTTGCCATCCAACTTTTTGAAGCCTATATAGGGTTTGTGAGGCTGTGAGTCTTTGCTGGAGCAGATAGCCTCATCGGTCTGTTGCAGAGCGGCTGGTGGGCTTGAACTCTGGGCCTTGTGGTTCTGTCTAGTGCTTCCTGTATGAAGGCACCACACTCCCTTTTCCTACACCCACTCCTCACTTATTAACTATCTTATTATCCAATGTTTCACACTGAAAACAATAATAAAAAAATCTATGCAACTAGTTTGCACATCAACGACACATCTGATAATAATGAATGCACTGCCATGAGAGTAATGCTGGCTGTGGTTGTTAAGGTTATGTGTCACTTTGGTTGCACCATGATTCTCAATGGTTTCCAAATTAGGCAATGATGTAATTTGGTAGTTACATAATGGTGAAATTGGACAGTTATGTAATGATGTAGTAGTCATCCTCCACTTTGTGATCACATCTGACCATCTCCATTTTCATGTAACACCTGTTTTCACATAATAACCTGGCATTCTCCAAAGATTCTGACACCCCACTTTGTGAAGTGAGGAGTGGATTTAGTTGGAAACATTTTAGACCTTACAGCTCATAGACTGAAAGGATACTCTACAGTTATGTAGCCTTTATGTTGGTGGTGTTAGGTGTGGCCAAGTTGACTCTGACTCTTATCGACCCTATGCACAACAGAAAGCAACACTGTCTGGTTCTGTACCACCTTCACAACTGTTATTACACTTGAGCCCACTGCTGCTGCCACTATGCCAATCATCTCATTGGGAGTCATCCTCTTTTTCGCTGACACTCCACTCTACCAAGCATAGTGTCCTTCTCCAGAGGCCTTTATTGTTGTTGTTGTTAAGTAACATTGAGTCAGTTCTGAGTCCTAGCAACCCTGTATAGGGTTTTCAAGGAGCGGCTGGTGAACTTGAACCACTGACCCTGCAGTTCAAACCGACTTTTTCAATCCAGTGTGTTAACCCACTACACCGCACCAGGCCGCCTTTATTTTTGTAAGTTAAACCATTTTTCAATTGTAAACTGCTCTGCCAATAGAAAGTAATTTTATTTACAGTATTTTAATGTATATTCTGTTTTATTTTATACTCTAATTCTTTGACGTCATGGAAGAGCATATATTTCCACTATTTTGGAGCTAAGGATCTGATTTAGAAAGGGCAATTTCCCCTGAAACATAGGACTTTTGGGGAGGGTGATTCTAAAATAGTGGTTTACCAACTGCAAAGCCCTTTTTCTGGTTTCTGGAGATTCCAGGTAGAATTGGAACAGGGCGCACCTGATGTTTGGTCTCCATTACTGTGAAGACATTGATGTGTATTGATGCTATATAGTAATCACTAAAATAAATAGACCCAACTTTTATTTATCCTTGCCTTGGTATCCCTGCATCTTTTCTTTTATTTCCCCACCTATAGCCACATGAGGAGCAAGCAAATCTACCCCATCTCTCCTTGCTCTGATTAACTGGTTTTGAAGTGCCTCTTGGAGCCCTTCAGTCTGGCCTTTTTTACTTCCTTGTAATTACCTTGTAATTACCACCTTGTGGTGTAGTCACTCAGCCGGTAGCCCCTAGATTCTTCTTTTAATGATTCGAACTGTTTTTTGCTGTTCTGGTAGCCCACCACAAGAGGTTTTAAGAGAAACACTTGATATTTAGTTAGTTAAAGTCTCCAGGCAGTATTCTGAACAATAAGTTTGTATGTTAAGCATTTCCTCACTCCCCTTACTTTTAAAGTTTCCTTTTAATCTGCAACCATAAACTAACTCATCTATGGTGGTAATAAGTGCTTTGTGTTTGGCCAGATACTTTTGTAAATAAAGAAGGTCAAAGACTTTTCTGCAGCCTTTACAACCTTGTTCTAATATTCTACACTGGTTTTAAAGGTGACTATCTTTAAAAAATTTTTTATCAGGTACTGATTTCTGCAGTAGCGTAGTGGTTACGAATCGGGCTGTGAACCACAAGGTCAGCAGTTCGAAACTACCAGCTGTTCCGCAGGAGAAAGAGGAGGGTTTCTGCTCCCGTAAAGATTTACAGCCTCAGAAACCCTGTACAGAATCACTATGAGTTGGAACCGACTCGAAGGCACATAACAACAACAACAATCTTTAAAAAAATTTTTATCTGGTACTGATTTCTACAATTTCTAACCATGTTCTGTTAATGCATAACACTAATTCAAAAACTTGTTCCTTTTTTTTTTCCTCTCATGCTTTGTTAGTTTTTGTCTCACTGTCTTATTTTTAGAGACATTTTGAACCTTTATGATCCTTGAACCTAATCCAGGAAACACTGCTAGTAAAGTTGTACCTTGGAAAATGCACACTTTTTGTTTTCTTAAGCTTTATTGATATTTTACGTTTGAAATACTGAATGCGAAGGCACTTTTGTTGTTTTGGCTCATCATATATTAGCTATTTTGAGGAAAGATGTAAGGCTCCCTTCTCTGTGCCCCCACGCCATTGATTATTATTGTGGTGGTAGCTCTAACTCTAAATCATTTGGAAATGGAAGTTAGAAAAGAGACCATTCACTGTCACGTTAGGACAGTTTAAAAGGAATCACTTGTTCCGATTTACTGGCTTCCTGAAGCTAGTAAAGATGCTTATGGTTTCCAAGATTCTCTGCTAAGATATTTCGACATTACAAGAAGTGACTAATACATGTTTAGCTATTACAGATTATGAGAAAGACTACCTCCTAGAAAAGATGCACATTTTCTGTTTATAAATGACTCTAAACTGAAAAATCAGTTGTCATAGTAAACAGGAGTCATGTTCTGGTTGTTGCTGTTAAGTGACTTTGAGTCGGTTCCCACTCATAGCGACCCTGCATAGGGTTTCTAAGGAGCAGCTGGTTAGCTTGAACTGCCAATCTTACAGTTCAAACAGACCTTATAGTGCAGCACATTAACCTGCAGCGCCATACCAGGACTCCGATGTTCTGGTAGTAGCCAGGTTTCTTGGTGCATCTGTTCCTTTAGCTAACAGCAACCACTAGCGTTCTTTTCCATAGATCTGATGGCAAGTATTAATCAGCTGTAGATTGGAAAGATTTTATTGGCTTGCATTTGTAGTGGAACAAACACCAGTCAGTTTTATCTGTAGTCTCTTAGACATATAACTGCATACAATATCGTCTGCATGGTGTTCTTATGAAGAGGAAACCATTCCATTCTTTTTCACTTGTCTTAGGAGTTACTTTGCAGAGTGAAATGGTGAATTTTGACCTTGAGAAATCTAAGTCATCTCAATTAAGATTGTGATGAGTTATATATATGGTCTATCCAATTTAGCATCCATGTTTTCACTATTTTAATACTTTCCTTTAAAAGAAAGAGTCCATAAGATAGAAAAACACATCATAATACTTAAAAATTGTGCAATACCCAAAGCTCAGGGTGACAATTTGGATATGATTGGGATGAGTTATATGGTCTATCCAATTTAGCATCCATGTTTTCACTATTTTAATACTTTCCTTTAAAAGAAAGAGTCCATAAGATAGAAAAATACATCATAATACTTAAAAATCTTACAATACCCAAAGCTCAGGGTGACAATTTGGATTTTGAATTTCAAGAATTGCATAAATTTGGTTCTGTGGAAAACAAATTCCTGAATGTGAATTTTACAAAAATGGATGGTCAGCAACAAAGAGGAAGACTCCCAAAAAGATGAATTGGCACAGTGACAGCCCAGAGTTCTCAGGTGTAACAACAATTGAGAGGTTGGTGCAGGGCAGTGTTGCTTTCTGTTGTACATAGGATCTCAGTGAGAACTGACTCGACAGCACCTGACAATAATAATGCACAAGTTCTTCATGTAAAATAGTTTTTTCCTGATTACAAAAATCATGTGTGTAGAAAATTCAAAATTTTTCACATACATACATGAAAAATGAAAGTTACTCATCATTTTACTACCCAGGACTTTAATTTGTAACATTTGATATATATGCATCCAGCTGCTCATAAGATTCCCAATAAAATATTCTTTAAAATTCTTGTAAGTTAGGGTAAAGAGTGGTAGAAATTGACACATAGTGTGAACCATCTCTTAATCCCTCTGCCTTAGACTGTCTGCTAGATGTGGCCTTCACTTACCCATCAGGATGGAAGAAAAGAGCTATCTTCTTGTAGCTCTGGCTGAGGTATAGCAAAGCATCTTTTCTCCAGTCTGTAGTCTGTCTGCCTGTGTATTTATTTTAGGGATACTTTCTGTCAGCTCTGAATGCCTGCTGGTTGCAGAGGGAGACATGTGGAGTATTTATTTCAGTGGCTTGTTGAAACAAGCCTCAGCAGTTCTTATCAATTCCCTAGAACGGAGGTGGAGAACCTCTAGCCCGTGGGCCATATAAGGCCCTGCCAAGGCAACCGCATTTCCAGCCATCATATTATGGGTGAGTTAATTAAATGTTTGACCAAATATAGTAGGCTAATTTTTAAATTGATAGTTTTATATGGCCCACGACTGATACTATAAATTTTAGCAAAAAAAGCTTCCCTACCCCTTTCCTAAGAGAACTTTTAAAATCAGTTCTTATTCAAAAGAATGCCCCAACAATGGGAAATATAGTAACTTCCAGATTATCTGTACCAAGTAACAGCCAGGTGAAATGATTAGAGACTCCCAGGTGATTTCAGTTAACACCTGATCAACCCCCCTTGGCTTCCCCCCTCCTCCTCCCCCCTCTTCCGAACGCACACACAACACCACAACCCCAAGATCAGGTTGCCTTGGTAAGAAAACATTTTGGAGAAGGAGTGCAGCAGATTATGGTATGACAATTCTTTTCTGTGGAGAAGAAAAGTGCTAATCTGGTCAGTCCTGTTAAAGAGAAAGGCAAGGCTGAGCACTGCCCCAGTTTTTCATCCTGCTCATCTTTTGCCTTAGAGCAGAAGATTTATCCTAGGATGAAACACAGGGGAAAAGGCAGGATCGTGGGCAGGTAGTTTATAATACAAGATGGTTAGCTCTCTTTCTGTATGCTGTGGCCAGTGGTAAGCAGATCTTCACATCTGAGAAACTAGCAAAATGAAGTGACACATAAGGCAACTTTCCCAGGCAGAGATACAACTTCTTGGTTTGGCATTCAGTGCGAAAATACAATGCTGACTTTGATTCCTGGCCCTCAGTGTGAGGAAACCCATGGAGAAGTAGAAGGAAGTGGCATCTCTTTGTAAAAGTTTAGTTATTGACATGTATAATAGAATCCTGCCTAGAGAATTGTAAGCATTGGTCCCTCCATTCTGCCAGCTGCCCTTCAGGAGTGGCCTGTATTCTCCACATCCTATTGTTGTTAGGTACCATCAAGTTGCTTCCGTCTCATAGGCACCCTGTGCACAACAGAATGAAACACTGGCCAGTCCAGGGCAGCCTCACAATCGTTGCCGCAGTTGAGTCCATTGATGCTGCCACTTTGCAAATCCATCTCACTGGGGGTCTTCCTCTTTTTCTCTGACCCTCCACCTTACCAAACATGATATCCTTCTCCACTGACTGGTCCCTCCTGCCAATATGTCTAAAGTATGAGAGACAAAGTCCAGCCATTCTGGTTTCCAACTAGCACTCTGGCTGTACTTCATCCAACACAGATCTGTTTGTTCTTTTGGCAGCCCATGGCACTTTCAGTATTGTCCTCCAACACCATAGCTCAAATGCTTCAATTCTTCTACTGTCTTCCTTATTCACTGCCCAGCTTTCGCATGTATATGAGGTTATTGAAAATACCATGGCTTGGAGTCAGGTGCACCTTAGTCTTCAAGCTGACGTCTTTGCTCTTCAACATTTTAAAAAGGTCTTGTGCAGGACATTTGCCTAATGCAATATGTCGTTTGATTTCTTGACTGCTGCTTCCTTGAGTGTTGATGCGGAAATCATCAGGCAATATCATTGATATCCCATGCCAGTAAAGTTTTACTAAAGGTAATACAGAAACGGCTTCAGCCACACACTGATAGAGAACTTCTAGAGGTTCAAGCCAGATTCAAAAGAGGCTGTTGAATGAGGGATATCTTTGCTGATTTCAGATGGATTTAATACCAGAAAGATGTTTACCTGTGGTTTATTGACTATACAGAGGCTTTTGAGTGTGTGGATCATGACAAGCTATGGACAACATTGGGAAGTATGAATATTCCTGAACACGTAATTGTGCTCATGACAACCCTGTGCACAGACCAACAAACAGAACAAAGGAACACCGAATGATTTAAAATTAGGAAAGGTGTGTGACAGAGGTGTAGTCTTTCACTATACTTATTCAACCTCTATGCTGAGCAAATAATCCTAGAAGCTGGATTATATGAAGAAAACTGGTATTCGGATTGGTGGAAGACTCATTAACAACCTGCAATATGCAGATGATACAACCTTGCTTGCTGAAAGTGAAGAGGTCTTAAAATACTTACTGATAAAAATCAAAGACCACATGTAATATGGATTGTATCTCAATGTATTCTCCACTACTAACCAGTTTAAAAGGTATCATTTCTGCCTGAGAAATGAAAGAACTTGTATGCAGTGCTTGGTGGGAAGGAATTGCTCTGGAAGAGGAATAACCTTGGTGATAACTGCACACATGAAAAGGAGGGATGTTGCTGATTTAAAGTCTATGATTTGTGTTTTTAGGTCCAAAGTAGTTAACCAAGTTTCTCAGTCATCTCTTCACAGGAAACAACCCAACTCAGATGGTACAAGAGTGTTTAATGAAAGGATTGTTTTCAGAGGGGTGGGCAGAGTTAAGGGCAACATGAGGTTTTTGAAGGTGTTATACAAGGAGCTCTGGTAGCATAGTGGTTACGAATCGGCCTGTGAACCTTAAAGATCAGCATTTCGAAACTACCAGCTTATTCCTCTGGAGAAAGAGGAGGCTTTCTGCTCCTGTAAAGATTTACAGCCTCGGAAACCCTGTACAAGGTCGCTGTGAGTCAGAATTGACTCCACAGCACATCACCGCCACCTTCCTGTTCTACATCACAAGGAACAAAGAGAAGATAGAGTGTTAAAGTCCAGTGAACCAAGCTGGAGCTTTGGAGAAGATGTCATCTGACAGGAGCTGTAGTCCAGGAGGGATTCAGCCATTGGGGGTGGGGGGCGGAGATGCAACCTAGAGTGGGGAGAGAGCAGGTAAGAAATATCTCCCACTCCCATCTTTTTACCTCCCTCACTGATTTCATTTTAGTGCATTCCATTGGAAGCCTACCTGCAAGGACTCTGTAGAGGTCAGCCTTCTGGGATCACAGAGAAGAACCCAGAATGGTGGAAATTTGATTGAGCAATGGAAAGGCAATCAAACAGAAAATAACCAGCATATCCCACTAGCATATCCATAATCCCACTTTACTTGAGAATAAAACCCTCTTCAGCATACATAGTGGAAAAGTCGTGATTTCCCACCCTCTGTTTCTTCTGGAGATGGGACAGGGCAGGAGAGGGATTTGGTACCCTTCCTCCAGCTGTTACCTATCTTGTTTTTAAGTGTTGTCAAGTTGGTTCTAAGGAGTGGCTGGTGGGTTTGAACCACCAACCTTGCAGTTAGCAGTCCATTGCTTATCCAACAGCGCCACACAGGGACTCCATTACCCATCTGTTGTTGTTAAGTGCTGTTGAGTTGGTTACGACTCATAGTGACCCTATATAGGGTTTCCAAAGAGCACCTGGTAAGCTTGAACTGCTGACCTTGCGATTCAAACCAACCTTGCAGTCCAGCGCATTAACCCGCAGCACCACACCAGGTCTCTGTTACCCACCCAGGGGTGGTTATACACTTCACCAATCAGGTCCTCCACCATTGTTGCTTTAGTGATTGGATCACCAATAGATACAGGGCTTGAAGTCCTAAACAGTCTTTCCCTTTGATTGTTGATAAACCTACTGGTGTGGTGCTGTGGGATAAAGCACTGGACTGCAAGGTCGATTTGAGTTGCAACTTGATGGTTCAAATCCACCAGCCGTTCCTCAGAAACCCTATACATGGTCGCTATGAGTCGGAACTGACTCAGCAGCACTTAATAATAACAACAACAACTGGGAAAAACTCTTAGGGTGGAGAGCAGCATAAGCTTAGGACACCCATCTTGCTGCTTTGTGCATAGGAGCCATATGAGAATAAAGCAGTCACGATCAAGGATAAGCCATGCTCAGAGATGAGGGGAAGCTAATCTCAGTGGCATGATTCAAATTCCTGAAGCCAGCCATCCCTTGGAATCCTCATTTTTGTACATCAGTTCCTCCTTCCCAGCACACATTTTTTTAAGGTACTTGAATTGGGGTCTGTCACTTCAAGCCAAGGGTCCCTGATGAATACTGTATCTTCTGGGTTTCTTAGTATGAGAAACCATTTCTTAGGGCTATAGAAAATTTCTAATCAAGTGGCAAAGAAAAACAATTATATTCTGTTCCTTCATTGCCATTGAGTGTGAACCTCAGAACGAAACCTGCTGGTGTGGACTCATAAAGATCCTATGGGACTGAGTAGAACTGTTCTTAGGATTTCTGAGACTTAAATGTTTGCAGGAGCAGATAGCTTCATCTTTCTCCTGTGAAGTAGCCGAACCACTCACTTTGCAGTTAGCAGCCTGGTGCTTAACCCACTGTGCCACCAGGGAGCCTATATGAGCATGTATAGAGAAATAGAGAGGATGGACAAAGTTTTTGTGTAACCTCTTACATAAATTTCAATTGCTATAGTAATTTCCAAGACGAAAATTAATAGAAGCAATATTAAATTTCATTTTCTATCAAATGTTTTTGTGTTCCAAATATGGCAATAAATATAAATTGCTCTGATGGTTGTACATAGCATACCATAAAGGAAAACCTCTTCATTAACCAAACTTTTTGATTCTTCCAGCCAGTACACAGACATGAAAATCAATCCTGGTTTACAGTGGCTCACCAGTACAAGTTGATATACCCCCCATCCACACTATTGTGGGTGGAATTGGGGCTTTAATTTTAACCTGCCTGGTTCAAGTCTAGCCCCTGCCACCACTTACTAGTTGCGTGACATGTTCCTCAGATTTGTCATCTGTAAAATAGGGAAAATGACAAACACTATCTCATGTTATTGTAAGAATTAGATTATGTGGTACATTAAAACAGTGTCATTGTCTTATCATTTTCATCTCTCAATCACAAAATAGATCTTAAAGCATGTGTACTATTGGTTATGACTCAGTTCTATGTCTTTAATATACATAGTCCAGTAGCCTGCCTTTACTAGAGTAATTAAATATTCAATGTGAACAGTTCTCAGGAGAATTGTAAAATTATTGAAAAACATTGTGTTATTGATTAAAATTACACTAAGATATTAAAATATTTGTGCATATAAACTAGACAAGTAAGCTCAAAAATATAAAACCTCAACTTGTAATCAGAGATGGGTGAAATTGAACTCTTTTTTAAAGTCCTTATATATTAACCCTTCTGATCTATTTGATTAAAGTAGGATGACTTGGCAAAATCCTTACACAGTTAATCTAGAAATACAATAAGAGATTTTTCAGTTTATTCAAATGGCTTATGTTTGGGAAGAAAAAAGGGAACTGTTTCAATCCATAACTTTATTGATCATACCAAGAACAAAACAAAACCTGTTGTCTTCAGGTCAATTCCAACTCAAAGGCAGCCTATGGGACAGAGTACAGGTGTTCTGTGCAGTTATTGTGTGCCATGCAGACTTTAGGGAGTTCTTATGTGGCGCTGTAGAATAAGCACTGGACTACTAACCACAATGTCAGTGGTTCAGACCCACCAGCTGCTCCTTAGAAACCCTGTACTTCAAGTTTGCTACGAGTCAGAACTTACTCAGTGGCACTTAGCAACAACAATCATGGAAGCAGACTGCCACGTCTTTCTCCTGTGATTGGCTGGAGGATTTAAACTGTCAACCTTTCAGTTAGCATGTGAGCACTTAACCACTGTGTCACCAGGACTTCTTTTATTGATCATAACAGACATTACGTATTGTTCATTTACTGTGTGCTAGGCACTATACTTGCATTATCTCATAGAATTCTTTTCAGGCTGGTGACTGAGGTCACTTAGTTTATAAAGAGGAAATAAGATTTAAACTCAAATTGGTTTAATTCCAAAAAGTGATTACTCATAGTTTTGCCATGGTGTGAATGTCATGAGGGTTAGGCATCTAAGGGAGAAGGTCCTTATTCATAGTAGTATGAATGCTAATGCAGAGAGGTTTGCAGAGACTATAGGCCTTGTTGAGGGAGCAAGCAGGACATCTCTTAACATTAGTTTTAAGGACTCCAAATATGGGATTAACTTTACTTTTCCAAAGAGACATTTGAGCACATCTAGCAGCAGCCTGTAGTTCAAATGCCTGTGACAAGCGAATTTTGGGGTTTAACTCAGTGACACTAGAGCATCTTGCTTACAAGGATGCATGAGAGATTTGCAGATGGCACCAGAGTTGATGCTTTCTGCTAAGGACCCTAATGGGCTTTATTCACTGAAAATATTTTGGAGATAGAAGTTCAAATTTGGAGCCCATTTTGGAGAGAAAAATGTCAAAAGCTTATCTTTCAGTTTACATTGTTGTATTAAAGGACACATTTTTTTGCTGATTTTTTTCATACTTGTATAGCATTTGGTAGCGTAGTGGTTACGAATTGGGCTGGTAATCTCACAGTCAACAGTTCGAAACTACTAGCTGTTCCATGGTAGAAAGATGAGGCTTTCTGCTCCCGTAAAGGTTTACAGCCTTGGAAACCCTGTACAGGGTCGCAGTGAGTTGGAACTGACTCCACGGCACATACCAATAACAACAACAGTAACACTTGGTATGGCAATGTTTGAAAAGGAATCAGACAAGGAGATTATGATCTTTCTGACAAAGATGTTGTCAGAGGTGGATAGAAATGGACACTATAGCATGTGCTTTCAGCATTATAAAAGTTTGACTTATTGTCCATCATCTTCATGGAGAAGTGAAACAGGGCCTTTAATCTTTTTCTGACGTGCTGGATTAATTGGCAGCACAGGGCACAGTGTGCTGCTTGAAGCATGGTACAGGTTTACTGTTTACTTCATAGAAATCTTCATCAGTAAGAGAAAGATGACAAAAGTGGTATTAGGTGCTGCCTCAGTCTGTTTCGTATTAAAAAAAGAATCTGAAATTAACCAACATTTTTATCATCATGGCGCAAACTCACCAGCCGTCACCAGCCTCTCCTCGGAAACGCTCTCTATACAGGGTCACTATGGGTCGGAACTGACTTGACGGTGCTTAATAACATTATATATATATATATATATATATATATATATATAAAACATATATACAATCTTTAACAAAATAAATATTAATATAATGTAATTATGAGGGAAGTGATGGTTCCATGGGTAGAATTCTAACCTTCCATGTGGGAGCCCTGGATTTGATTCTCCACCAATGTAGCTCATATGTAGCCACTAGCTGTCAGACACTGGATTCTGAAGAGCTTTCGGGCTAAGATGGTCTAGGGAGGAAGGCCTAGTCCATTAGCCAGTAAAAACCTAGGGATCTTAATAGTCCAGTCCTCTATCTATCAAGGAGATAGTGCAGGGCCAGGCAGTGTTTTCTTCCTTTGTGCATTAGTCAGGAGCCTGGTTTAACTGCCGCTAACAACCACAATAATGTGAATAGAGATATAAAGGAGTCCTGGTGTGGCACTGTGGGTTAATGCACTGGACTGCTGCATGCTCAGTGGTTCAAGCTCACCAGCTGCTCCCTGGAAATCCTGTACAGGGTTGTTTTTAGTCGGAACCGACTCAATGGCACTTAACAACGTATAAACATATAAGGCATATAATAGGAGTCCTGGTGTGGTGCTGTACGATAAGCCCTGAACCTGCTCATTGCAAGTGGGTGGTTCAAACCTACCAGGTGCTCCTTGAAAAACCTATACAAGGTGCTTATGAGCCAGAACCAACTCGATGGCACTCAGCAGTGACAACAGCATACGTATAACAAAGAGCCCTGGTAGTTTAGTGGATTGCGAATTGGGCTGCTAACCGCAAGGTCAGCAGTTCAAATCTACCATCCACTCCATGGGAGGAAGATGAGACTTTCTGCGCCCATAAAGATTTGCAGCCTCGGAAATCCTATACATGGTCAACATACCATCACCATGAATATAATAAAATAATTTTAAAATACAGGCTGTCTCCAGACTATGAACATTTGATTTACTGATAACTCCTGTTTTTGTTGGTGGTGGTTATGTGCTGTGGAGTCAGTTCCGACTCATAGCGACCCTGAACAGGGTTTCTGAGGCTGTAAATCTTTACGGGAGCAGAAAGCCTCATCTTTCTCCTGCAGAGCAGTTGGTAGTTTTGTACTGCTGACCTTGCGGTTCACAGCCCTATTCGTAACTACTACGCTACCAGAGCTTCTTCCTGTTCTTTTTAAGTGCTTTCAAGTCAGTTCTGACTCATTGCAACCTTGTATAGTGATTCCAAGGAGCTGCTGGTGGATTTGAACCACCAACTTTGTGATTAGCAGTCCTGTGCTTATCCTACAGCACCACACCAGAACTCCTACTTGCTCTTTATGTTATGTAAATTTATCCTTGCTTTTAAACTACTGAATAAATCTGTATTCACAACAAGTTCAGCAAGGTAGAGCATAACTCCCATCTGTTAAGTGTGAACTGTGCATAGTGACTTCCTTCCAAAGGATGGAAAGGAACAAAACAGTAACTTTACCTAAAATAAGCCAAATCCTACATCATACAGATGGGGCTCTGTAGTGTAGTTGTTACGAGTCAGACTGCTAATGTCATGGTCAGCAGTTCTGAACTGCTAGCGGTTCTGCAGGAGAAAGATGAGGCTTTCTGCTCCTGCAAAGGTTTACAGCCTTGGAAACCCTATGATAGGGTCGCTATGGGTCAGAAGTGACTCCACAGTACATACCACCACCACTTCATACAGATGATCAAGGTTAACTTGAACAATAATGAGTACCCTTCATATGATATAATGAAAATGTGCTTTATATGTTTCATCTTCCTCCAGTCACTTCAGTGTAAGCATTAGGCAAATATTATAGAAATAATCTGGAGACTTTCTACAAAATATCTCACTAGTACTTCTCAAAATTTAATGGTCATCAAAAACACGCAAAGCCTAAGAAACTATTGCAGTCTAGAGAAATAAGACATGGAACTGAATAAAGGTTTTTACCAAAAAAACCTATGGAAATCTGAGTATGTTGCTCAGTGCCATTGAATCGGGTCTGACTCATAGATACCCTGTATGGGGTTTCCCAGGAGCGGCAGGTGGATTTGAACCACCAACCTTGTGGTTAGCAGTCTAGTGTTTATCCTACAGCACCACGCCAGGACTCCAGTTAATAATAACATATCAGTATCAATTTATGATGACATGTTACCATACTGATGTTAAGAGGTTAACAATAGAAGAAACCAGGTATAGGGTATATAGGATTTTTTTCTACATTCTCATCTTCTCCATAAATTAAAAAACTATTCTAAAATTAAAAGTGTATTTTAAAGAAAGAAAAAATGTCTATGGCAAGGGACATTTGAACTTTGATTGGGATGGGAACCTGAAAGTAACTAACACATCCCTTGTGTTCTGGGCTGATTTGGTTGTAAATTGGAGCAGGTCTTGCTGTGCTGTTGTTTTGTAAAGCTCTGACAGTCTGTTTGCAGGATCAGGGAATGCAGTATTTCTGAATGTCCTCCAGTGGAATTTCCTACTGGAATGACTTCTTTTTACCCTTTGCTTCGGCCTGGTAGCAGTCCCTTGAGTGGCATTTGCTGTCCTAGTTAATCAGAGGGTAGGAGAAATGAAAAACTCTCCACTTCCCCTCCCACGAAGTTTCAATGGGCACTGGAAATGTAGGTCAAATTGCATCACCATAGAAAGGAACGAACAGGAAGGTATTTATGAAGTCCTGCCAACCTCTCTTTAGATTCAGAGTCATGATGAACTGGTGTTGAGCCAGTTTAAGTGTGAGATAGAGATAATCTAAGAGTCAGGTGTTTGATGTAGCTTCAAAATGTTACATTTTAATCAGTGATAAGAAATTTGTCTAAAATCCTAGTGAAAATAACTTTTGATGGCTTTGTTTAGTTTGCATCTCTCAACTTCTGGAATTCTTTTTGTCTCTTATTTATTATTGGCATATTATAGCAATTCATATTAATTTAGCCAGAGATGTTTAAGCTGTAAAAACTTGCCATGTGTATTTGAAAAAACAAAACCAAAACTATTGTTTGGTGTAATCACTTAGATCTAATAATGTATTTTGCAAATTACATATAATCATATGCTCAAAAGGACCTTGATTAGCATGCAGAACCCACAAAGCATGTTTTTTATTTCTAAGTTATGTTTGGAGTATGCAGTTCTATGGCTCTCATTTTTTAATGGCAAAATCTTAAGACTTTAAGATATAGGGAGTTTTAAGTGCCTGTTTTTGTTTCTCGCCATACTACAGGCTACCTGGTCCTTTTGTTAAGGTATCCTGATGTTGACTACCAAGGGTGTTCTGTTTTGTGTCCCGGCTGCAAACTCAGCTCTGAAACCTACTCTGTTTCCACTACCTTCTGGTATCCATCAGGATGATTAGCAGTCCGTTTGTGTATAACATGGAAAATCCTATGATAAAATACATATACATAGGTTTGGTTGTTATTAAATATAATACACATTGAATGAAATTCTGGTATAGTCCTGTAGTATCCTACAGCACTGAACTGCTAACCACAAGGACGGCAGTTTAAACCCACCAGTTGCTCCTTGGAAACCCTATATAGGAACTGACTCGATGGCATTTAACAGTAACAACAAAAATACAAATTGAGCAAATTATTCTCTGAAATACCTTTTTATGCATCTTCTGACATACTTTTAGCTATTTTTAACTTTTTATTTTAAAGTAATTATATATTCACAGTTTATTATAAGGATAATATAGATAGGTCCTGATTATTCTTCACCCAATTTCCCCTGTGGTTGTATTTTACATAACTATTGTTGTGAAGTGCCAAGGAGTACATTCATAGCCACCCTGTATAGGGTTTCCAAGGAGCAACTCATAGGTTTGAGCTACCAACCTTGTCGTAGTGCCACACCAGGACTTCACCATAACTATTAGTTGTGTGGCTGTGAACCATAAGGTCAGCGGTTCGAAACTACCAGCCGCTCCACGGGAGAAAGATAAGGCTTTCTACTCCCGTAAAGATTTACACCCTCGGAAACCCTGTTACAGGGTCGCTATGGGTTGGAACCGACTCGATGGCACTTAACAACAACAACAACAACATTAGTTGTGGTGGTGGTGGTGGTATGCCGTGGAGTCGGTTCCGACTCATAGTGACCTTGTATACGGTTTCCAAGGCTGTAAATCTTTACAGCAGCAGAAAGCCTCATCTTTCTCATGCAGAACAGCTGGTAGTGTTGAACTGCTGACCTTGAGATTAACAACCCAACTTACTGGTAACCACTACACTACCAGAGCAAAATCAGGAAATCAGTATTGATTTGAAACATGTATATAGTTCTGTGTCATTTTATCTCATGTAACTTCCAGTGGTTATGAATCGGACTGCTATCCTCAGGATCAGCAGTTAGAAACTACCAGCTGTTTCGCAGAAGAAAGATGAAGTTTTCTGCTCCCGTAAAGATTTACTGCTTCGGAAACCCTGTACAGGGTCGCTATGCATCGGAACTGACTCCATGGCATATAACAACAACTTCCAATAATGACCACAATCGGGATACAGAATGATTCCATCTGTACCAAAATTTCTCTCTTACTACCCCTTCCAAAATTTCCCTCTTACACCCCTTTATAGGACTTCTGGTGTGGCATTGTTGGTTAATGCACCAGACTGCAAAACCGTTTGAACTGCAAGGTCAGTGGTTTAAACTCACCAGTCACTCCTTGGAAACAATGTGCAGGGTCGCTATGGGTCAGAACCGACTCGACGGCACTTAACAACAACAACAATAACAACCCCTTTTTAGGGAAATTTTAGTACATATGGAATTGCAAGGTCTGTTTCAACTACAAGATCGACGTTTCAAGCTCACCAGCCGCTCCTTGGAAACCCTATCCAGAGTTGCTATGAATTGGAACTGACTCGATGGCACTTAACAACAACAATCCCTTTATAAGGATCCCATGTAGTGTAGTGGATCATGAGCTAGGCTGCTAGCTGCAAGATCAGCAGTACAAATCTACCAGCTGCTCCATGGGAGAAAGATGAGTCTTTCTGCTCCTGTAAAGTCTCAAAACCTCGTGAGCCCTGTACAGGGTCACTATGAACTGGAAGTGGACTCACTGGTACACCACCTCCACTACTGTTTGATTCCACCCACTCCCTTTGATTCCATGGTCTTTCTAATTCCTCTTTTTTGACTCTAATTTGTTGTTTTGTGAATGTTGCATAAATGGAATCATGCAGTATATGATCGCTTAATATTGGCCTTTTGTTTTTTTTTCCATTCAGCATTTAGAAAATAATTTTATTTAAAAATATTTATGTTAAAAAAATTTATTATCAAAGATAATTCATTTTAAAAGAAGTTGTTACCAAGAGGTTGAGCCACTGATTTTCAACAGTGTGCTTTTCCAGTTTGGATGTTCTGTACTCTGGTGCTATATTTGAACGACACCTAAAGTTGATTGTGCCAGCATATAACTGATGATAACGTTAAATTTATTTCCTTCTGTTAAGGATGATACTATTAAGTTGAAGGGGAAATATCTCCAGGAAAAGCCCACCTCATCACCAAGATAGAGATTATAATTGAATATACTGAGCAGGAGTGAGAAGCTCAAATTATACCAAATAAGCACATTTGTCCCCCATTTCATCTTAAAAGAATCCCTCAAAAGGAAGAGACTTTTTGGAAAATGATATTTAAATGAACAGCAGTTAAAATGTTTACGTTAATTAGCTCATGTAAAGGTCATGTCAAGGAATTGCCTATGTGGTTAGCATGAAATGACATCATATGAAAGTCAGTCCCTGCAACATATTAATAACATTCTTGAGTAGGAAGTAAGAGTTGCGTTGATAGAGGTGAGGGTTAGGACAAATAGCCTCAGAAGGTACAGATCTTATTCAGAAGCGCATGAGTTGTTTTCTAATAAAATATAGGAAATACTCTAGCAGCTGGGAAGGGCATGTGAGTGTTTGGCTACAAGTGATGATACCATGGCTTTAGGGAATCTCTTGTGGCCAGACCTATGGAACGGAGCAAACAGAAGGCTCAGCCTACCAAGGTGCTCTGTAACTCACTAGTGGAGGCCGTGAGGCTGTGAGCAATGGCTCTTCAGTTTGCCCAGGATTTCTATTGCTAGTGGTGGTATCAGAACAGATTTTAATGATTGGAATAATCTTCTAATTGGCGATTAAACTTCATTTGGCTCTGGTTCCTGACATTTTTAGATAGCCTTTTTCTGTTAGGAAATACTCTTTGTAATTGAAATCAACCTCAACTTACCTGCTTAACATTTTTTTTTTTTTTATCATTTTTTGCTTTACCCAAACAGCAGTGAAGTAGCTATTGGGATGGATGACAAGGGGAACAATCATTTATCCGTCATCAACTGTATTAAGTGTGTATGTATGTTCATTTGTGTAGTTGCAATATTGAAAAAGTATTTTAATGGTACTCATTAAGCAAGAGATCTGAAATAAACAGTATACTAAGCAACTCTTTATAATCTTGGTATGGTGTCCTAGAATAAGCACGTGACCTCAAGGTTGACTTTAACCTCAAGGTGGTGATTCAAACTCATCAGCTACTCCTTGGAAACCCTGTACAGGGTCACTGTGAGTCGGAACCAGCTCAATGGCACTTAACAACAACAACAAGCAAGTCTTTATAGCAAATAAGTTGATTTCCTTGGACAGATTTACTTAAAAGACCTGTTACCCAAAACACAAAACTAAAAACCATTTATTATCTATTATGACTGTCACACAGCAGTGCCATTTTCAGAATTCTGTAAGTTGCTAATCTATACTAACAGAATATATTTTTATATATTAAGTAACTAGAGTACAGTAGGGCTTTATAAAGCAATGTGTGAGATGGTAGGAAATACAGAGATAGAATCTGCTCTACTTTTGTTACAGTAACAGTTTATTAACTAGGTGAGGAAAACAAATTATACGTATAAGAAAAGAACTAACTACAGGAATGGAAAATTTTTGACCGATTAATGCAACATATATAAAGGTCGACAGCTCAAGCTCACTAGCACCTCCTTCGAAACGCTATACAGGGTCACCGTGGGTCTGAACCCACTCAACGGCACTTAACAATAACAACAACAGAAAAGCAATATATAATTACCACATAAATCTTTCAGCTAGTAAATACTGCAAATGTTCAAAGGAGGAAAAGATTACTAATCTCTCACTCTTGATTTTGTGACTTATAAAATACTGATAACTCACATAGTGACAAGTGAGTACTGTATATAAAAGAATTACTATTTTGCCTATCACTTAGTATACCTTCTGCTGTTGATAATAAAAAAGATGATACTAATAGAAATAATACTGTATTGTTGTTTCAGCTGCTAGGGCTATGATTCTGACTCACGGAGACTTTATATACAACAGAGTATGCCTCAGCCTCAGAACCCCAGCATGTTTAAGTCCATACAGTCCAAGAAAGCAAGTTGGGCAATGCTGTGTTATGATCCATAAGGTTTCCATTGACAAATTTTCATATTTTGTTAGGCCTTTCTTCCTTGCCTGTATTAGCCTGAAAGTCCGCCTGAAACCTGTGTACCTTGGGTGACTGTCATGGATTAAATTGTATCCCCCAAAATATGTTTTCTTTTGGCAATTTAACAACTTGGCAAGGCCAGGATTCCCAGTGTAGTTGATCTCCATTTTGTGATCTGATTATTGACCGTTTTGTGATGTGTTGTAAATTCTAACCTCTATGCCTTTGATTGTGGTCCCAGTTGGGAGTGAGTTTTCCATTATGTTAATGAGGATTCGGTTATGCTTACCCAATGGAATGCTGAAATCGTCGGACGATATTTTTAGTATCCAATGAGAGTAAAGTTTTACTAAAGGTAATATAGAAACAGCTGCAGCCATACATTGACAGAGAGCTTCCAGAGGTTCATGCCAGATTCAGAAGAGGACGTGGAATGAGGAATATCTCTGCTGACGTCCGATGGATCTTGGCTGAAAGCAGAGAATACCAGAAAGATGTTTACCTGTGCTTTGTTGACTGCATAAAGGCTTTCGATTGTGTAGATCATTACAACCTATGGACAACATTGCGAAGTGTGAGTATTCCAGAACACTTCATAGTGCTCATAGGAATCTGTACATGGACCAAGATGCAGTTAGTTCAAAGAGAACATGGGAACACTGAGTGGTTTAAAATTAAGAAAGGTGTGTGACAGGGTTGTAATCTTTCACCATACTTATTCAACCTGTATGCTGAGCAAATACTCTGAGAAGCTGGGATGCATGAAGGATAACTTGGCATCAGGATTGGAGGAAGACTCATTAACAACCTGTGATATGCAGATGATACAACCGTCCTTACTGAAAGTGAAGAGGACTTAAAATAATTACTGATGAAGATCAAAGAGCACAGCTTTCGGTATGGATTGCATCTCAATGTAAAGAAAACAAAAATCCTCACCACTGGACCAATAAACAACATTCTTATCAACGGAGAAAAGATTGAAGTTGTCAAGGTCTTCACTCTTCTTGGATCAACCAGTAATGATCAGTACATCTTGATTGCATGTTTGATCAATTTCAGGTTGAAGAAGTTGGTAGAATTCTTCTATTTCATCCTCACTAGCTTTAGTGGTTGGTGCATAAATTTGAATAATAGTGGTACTAACGGGGCTTCCCTGTAGGCACATGGATATTATCCTATCACAGACAGCGTTGTACCTCATGACTGATCTGGATATGTTCTTTTTGATGATGAATGCAATATCATTCCTCTTCAATTTGTCATTCCTGGCATAGTAAACCATGTGATTGTATGATTCAAAATGGTCAATACCAGTCCATTTCAGCTCACTAATGCCTAAGATATTGATGCTTATGCGTTCCATTTCATTTGTTTAATTTAAGGTTTTATTGTGGATTGAGTGAACGTTTACAGAACATATCATCAGTTTTACATTCAACAAATCATATAACTTGTTTCATTACATTGTTTATAATCCCCTCCATGTACCATCAGTTAACAGTATTTCTACCTACTTTATTTAAAAAAAAAAAAAATACACAAACAAAAAAACCCACTCAGGCATATATAATAATTTATATCTCCAAAGAGCACATTCTGCAAGTCTGCTCCTGGCCACCAGCTCTTCTTAGTCCTTCTTTTCTTAGTCCATAAATCTAGAGTCCTCAGGTGCTCCCCCTCTCCATGCCCCCATCTCTGCCTCCTTCACTGGCGCTGCTGCTTCTCTGGATAAGGTCCCGCACTCTGCTTGTGCATACCTTTCTTGATGGTCCTAGGGTCCTCTGTTTATGGACCTTAAGATCAACCACTCCCCTTTTTTTGTTACAAAATTTCTACCTTTACAATACTGACAGTTGCGATTAGTCATGATAACAGTTACTCACTATTGAATCTTACGAATCTTATCCCCATCTCTTTTCACCAGACCCATCCAGACAAGATGACAGCCATCCAGTGGGGACTGTTTCTTTCCCCCCATTCTCTTAAACTAAACTCCCTCTTGAAACCTTGTAAGCCAGTCACTTTGTACCTCTATTGCCCCTCATTTTAGGTAGCCAATGTCTGATTTGCCCATCTCTATCTACCCTGTGTACAGAGTGGATAGCATTGATACTTGATTTAAAGACTGTTTCCCTCTTTATTAGTATTTAGAGTAACTGCCACTCCAAGGATAGGTCAGGTTCATCATGAAGATGTATCTTCTGTCACTGTAGCTGTTCTAGTCTGCTTGTCCTTTCTAGTGGGAATGTGTCACCTCACAAGGTTGTGGATGGGACTCAGGATTCCACCCTAAGGTCCTATACTATGTAAAGTCTTTGCATAAGGCCTATTTCACTGGGCAAGTTGTAGAACCCCTTT
>NW_006408564.1:17458024-17493859 GCF_000296735.1 Chrysochloris asiatica
TATCTCATTTCTGGACATGTGCAGATATGGACATCTGCTTCTGTTTTTTAGGCATATTCAGGGGTTATCTATGGCCTTAATACTTAGATGGGTATGTATTTTGGAATTTTTTATGCTTTCTGATTGCCTCCAGGTAGATGTGATCAGGAAATGGGCTTCCCTTTTCACTCTTCTTCTTGAGAATTAAGATGTCCCTGTTGGTTGTTTTGACGTAACTTAGGATTTAATTTTCAGCTTATTTCCTTTTTTGTCTGCTTGTCTCACTCCACAGTCCCTGTTCAGGACTAGTTGTAAACAGTTCCGGGCCTGCTGTGGCCGTTTGGTTTTAATTGGAAACTGTCCCTTTAAATTTCGAGGAGATTTGTGAGCATGCGTAGTAGAACCCTCTGAGGGTGGGGTTTGTGTGATCACTAGCTCAGGCACACCTATAGTCACCAGAATGGAGGTGCACAGACAGCAATGGACCAATGAACAGCTACCAAAAGAAAAGAATGTCCACACTTTTATCTTTGCAGTTCTTCCAGATGTCTGTGGCCGCTCAGATACTTCCCCAGCTTGGTCTCACTCAAGATGGCGGCCCCTAGAGCAGCTGAGCGTTCATGACTAGAAATCAATGGATTTCTTGCTTCTGCCAAAAATTCCCCAGCTGTAGGCCTTCCAACCTTCTAAATATTCCTTTATATGTGGTTCAGAGTTCTGGGACCATTACCTGAGCCTGCTTTGTCTGGTATTCTATGTCATTGTTGGCGGAACTCTTCACTGCACTTCCACCCAATCTGCCATCTTGTTTGTTCTCCTCCATTTCATTTTTGACAACTTCAATTTTCCCAGATTCATACTTCGTACATTCCATGTTCCGATTTTCAATGGATGTTTACAGCTGTCTCTCTTCATTTATTTGTTGTTAGGTGACATCAAGTTGGTACTGACTCATAGAAACCTTGCGTACAACAGAATGAAACACTGCCTGGTTCTGCACCATCATCACAATAGTTGCTCCTGCCACTGTGTTGATCCATCTTGTTAGGGATCTTCCTCTTTTTTAACTAACCTTCCACTCTACCAAGCATGATGTCCTTCTCCAGGAACTCCTTGTGTTGAAGTATGTGAGAAAGTCTGGTCACCCTGATTTCTGAGGAGCTTTCTGGTTGTGCTTCTTCCAGCACAGATTTGTTTGTTCTTCTGGCAGTCCATGGTACTTTTAACATTCTACTCCAACACCATAACTCAAATACATCAGATCTTCTGTGGTCTTCCTTATCCATCGTTTCAAGTTTCATATGCATATATGAGGTTATTGAAAATGCCATGATTTGTGTCAGTCACACCTTAGTCTTCAAACTGACATCTTTGCTCTTGAATACTTTAAAAAGGTCTTGTGCATCAGCTGTGCATAATGCAATATGTTATTTGATTCCTTGACAGCTGCTTCCATGAGTGTTAATAGTTGACCCAAGCAAAATGAAGTCTTTGACAACTTCAATCTTTTCTCCATTTATTTTGATGTTATTTATTATTCTACTTGTGAAGATTTTCGTTTTCTTTGCATTGAGGTGCACCCCATACAAAAGGCTGTATGTGGTCTTTGATCTCCATCAAGTACATTATTTTAAGTCCTCTTTGTTTTCAAAAGCAAGGTTGTATCATCTGCACATTGCAGGTTTTTAGTTAAGTCTTCCTCCAATCATAATGCCATGTTCTTCATATAATCTAGTTTATTGGAATATTTGCTCAACATACAGATTCATTAAGTGTAGTGAAAGAATAACATCTTTCTTAATTTTAAACCTTTCAGTGTCCTCTTGTTCTGTTGGAATGACTGCTTCTTAGTCTCTGTACAGATTCCTCATGAGCACAATTAAGTGTTCTAGAATACTCATTCTCTGTAATATTGTCCATAGCTTGTAATGATCCACACAACCTAAAGTCTTTGCTTAGTCAGTAAAGCACAGGTGACCCTGTTTTTTTGGTATTCTCTATTTTCAGTCAAGATCCTTCTGATATCAGCAATGATATCCTTCATTCTATGTCCCCATCTGAATTTGGCCTGAACCTCTGACAGCTCCCTGTCAATGTGTTATTGCAGGTGTTTATGAGTTATCTTTAGCAACATTTTATTTGCATGCGATATTAATGATACTGTCTAATGATTTCTGCACTCCATTGTATAACCTCTCTTTGGAATGGGCATAAATATGGATCTCTTGAAATCATTTGACCGGGTAGTTGTCATCCAATTTTCTTCTCCTAGATGAGTGAGTGTCTCCAGTGCTGCTTCAGTTAGTTGAAAGATTTCAATTGGTATTCCATAAATTTTCAAAGTCTTGGCGTTTTCCATTTCCTTTAGCACACCTTCAGTATCATTGGCTCTTGAATTAGTTGAACATTGACCATTGCTTTCTGGTATAGTGACTTCTATGTATTCCTACCATCTTTTTTTTTTTTTATGTTTCATTGTGACTTATGTGATAGTTTACATGGCAGAACATTAGCTTTACATTCATCCTATCGTATATCGTTTCATTGTCATGGTTACAATCCCTCCGTGCAACATCAGCCAACCAAAGGGTATACCCTGCAAGCCTTCCCCCTGGTCATCAACACACAGCCCTTCTCTCTTTTTGGGTCTAGAGTCCCCAGATGTTCCCACTCTCCACGTCATCGTCTCTGCCTCCATCTCTGGCGTCACTGCTTCTCTGGGTTGGGTCCTGCATTCTACTCTTCTCTGTTGATGGTCCCAGGGCCCTCCACTCCTGGACTGCAAAGTCAACCACTCCCCTCATTTTGCTACAAAATGTCTACCTTACATTTCCAGCTCTCATAGTCAGTCCTGGTAGCAGTTATTCACTATTGTGCCACATGAGTGCCATCCCCATCTCCTTTTATCAGCCCTGCCAAGACAGATTGGATACTACTCTGTGGAGATTCTGCCTTCCTCCACACTCTGGATCTTACAAGCTCTTGAGAGCTTGTAAGCCTGTCACTTCTTACCTTTGTAATCCCCCCACTTTGGGTAGCCAATGTCCAAGTTGCCCGTCACTATCTATCTACTCTGTGTATCGAGGGGTGGGAATGATCCTTGTTGTAAAGCTTTGTCTCCTCTTTTGAGCTACTATATCCATAGGTGTAGGTCAAGTTCATCAAATTATATCAGCTTACTCTTTTTTTCCTCTTCTTCCTTCTTCTAGTTGAGCTCTGATCATCCAGTCATTGAAGCCAGGTCAAGTGGTTATTATCTGCAAGTGTCGGTGTTCTTGTGAATATGCCCTCACTTCTTACCCTCTGGACACTTCACTCTCCACTCTAGTCCTCTGTGGCTATGTCACTGATTCTGGGCCTACGAGTCCCCAGGTCTAGCCACACTGCTGGCCAAGCAGGTCTCCACCTGGGTTCACAGGAGTCTATTGAACATTGTAGGGCTTAGCTTATAGCTTCATTGCTGTTTTTCCCTCACTTCCCTTTATACAGAGCGCACGTATGCTCGTGTATTCCTATTGAGTCTTAGTCTTAAGGGGTTTGTCCTGAGGGTACCTGACCACTTGCCTTGATGTCTTCTGGGCGAGCAACTTGCTTGTTCTTGTAGTAGTCAGTTGGACTGCCATTATTGTTTTGTATTTTTCCTGTCAGTCTTTCTTTCAAGACATATCTTCTGTTCTTCTAGCCACTCCAGGCTGGTCTGCTTGTCCTTTCAAGTGAAAATTTCCCACCTCAGAAGATTCTGGATGGGGTTCAGGGTTCTGCCTATGGTCTTATGTAATGCAGAGGCTCCACAGGAAGCATCCTTCACTGGGCACCTTGTAGCCGCATTTTAGATATTCCAGTCAGTTATAGGCAGAAGACAGACTTACAAGCTTTCTATGGTGATGTTTCTGGCTATTCCTTTCCCTCCCCATCAAGTGTCTATTTAATAATGAATGGTATGCAAGGGAAACTAAGATTCAAAAGACAGCCAAGCCTCTTAACATTGTTTCCCCCTTTTGCCTTTTCTAACCATGCTTCATTCCCTGTATCCCAAAGCCCTGTTGTTCCAAGGTTGTGCATACATCATTATTTACCTCTGTTCCACTTAGCCCATGCAAACCTGCTTAACTGTTCTCCCATCCTCCTTGTTCTTCCATTCCCCTCCCTCTTCTTGAGTATTGCCCCCCTCCTCAGCGCCCAAACTATCCTGTGTCTTTTCCCTATCCTGTGCTCCACTTTCCCCTCCCTCCCTGTATCCCATCCACCACATCCTGATAACCAGCAAAGTATCCTCCCATCCCCCACCCTTTAATATGGGTTCTTTTTCTTAGTTTTTTGCAATAGTGTTCCTATGCAGTATTTATCCTTTCGTGACTGACTAATTTCACTCAACGTGATGCCCTCATCCATGTTATGCGGTGGCTTGCAGCGTCCTTGTTATTCTTCGAGATAGCGTTATATCCCATTGTGAATATATACCACAGTCTGTTTATCCATTCTTTAGTTGCCTACCATTTTCTTTTGATGCTTTCTTCAGCACTCAACATTTTACCCATAGAATCCTTCAATATTTTAAGTTGTGGCTTAAATTTTTTCTTCAGTTCTTTCAGCTTGAGAAATGCTGAGTGTGTTCTTTCCTTTTGGTTTTCTGACTCCATGTCTTTGTATATTTCATCATGATATTTGACTTTGTCATCTTTGAACTGCCCTTTACAATGGTCTGTTCAGCTCTTTTACCTACTCACTTCTTCCATTAAACAAATCTGTACAATGGAGAGCAAGTTTCTGAGTTTCTCTTGATATCCATTTTGGTCTTTTTCTTCTTTCTTGTCTTCTTAATGACCTTTTGCTTTCTTCCTGTTCGATGTTCTTGACCTCATCCTGCAACTCTTCTGGTCTTTGGTCGTTAGTGTCTAATGTGTCAAACCTGTTCTTGAGATGGCATCTAAATTCAGGTGGGATATGTTCAAGGTCTTATTTTGGCTCTCATGAGCTTGTTTTAATTTTGTTCACAATATTTAGAAAGACAAGAGGAGGAATTTTCCCTGGATATTTTTGAGAAGGGTGAAATTTATAATGATTTGACTCAGCTGTCAGTGTAGTTGTGTGCTTTGGATTTGCTTTCAACTCACAGTGACCATATATAGGGTTTCCAATGCTGTAAGTCTTTACCAGAGCAGAAAGCCTAATCTTTCTCCTGCGGAAGAGCTCTTATGTTCAAACTGCTGACTTCGCAATTAGGAGCCCAACACGTAACCCACTAAACTACCAGGGCTCCTTAGCCTGTCTGTACAGGTTAATATTTAAAGAGGAAATGTGTCGATTGTTAGGTGGTGTCATCAAGTCAGTTCCAACTCACAGCGCCCTGCTATGTATGACAGAATGAAGTACTGCCTCGTCCTGCACCAGCCTTACAATTGTTGCTATGTATGGGTCCATTGTTGCCATCACTATGTAAGTCATCTCGCTGAGGGTCTTCCTCTGTTTCACTGACCCTCTACTTTACCAAGTATAATGTCCCTTTCAAGGGACTGGTTCTTCCAGATGACATATTCCAAATTGTTGTTGTTATGTGCCATCGAGTCTGTACTCACTCATAGTGACCCTACGTACAACAGAACGAAACGCTTCCAAGTAGGTGAGTTGAAATTTCATTATTCTCATGTTTAAGGAGCTATCTGGCTGTACTTTTTCTAAAACACATTTGTTTGTTCTTCTGGCTGTCCATGATTCAATACTTTTTGCCAACACCACAATTCACATGTATCCATTCTGCTTTTGTCTTCCTTATTCATTTTCCAGCTTTCATATGCATATTAGACTATTGAAAATACCATGGCTTGGATCAGGGGCACTTTAATCCTCAAAGTGACATATCTGCTCTTTAATACTGTAGAGAGATCTTTTGCAGCAGATTTGCCAAGTGAAATGGTTTGTGTGTTTTTTTTTTTTTAATTTCTTGACTGCTGCTTCTATTAATTATGGATTGTGAATCCAAAGTGAAATGAAATCTTTGATAACTTCAATCTTTTCTGTGTTTATCATGATGTCTGTTGGTCATGTTGAGTCCTGATGTGGCACTGTAAAATAAGCACTGGGCTGCTAACCACAAGATTGGTGGTTCAAACCCACTAATTGCTGCTCAGAAACCTTAGGCGGGATCACTATGAGTCAGAACTGATTCCACGGCACTTAACAAAAATGACATTGGTCCAGTTGTGAGGATCTTTGTTTCTTTTTTTTTTTAAACATCGTGTTGTAATCTATATTCTTTGATCTTCGCCAGTAAGTGCTTAAAGCCATCTTTGCTTTCAACAAGCAAGGATTTATCTATGTATCACAGGTTGTTAATGAGCTTTCTTCCAATCTTATTGCCATGTTGTTCTTCATATAGTCCAACTTCATGGATTATTTGCTCAGCATACAGATCAAATTGTTGTTTGTTAAGTGTTGTGGAGTTGGTTCCGACTCATAGCAACCCTGTATAGGGTTTCCAGTGAGCTGCTGGTGAGTTTGAACCACTGACTTTGTGGTTCAAACCGACCTTGCGGTCCATTGCTTTAGCCACAGTGCCACGTACATTGAATGAGTATGGTGAAAGGATGCAACCTTGATATACACCTTTCCTGATTTTAAACCATTCATTACTCCTTTGTTCTATTTGAATGGCTGCTTGCTAGCCAGTATACAGGTTCCACATGAACACAATTAAGTGTTCTGGAATTCCCATTCTTTGCAGTGTTACACATAGTTTGTTAATGATCCACACAGTCAAATACCTTTGCATAGTCAAATCACAAGTATGTATTTTACTGATATTCTCTGCTTTCAGCAAAGATCCATCTAATGTCCCCAATGATATCCCTGGTTCCATGTCATCTTCTGAATTTGCCTTGAATTTCTAACAGGTTCCTGTTTACATATTGCTGCCACTGTTTTTAATGATCTTCAACAACCAGAGTGTGGTATTAATGATATTGTTTGATATATTTCGTATTCTATTGGGTTACCTTTCCAGTTTGTTGTCAAGGTCTTCAAATTTTCTTGGCATAGACACATGAGTGCCGCCAGCACTAAATCCATGTCTTTGCACGTTTCATAATACTTTACTTTGTCTTATTCTGCTGCCTTGAAATCTTCTGTTCACCTTTTTCACATCAGTGTTTCTTCCAATTAATATATCTTCTCTGCATTCAAGAGAAAGTGTTAGAATCTCTTCTGGCCTCTAATTTGGTCTTTTCTTTCTTTCCTGTCTTTTTAATGACCTTTTGCTTTCTTCTGGTATGCTGTTCTTGATGTCATCTACAGTCTGGTCTTCCTCCATTAGTGTTCAGTGTATCAATTGTGTTCTCAAGATGCTCTCTCAATTCAGGTGGGGTATACTCAGGGCCATATTTTGACTCTCATGAAATTGCTTCAGTTTTCTTCAGCTTCAGCCTGAGCTTTCAAGAGCAATTGATGGTGTTTTCCACAGTCAACCTCGGGCCTTGTTTTGACTGATGATATTGATCTTTTCTATTGTCTTTCTTCCTACAGGTCTAGTCAGTCTGATTCCTATATATTTGGTGACATCCAGATGTATATTTGCCTTTTATGTTGTTGAAAAGAGTATTCATAAAATTCTGTTATACAATCTCCAGCATCATTTCCATCTCCAATGGCATATTTTTCAACTACCCATTCCTCCTTTTTTGTTTACAACTTTCACATTTCAATCATCAGTAATTATCAGTTCATAGTTGATCAATTGTAGCCTGAAGAAGTTATTCTTGTTGTTAAGTGCTGTCAAGTCAGTTCTCACTTATAGTATCCCTGTATAGAATTTCTGAGTTGTGCTGGTGGGTCTTGTGGTTCTTAGTCCACTACTGATCCTACAGCACCACACACGCTAGAATTCTTCCATTTTTCTTCATTGTCTTTAATGGTTGGTGCATAAATTTGAATAATAGTTGTATTAACTCATATTCCTTGTAGGCATTATGGATATTATCTTGCCACAGACAGCATTGTACTTCAAGACAGATCTTGAAATGTTCTTTTTGATGATACATACGACATCATTCTTTTTCAATTTGTCATTCCTGGCAAAGTAAACCATGTCCAATTCAAAATAGCCAATACCAGTCCATTTCTCTCACTAATGTCTAAGATATTAATCTTTACATGCTACATTTCATTTTTGATCACCTTTGCTATTAAACACTTTAAGGAGGTCTTCTGCAGTAGATTTGCCTAATGCAATAAGTCATTTGATTTCTTGACTGCTACTTCAATGAGTGTTGACTGTGGGTCCAAGCAAAATCAAATTTTCAACATGTGGCATGATGTTATTTATTGATCCAGCTGTTAGCACAATTAAGTGTTCTGGAGTACCTACCCGTTCTTCTCATTGTTATCCATAGTTTGTCATGATCTACACAGCCAAAAGCCTTTAGATAGTACATAAAGCACTGGTAAGGATCATTCCTGGTACTCTTTATTTTCACCCAAGATCCATTTGATGTCAACAGTTATATCCCTGGTGCCATGTTCTCTTCTGAATCTGGCTTGAATTTCTGGCAGTTCTCTATTGATGTGCTGTTGCAACTGTTTTAAAATTATCTTCAGTAACATTTTACTTGCATGTGATATTAATGATATTGTAAAATGATTTATGCATTCTGTTAGGTCACCTTTTTTCATATTTGTCTCTTTTTTTAAAAAAATATTTTATTGTGAATTATGTGATAGTTTAAATGGGAGAACATTAGTTTTACATTCAGCCTATTGTATATCGTTTCATTGCCATGGTTAAAATTTCCTCCATGCATCATCAACCAACCAAAGGGTTATACCCTGCAAGCCTGCCCCCCCCCCTCCCCGGTGTCAGCACACAGCCCCTCTCCCTCTCTGGGTCTGAAGTCCCTAGCTGCTTCATCTCCCCATGTCATCGTCATCGTATCTGCCTCCCTTTCTGGTGTCACAGCTTCTCTGGGTTGGCTCCTGCATTCCATTCTTCTCCTTTGATGGTCCCAGGGACCTCCACTCCTAGACTGCAAAGCCAGTCACTTCCCTCCTTGCTACAAAACATCTACCTTTATTTTTACAACCCTCACAATCAGTCCTGATAACAATTATTCACTATTGTATCACAAGAGACCTATCTGCATTTTCTTTCATCAGCCCCACCTAGACAGATTGGATACTTCTCAGTTGAGATTCTGCCTTCCTCCACGCCCTCTGGATCTAGGTTCCCTCTTGAATTTCGCTTGTAAGCCAGTCCCTTCTTGCCTTTGTAGCCCCCCTACTTTGGGTAGCCAATGTCCAAGTTGCCCATCCTTATCTACTCTGTGTATGGAGGGGGTGGGAATGATCAGGTCACCTTTCTTTGAAATGGGCATAAATATACTCTTCTAGTGGTAAGGAGCTCTGGTAGCGTAGTGGTTACGAATCGGGCTGCGAACCTTAAGGTCAGCGGTTCGAAACTACCAGCTGCTCCGCGGGAGAAAGATGAGGCTTTCTACTCCCGTAAAGATTTACACCCTCGGAAACCCTGTACAGGGTCGCTATGGGTCGGACCCGACTCAACGGCACTTAACAACAACAACAACAAGTGGGTTGTCCAGGTAACTGTTTTCCAAATTTCTTGGCATAGATGAGTGTGTACCTCCAGAGTTTCATCAGTTTGTTGCAGGATTTCAATTGGTATTGCATCAATTTCCAGGACCTTGGGTTTTTTTGCCAGTGCTTTCATTGCAGCTGTACGTCTTCCTTCAGTACCATCAGTTCTTGATCATATGTTACTTGTTGAAATGGTTTAACCATTCATCGATTATTTCTTTTTGGTACAGTTATTCTGTGTATTCCTTCCATCTTCCTTTTGTGCTTTCTGCATCATTGAATATTTGCCCATCGAATCCTTCAGTATTTCAAGTTGAGGCTTGAATTTTTTCTTCAGTCTTTTCAGCTTGAGAAATGCTGAGTGTGTTCTTCCCTTTTGGTTTTCAAATGCCAGATATTTGCATATTTCATTATAATACTAGAGTTTTTCATGTGAATTTGCCCTCTGACATTTTCTATTCAAGTCTCTTACTTCCTTGTTGTTTTTTTCTATTAGCTTTTGCTTCTCTCTGTTGGAGAGCAAGTTTCAGTCTCTCCTCTGATATATCCTTTTTTTTCCCTTTCTTTCCTATCTTTTGAATTGACCTTTAGCTTTATTCCTGTGTCATGCTTTTGATGTCATCCCACTGCTCCTTTGATCTTGAGTCACTAGTGTCTAATACATTGTTTCTCTTTTTGAGATGCTCTCTAAATTCAGGTAGTATATATTCAAGGCTATATTGTGGCACTTGTGACTTGTTTTAATTTTCTTTAATATCAACTTGAATTTGCATATGAACAATTGAAGGTCTAATGTATAGTTTGCTCTTGACCTTGGTTTGGCTGATGATATTGTGCTTTTCCACAGTCTCGTCCCATAAATATATGGCCACTATGGTGTTCGTGGTTGTATACCAGTGATGCGTTTCCAACTCAAAGTGACCCCATGAGGAGTTTCTGAGGCTGTAAATCTTTACAGGAGCAGAAAGCGTCATCTTTCTCTTGTGGTGTGACTAGTATTTTCGAACTGCTCACCTAGTGATGAACTGCCCAGTATATAATCCAGTACTCTGCCAGGGTTCTTTGTGACTACTGATGTTGTTAGATCCTGTTGAGTCAGTTAGTTATCACTGTTGTTGTTGTTAGTGCAGTTGAGTCGTTTCTGACTCATATTGACCCTGTATAGGATTTCTAAGGAGCATCTGGTGAGTTTGAACTGCCAACCTTATAGTTCAAACTGGCCTTGTGGTCCAGTGCTTTAGCTCACAGCGCCACACCAGGACTCCTACAAAATAAAACCATTCTGTCATGCACGTTTCTCACAGTTGTTATGCTTGAGCCTGTTGCTGCTGCCACTATGTTAATCCATCTTGTTGGGGGTTGGCTTCTTTTTTGCTAATCCTCCGCTTTTCCAAGCATAATGGCCTGCTTCAGGGACTCGTCCCACCTGTTAACATGTTGAAAGTATGAAAGATGAAGTCTTGCTATCCTTGACTCCAAGCATTCTGACTGAACGTCTTCTTAACACAAACCTGTTTGTTCTTCTGCTAGTTTGTGGTACTTTCAGTGTTCTTCTCTAACATCATAACGCAAATGTCACTTCTTCTGTAGTAATCCTTATTCATTGTCCAGCTTTCATGTGTGTATGACGTGATTGAAGTATATAATACCCTGGATTGGGTCAGGCACACCTTAGTCCTGTAACTGAAATTGCTCTTTAAACTTTAAAGAGCACTTTAAAGAGGTCTTATGCTTCAGATTTGCCTAGGTCCAGTACGTCATATGATTTCTTGACTGCTGCTGCCATGAGTGTTGATTGTGGATCCAAGCAAAGTAAAGTCTTTGAACAGCTCCAATCTTTTCTCCACAAATAGGAGACTAGTGTTCCCATGGCAGAATATCAAGAGACTCTGAGTGGTACAAATGGTTAGTGTGCTCAGATACTAACAGTAAGATTGGCGGTTTGAGTCCACCCAGAGTTCCCTCAGACAAAAGGCCTAGTAATTTACCTCTAAAAAATCAGCCATTGAAAACCCTATGATGCAGCTCTAATGTGACTCACATGACTTTGCCATGAGTCAGAATCGACTCAACCGGAACTGGTTTGGTATAGAGTTTTTCTGGCAGAATATTGTGGGAGAACCCCTCTCTGTCTTCCCATGTCTCTAGCCAACTTCACAGAGTCTGAATTCCCCTTTTAAGAGCACAGCAGAAGTGCTGAACTATAACTTACTTACCTTTCATCTCTCCTACCTCCTTCCTTCCAGTCTTGGTGTCTAAAGGTGGGTTTGACTGGGAAGAGTGTTGGAAATTCTCCCTTGCCTTAGGAAGGCAAGAACATCCACTCTTGGCACACATTAACTAGAGTGGATGGGTAGCTGCCAGAGCCAGTGGTTCTGTTTAGTCCAGTTGAATTCAACAGGTGTTTATTAGCACGTCACATCAAGCCTAAGGGATAAATTGTTGCAGACCGTAACTCCAAGAAGTCTACTTAGAGAGGTGTCTATGATAACCTGAAAAGGTTCTATATGAGCTAGGTTTTGAAGGCTAGATTTAATTACTTGTAAGGTAGAAGGAATAGCAGGTATGGTGGACTTGAGACAAAATTCATGTGGTATATGGTAGTAAAGGCAATGGTTATGAGCTTCACTCTAGTTTGTGACTGTCTCCCTTCTAACCTATAATGGCCTCATATTATATGATTCAGTTTTTTGTTTGTTAAAGGAGGATTTGTTATTGTTGTCAGGTGCCATCGAGTTGGAACCAACTCATAGCGACCCCATGCACAGCAGAACAAAACAATGTCTGTTCCTGGGCCAACCTCACTACCGCCGCCACACTTGACACCATCAATTATGCCACCTGGCCTATCCATCTTGTTGGGGGTCTTCCTCTTTTTCTCTGACCCTCCACCTTACCCAGCATGACATCCTTCTCCAGCAACTGTACTCTCCGGACAATGTGTCCAAAGTATGAGAGACGAAACCTAGCCATCTTGGCCTCCAAGGAGCACTCTGGTTGCACTTCTTCCAAAACAGATCTGTTGGTTCTTTTGGCAGTCCATGGCACTTTCAGTATTCTCCTCCAACACCACAACTCAAAGGCATCAATTCTTCTACGATCTTCCTTATTCACTGTTCAGTTTTCGCATCCATATGAGGTTATTGAAAATACCATGGCTTGGGTCAGGCGCACCTTAGTCCTCAAGCTGACATCTCTGTTCTTCAACACTTTAAAAATTTCCTGTGCAGCAGATTTGCCCAATGCAATACGTCATCTGATCTCTTGACTATTGTTTCCGCGAGTGTTGATAGTTGATCCAAGAAGAATGAAGTCCTTGACAACTTCAGTCTCTTCTCCATATACATATATACTTAAGATTAAGTATAATCTTGCAAGTAAAGGGCTTTCTTGTGCCAATTCTTAGCACATAGTAAACACTCAAAACTGTCTCCTACTGATCCAGCAATTATGTTGTGTACTTTTGTACATTTACCTGCAGAGTTTCCACACAGTGGCAAATTGGCGAACTGGAAATTTTATTATATTTTTAGTTCTCTTTTATTCTAATGGTGAAATAGTGTATTGTAGTCACAGTTGGTAGAAAACGGCTTGTTGACCCCCTCATCAGATGTCTACAGTGAAGCCTGGGACAGACAGGGCTAAAGAGCAAAGAGCTGTAAGTCCAAAAATGGCAGAGGGTGTGATGGGCAGCTTTCTTGAACCCATATAGAGAGAGCAAAGTTGCTGAATGCGTATGTGTATGTAGAAGCTGCCAGAATATGGTGGATCCTTAAAAATTATGTTAAGATTCCGAGTGAGGAATTCCACGAAGGATCTGGAAAATCCTTGGACTAGCTACAAGGGCTGAAATATTCCATGAAACCTAGATAAGAGTTGCTGAAGCCCTTCCTAGTAATTGGTCTTGGATCCTTCTTCACCGGTTGCATTTCTAACGCACATTTGGTATTCACTGTAGTGACTTTGAGAGCATTCACTGAAGTTCTGTAGGCAGATGCACAGTAGTACCATTAGAAAGACAGGTTGTGTGGAGTACAGGGTTTCATTCTTAACTTTGTTTGCCAGGGAAACAGCCGGTCAGTGTAAAAGCAACGTGGAACTGGGGTTGTTATTGTTGTCAGGTGCCATCGAGTCGGAACCGACTCATAGCGACCCCATGCACAGCAGAATGAAACAATGTCTGATCCTGGGCCAACTTCACTACTGCTGCCACACTTGACGCCATCAGTGACGCCACCTGGTTGATCCATCTCATTGGGGGTCTTCCTCTTTTTCTCTGACCTTCCATCTTACCCAGCATGACATCCTTCTCCAGAGACTGTTCCCTCCCGGACAATGTGTCCAAAGTATGAGAGTCGAAGCTTAGCCATCCAGGCCTCCAAGGAGCATTCTGGCTGCACCTCTTCCAAAACAGATCTATTGGTTCTTTTAGCAGTCAATTGCACTTTCAGTATTCTGCTCCAACACCAGAATTCAAAGGCATCAATTCTTCTACGATCTTCCTTATTCACTGTCCAGTTTTTGCATTCATATGAGGTTATTGAAAATACCATGGCTTGGGTCAGGCACACCTTAGTCCTCAAGCTGACATCTCTGCTCTTCCACACTTTAAAAATTTCCTGTGCAGCATATTTGCCCAATGCAATATGTCATCTGATCTCTTGACTGCTGTTTCCATGAGTGTTGATAGTTGATTCAAGAAGAATGAAGTCCTTGACAACTTCAATCTTTTCTCCGTTGATAAGAACTGGGGTAGGATGAGCCAAAACCAAAACCATATTCACTGTCATCCAGTTGATTATGACTCTGCGACTCAGCATAAGGTTTCCGAGACTAAATCTTTACAGGAGCTGACAGCTTCATCTTTCTCCCGCAAGGAGGCTGGTGGGTTTAAACAATCATAAACTAAGTAGGGATGACAGTAATTCATGTTTCTGAAGAATATGCCTACAGTTGATAAGTAACTTTTTTGAATTTTGGCTACACTTTTCATTTGTGAGCAGACTAGGAAAGCAGTATAGACTGGAGTCCCAGGTCTAGCTGCATCTATGAGACAAGCCTGGGAGGAAAATAAGTGATGCAGGCAGAGCCAGGGATCTTGGAATGCATGTGCACTCACAGCATCAGGCAGTTATCACTATGCAGGAGAGCAGGCCCATGGGTCCAGAGTTTTGGCATTTCCAAGAGAAACTGAAAATACAGAATTTTATATGAATCTTCCCACCTTACAATGTTAGCAACATATTCATGTTTTTTCCCAAGGTTACCATGGAAAACAAACAAAAAAGGCACTCTTTTGGGTCTTTGGAGTTTCTATTTGCATTGAAGGTAAATAAGTAGTGAGGAAAAAACTTACCCTGGGAGTTAGGTGACCCTGCTAAGTGCACTGGATTCTAGTGTATCTGGCATAGAACACCTACTCAGCATACTTCTATTGAATAAATAAACAACTTGGGGTAAACTTCCATTAGTTCTCAGGATTTTCATACATAGAATAGAATTGGCCTTCAAATTTCTTTTTTTTTTTAGCTGTAAGTCCTAGTGTGGCACTGTGGGATAAAACACAGGATCACAAGGTCTGTTTAAAACACAAGGTCAGCAGTTCACAATCACCAGCTGCTCCTTGGAAACCCACCCTATACAGGGTTGCTATGAGTTAGAACTGACTTGAAGGTGCTTAACAACAACTTAGAATCATGTTAAAATGTATGCCAAGCTCCTTGGAGAACCCATGTCTCCAGCCCTTTCCCTTCCCTCCCAAGCTTTCCCCAAGTCCCTAGGGTTACAGTCTTAGCATTATAGATGGATGATTTGCTTAGAGTTGAGGAAGGTTTAAGGAATAAAAAGAAAATGTCTATTTTTATGCTTCCAAACAAAACCAACTCTGTTAGGCCTGTTCCTTCTTTCTTCTATAATGATTAATAGATTTTTACTTAATGTTGCTAGATTCATTGATTACATAATACAGGTGATCTAGATGATGCCTTGAATTGCAACAAAGATATTTTTAAAAGAACATAGTGATATTATTCCTAGACAGCCATTTTTCCCTATAGAAGTTAACATAGCATGGTACATGCAACCGTGTGGGCATTTCTGTTTAAAGTGATGGAGAGAGAGGATGGGCCTATCACAGGATCTTGTTTTGTAGCACATTCTGGTAATATCTGTCATTTCTTTTTTTTTAACATGAAAGTTTTCATTGTCTTTGGCAGAAATGTTCTTGTCATTGTCAGAAATCAATTCAAAAGAACTTAAGCTGAAAAAAAAACAAAATACTGACTGCCATCTAGTTGATTCCAACTCGTAGCAGCCACACAGGACAGAGTTGAATGACTCTGCACAGTTTCCAAGGCTGTAAATCTTTTTGAAAGCAGACGGCTTTTATCTTTTTTTCTAAGGAGAGGCTGCTGGGTTTGAATGCCCTAACCTTTAACTCACTGCGCCACCAGTGCTCCTTAAGCTCATCTTTTCTTTAGGTTCAGAGGATTTTTGGAACTCGGGGGAAGAAGTGTTTTGAGCCTCTGGAGGACTGTATTTTGGCCAAGAAAGACCAGGAAACTCCCCAGGCAGAGATCAGAGTCCACATAGCCTCTTGGGTCAGATTCACTTAGAGCAGCAAGTTTTTTTTTCTTTGCTGATTGGCTTTTTTCTCTAGATTGAGAGCTCATGGTAGTAATTTAACACCCAAACTGAACTGTAGACACTCTTCATCCCAATTTCTACTTCCCAGAGCACAAAGAAATGTCTTGATTGGTGTTACTGGTCTAGCCTTGCTGAAGAGCAGGAAAGATTTGGCATTCCATAGTTGGAATATGATTGGGGAAAAATTAAGAATTACATGTTGTTGATGCTGTCACTGTATCCATTCTGACTTCATAGAGACCCTATATAGGGTTTCTGAGGAGCAGCTAATGAGTTTGAACCACCGACCTTGAGGTATAAACTGACCTTGTGGTTCGGTGGTTGTCTTCCAGCACCACATTAGAACTGATGTTGTTGTTGTTGTTAGGTGCCATCGAGTCAGCACTGACTCATAGCGACCCCATGCATTGCAGAACGAAACAATGTCCGATCCTGGGCCAACCTCAATACTGTTGCCACATTTGAGTCCGTCAATGCTGCCACCTGGCCAATCCATCTCAATGAGGGTCTTCCTCTTTTTCTCTGCCCCTCCATCTTACCAAGCATGATATCCTTCTCTAGTGACTGTTTCCTCCTGACAATATGTCCAAAGTATGAGAGACGAAGTTTGGCCATCTTGGCCTCTAAGGAGCACTCTGGCTGCACTTCTTCCAAAACAGAACTGTTGGTTCTTTTGGCAGCCCGTGGCACTTTCAATATTCTCCTCCAACACCATAATTCAAAGGCATCAATTCTTCTACGATCTTCCTTATTCACTGTCCAGCTTTCGCATCCATATGAGTTTATTGAGAATACCATGGCTTGGGTCAGGCGCAACTTAGTCCTCAAGCTGACATCTTTGCTCTTCAACGCTTTAAAAAGTTCCTGTGCAGCAGATTTGCCTAATACAATAAGTCATCTGATCTCTTGACTGCTGCTTCCGTGAGTGCTGACAGTTGATGCAAGAAGAATGAAGTCCTTGACAACTTTAATCTTTTCTCCGTTGATAAGAATGTTGTTTATTGGTCCAGTGGTGAGGATTTTTGTTTTCTTGACATTGAGATGCAATCCATACCGAAGGCTGTGCTCTTTGATCTTCATCAATAAGTGTTTTATGTCCTCTTCACTTTCAGCAAGCAAGGTTGTATCATCTGCATATGGCAGGTTGTTAATGAGTCTTCCTCAAATCCTGATGCCACGTTTTTCTCCATAGGACCCAGCTTCTCGTATTATTTGCTTAGCATACAGATTGAATAAGTATGGTGAAAGAATACAACCTTTTCGCTCACCTTTCTTAATTTAAAAAACATTCAGTGTTCCCATGCTCTGTTCGAACAGCTGCTTCTTGGTCCAGGTACAGATTCGTCATGAGTACAATTAAGTGTTCTGGAATACTCATACTTCTCAATGTTGTCCGTAGCTTGTCATGATCCACACAATCGAAAACCTTTACGTAGTCAATAAAGCATAGGTAAACATCTTTCTGATATTCTCTGCTTTCAGCTAAGATCCATCGGACATCAGCAATGATATCTCTCATTCCACAGCCTCTTCTGAATCCGGCTTGAACATCTGGAAGTTCTCTGTCAATGTATGATTATAGCCGTTTCTATATTACCTTTAGCAAAACTTTACTCACTTGAGATATCAAAGAGATTGTCCGATGATTATCTCATTCCGTTGAGTCACCTCTCTTTGGAATGGACACAAATATGGATCTCTTCCAATCAGTTGGCCAAATAGTTGTCTGCCAAATTTCTTGGCAGAGATGAGTGAGTGCCTCTTGTGCAGCCCCACTTGAAAGATTTCAATTTTTATTCTATCAATTCCTGGTGCCTTGTTCTTTGCCAGTCAATGCCGTCAATGCACTTTGGACTTCCTCCCTGAGTATCATTGGCTCTTGATCATATGGTACCTCTTGAAATGGTTGAACGTTACATTTCCTTTTGGTACAATGATTCTGTGTATTCCTTCCATCTTCTCTTGATGCATTCTGCATCATTCAATAACTTGCCCAGAGAATCTTATAATAAGGAAAGTCAAGGCTTGAATTTTTTCTTCAGTTCCCCCAGCTTGGGAAATGCTGAGTGTGCTCTTCCTTTTTGGTTTTCTGGTTCCAATTCTTTGCACATTTTATTATAATATTTGGCTTTATCTTCTCAGCTGATCTTTGAAATTTTCTGTTCAGCTCTTGGACCTCCTCATTTCTTCCATTTGCTTTAGCATCTCTACACTAGAGAGCAAGTTTCAGTGTCTTTTATGACATCCATTTTCACCTTTTCCTTCTTTCTTGTCTTATTAATGATTTTTTGCTCTCATCACGTATGATGTTCTTGATGTCATCCCACAACTCTTCTGGTCTTCGGTTTTTAGTGTTTAATGTATCAAATCTGTTCTTCAGATGATCTCTAAATTCAGGTGGAATAAAGAACTGTTGTTACTTACCATATAATCAGATGGCAAACATACATTTGCAGAGTAGAACTGTACCCCATAGGGTTCTCAAGGTTGCTCCCTTTCAGAAGCAGATTGCCAGACCTGTCTTGTGCAGCACCTCTAGGTAGATTCAACACCCAGCTTGTTGACAAGTAGTTGAATGCTGAACTGTTTGTGCCACCCAAGACACTAAGAATTATATGTTGTTGTTGTTATTAAGTGCTATCGAGTCAGTTCCGATCCATAGCGACCCTGAACAGGGTTTCCGAGGCTGTAAATCTTTATGGGAGCAGAAAGCCTCATCTTTCTCCCACTGAGCAGCTGGTAGTTTCGAACTGCTGACCTTGCGGAATTATATAGTACATAGACATAAGAGTTCCCTTGGGCTAGGTGTCTTCTACGTCTCTCCACTGCTATCCCACACAAAAGTCAATAAAAGAATCAATTATTTAAATTATGAGTCTTGGACATTGAAGAATGTTAAGTTCTGTCTGATTTTCTTGTTTCCTTCTTGCAACCTCAAGTGATCATTATAAAAAATAAAAAAGCTTTTTAAAAATTGTATTTATTGAATAGTTGATATTGCATAGTAGGTGTTGAATGAATAAAAGTATCCAGTTTTATGTTTCTCTTCTTAGAATATTTTCTCCATATCTATCTTTTAAGCTACTTTTCTTTTCTTTACAAAACAAAATTAACTTGCTACTTAGGCAGTTTTGTGTACTGAAAGGGAACTAAACAAGGTCTAAGCCCTGGATTCTAGTTTCATTTGCAAACCATTTATTTGCTGGATAATCTTTGACAAAATGGTGATTCCTTCAATCTGTTTCCTTACTGTTTTTATTATTATGGACCGTCAAGTTGGTTCTGGCTCATAGAGACACCGTATAGGGCTTCTTAGTAGCTACTGGTGAGTTTGAACTACAAACCTTGCAGTTAGTAGGTTAGCAGTCCAGTACTTATCATACAGTGCCACATCAGGATTCATTATTTAGTAAAATTAAAATCATAGTAGTAACCTTTTTGAGCACTGGATTATGGTGAAGATTAAATGAGAGAATATATATAAACATGATAGTTTTTGGGTGTTGTCTTTTCTTTTTTTCATACTAAAGGATATAGTTCCTGATCTCTGCTTTTAATAGAGAAGTTACTATTTTTAAATACTTACCTTTAATAACAGCCACTATCATTTTTCTCTAAGAATAGATAGGGTTGCTTGTAAAGCATTTTAAAAGTATGTATGCTAGTAAATGATGGATTATTTTAAAGCCAAATACTATCTTGGGGGAGATTTTATAGCTTCCCAAATCTGATGACTTTCTTGGACACTTTGGAGAAATAGCTGGAATGTCCTAATGGAAAACGGACAAATGGCTTGACCTAGTGAAATAAGATCAAATACAGATTCTTACCTGATGCTCTAGTGTTGTTCCACCTCCACCTCCACCTCAAATAGACACCAAAGGAGGACCACCTCCATGGAGGTAAAAGGTTCGCTCTATCATGATCATTTGTAGCTTGCTCTCAGTGAGTTTATATGGTTGTAAAGTATTTAGGATGCAAAGAAACGAATTTCAGCACAGGACAGGCATTAGAATCTTAATACCTAAGCCTATAGAAATATTTGCTGTACCATTATAGAGTATATGAAAATAACTAAAAAGTAATCAAAGAAATATTCTTATGCCTTGATCTTGGCATGTAGCAAATGAGGATTATAGAAGCATTGTTGTTGCTAAGTGCCGTCCAGTCAGTTTGACTCATAGTGACCCTGTATGGGGTTTCTGAGGAGTGGCTGGTGAGCCTGAACTACCGACCTTGCAGCTCAAACCAACTTTGCAGTCCAGTGTATTAACCCACACCACCACATCAGAAGTGTAGGAGTAGTGATTTTTGTTTATATGAAATCAAACTGTCTTGTGTTTTATACTTGACAGCATCTTCCCCATAGCTTTGTCATTGCCCATATTTGCTGTGCTTTCTCTTCTGCCACCTGTCAAATTTGAAAACCAGTTTAATTTCTAACTCTGGTTTCTTAATCTCTAATACCATGACTTTTTTTTTTTTTTTTTAATTTTTTTTTTGTGTGTGAATTATGTGATAGTTTACATGGTAGAACAGTAGTTTTACATTCAGCCTATCTTACATTGCCATGGTTACAATTCCCTCCATGCATCATCAGCCAACCAAAGGGTATATCATACAAGCCTGCCCCACCCCACCCCCCACCCCGGTCATCAACACAGAGCCCCTCTCCCTCTCTGGGTCTAAACTCCCAGCTGCTCCATGTTTCCACGTCATTGTGTCTGCCTCCATCTCAGGCTTCACTGATTCTCTGGGTAGGGTCCCACTCTCCTTTCTTCTCCCTTCGTGGTCCCAAGGACCTCCGCTCCTAGACTGGAAAGTTAATCACTCCCCTCCTTGCTCCATAACGTCTACCTTTACATTTCCAACACTTACCAGCAGTCCTGATAACAATTATTCACTATTGTATCACATGAGACCTATCCCATTTCCTTTCATCAGCCCCACCCAGACAGATTGGATACTACTCAGTGGAGACTCTGCCTTTCTCCACGCCCTCTGGATCTAGGTTCCCTTTTGAAAGCTTGTAAGCCAGTCACTAATACCATGATTTTTTAACCCACCACTCCTCAAATTAACAGTTAGCTACATATATATGTACACATTTGCAGACAACTATGTAGGTAATTGTTATTGTTGTTAAGCATGTCATCAAGTCCATTACGATCCATAGAGACCCCACATATGGTTTCTGAGGAGCATCTGGTGAGCTTGAACCTCTGACCTTGGAGTTCAAACTGACTTTGCAGTCCAGGGCATTAACTCACTGTGTCATAGTTGTTGTTAAGTGCCGTCGAGTCTGTTCCATAGCAGAATGCATAATTTCCATATGATTTTTAGGAATATGGCTTAATTGAGTTTTTTGTTTCCTGTTTGAAGGTTTTTGAATTGCTTTTATAAACTGCTGAATGTTAAGGGCTAGAGTGTGCTTGCCAAATAATCTCATTTAGTGCATGCATGTTATTTTTGTCAGTAATTCAGACTGGTTTCATAGGAGCAGACTTTCTGAATAGACATTTTAAAAATTAAGTGAAAAGTCATTAACAGCAAATTATACCAGAGATTTTATGCCCCACGTGGGAGACTGACTGTATATACTGAATAGTCATTTGTTCCTTTAGTTTGCTGTAAATATAGTCAGTTAAGTTCATTCTTTAAAACAACAAACAACTGGATCACATTTGTTGTGTAATTGGTAAAGTGACTTGAATTTTAACAGTTTGACCTTTCAAAGCACATATGATAATTTTGGAACACCTAGAAAGAAATGTGATCGATTCTGATTGGCTTGATCTACTGTTTTATCAGCTTGTCATTTTCCTTTCCTCACAGATCTAAACAGAACTAAGAAAAAAGAGCTTTCACAATCACAGCAGATGAAGACCCACTGATAAATCGGTCAGGATTTTTGCCTGCCCTCCAAAGAAAAGGTAACTGACAGCTGAATCAATGCAATGCTTCTAAGTAGAGTTTGAATTATACCTAATTACGGTGGCTTTCTTATTATACAATTATTTTAAAATATTTAAGTAAGATCTTGAAATTCAAGCATAATCATAAATATGATCTAACTACTATGAAATAACAGTGAATTCAGACATACAAATATTATAAGATGCTTGCTTCTACTCATTTGTCAGCACAGAAACTGCTAACTATCTCTGAAATATGTTAAACTTCCAGCAGGGTTTAGAAATAGAACCCGCACTCTTCAACTCCCTAAGTCACACGTACCCTTTCTCGGGAAGTTCTCCAGAGGTGTGCTCTTATGTTTCTCTCCAGGACCACTTCTTCCAGTTCCTGAAGCAATACAGATTTAGCTGTTCAGGGATAGAGATGATCCTAACACAGAATAAAAAACAAGCAGAAGTTCTTCAGGCATACCTTTTGTGCCCTGTTCTGTGCCCAGCATGGCAGACTACTCTGTGCCCATGAGTAGTCCTCAGTCATTACAGAGAGAGCAGGCAGCGTTAGTGGGGCTTTTCACTACTCAGGCATCATTGTGCATTTACTGTTTGTGTGGGGGGCTAAATTTCAGGTAATGTGAAAAAGAGAAAAACTTCATGGACAAATTTTTAGTTTAAAACAAGATTCAGCTGTCCTTCAGCTCATGAAAGAAATCAACATGGTGGAGAAGTTAACATGCAGTTTAAGATGAGCCACTTAAGGAATAAACTTAACAAAATCAAAATGGGGAGACCAAAGGAGCTTCAGCATCTGCATTCGATCAGCTACATACTGATGCAACAGATAAGATGATCCAATCAGGTTTTAGATAACTGCAGCCAAGGTAGAAATGTTTTGGACGTTGTGCACATTCATCTGTAAATAAAACATTTCAGTCTACTGAGCCTAAACAGGAGCTTCAGCAGGGATGTAAGGTGAAGTGAGAAAAAGGGACTGAGTAGCTTGGAAGTCTACACATTTATAATAAGTCCTTAAAAGTTGTTGATCTAAAGCTGGAGGTTCATCTATACAGAGTTGTGTTTTGATGATCATCAGTCATCACAGTGGATGGCATTTGTGATGGTATGTCCAGAGGTACCAGAGAAGAGAGAACAAAGGGCTTACCTACATAGTGGTTAACATATGGCACTAGTGGAATTGGGGCAGAGAGTTGGAAGGATGTGCGTTTGACAAGAAGTGCCAGAGTTGTTACTAAGTGCTGTTGAGTCTGTTCTGACTCATAGTGACCCTGTATAGAGTTTCCAAAGAGCGAGCAGCTGGTAGGTTTGAACTTCCAAACTTGAGGGTAGCATTCCAGTGCTTATCCTACACCAGGAGTCCAAAGAAGCTTATTAATCCATAATCATTTATCGAGCTTCTATTATATATCTATGGATTGTCCTTGAAGAAAAAAAAGAGAAAAGTAGGATTAGATTTCCACTGAATATAATTATGATTTAAGTGTTTATAAAAGCATGTTGCTGTTAAATGCCTTGTGCCAAACCAAGGAGTCACACACAATCTTCCTTCGATAAGCAGCAACATTCTCTACACCTCTGACACTACTTTACCAACTCAGGGCTTCTTTGTTGTCTTTGTTAACTGCTGTCAAGTTGGCTCCGACTCATAGCGACCCTGTATAGGGTTTCTGAGGAACAGCAGGTAGATTTGAACTGCCGACTTTGTGGTTCGCAATTCAGTGCTGATCCTACAGTGCCACACCAGGATTTCAGATTCCTATGTTAGATGATAGTGTTGTTGTTGTTAAGTGCTGTCAAGTCAGTTCCTAGCCATAGTGACACTATATAAGGTTTCCAAGGAGCAACTGGTGAGTTTGAACTGCCAATCTTGCAATTCAAACAGACCTTGCAGTCCAGCGCATTATCCCGCAGTGCCACATTAGGACTCCTAGATGATAGTAAGTGGTTAGGAAAAAACAGATCAGTTTAGGAGAATTCAGAATGCTCTTGAGGGGTAGGGTTCACAGTTTTAAATGTGGTCAACTTTCTGACTTTTTCACAAGGTGACATTTGAGCAGGGGGGTTGAAAGAGTGGGCCTTTGAGTGATTTTTCAGTACTACCTAAAGCAGGAGCCTGCCTGGACTGTCTGAGAAACTGAAAGGCAGTGGCCAGAGCTAAGTGAGGGAACCAGCTGGAGAAGGGAAGGAAATGGAGTCAGAGCGATCATAGGACCTGTATATGGGGGCCCTTTTTGGACCATTGAGTAGATTTTGACTCTTCCTCTGAGAGAAACAGAAAGCCATTGGAAACTTCTGAGTAGAGAAATGACTTGATCTGACTTTTGTAGTCTATAGGAGACAAGGTTAAGTGCAGTGAAGCCAGTTAAGTGTCTATGGTAATAACCCAGGCAAGAAGATGTTGCCTCTCCTTCCAAAGTTTTAAAGGAACTGAAATCTAGACTACAATGAAATTTTTCTTTGATTTTCAAATGTTAGCAATTAATTTAAGGAAAAAAAACAAACAAAAAAAACCCAGACAAGTCAAGTCAAAGTCAGGTGTGGACTGGATTCTGCTTGCTGACAGTGTTTTGTTGTGTGCCGTGGAGTTAGTTCCGACTCATAGCAACCCTGTACAGGGTTTTTGAGGTTGTAGATCTTTATGGGAGCAGAAAGCCCCATCTTTCTCCCTCAGAACAGCTGGTAGTTTCAAACTGCTAACCCTGAGGTTAGTAGCCTGTTTCGTAACTGCTACGCTACCAGAGCACCTTGCTAGCAGTGTGCTACTGACTATGAAATGATCAGTGAAGGGACTCAGAGGGAGATACGTACTGTGCGCTGGGTGAAGTGGGGGAGGGTTGATTTGAGACTGAAATGAAGCTTGGCTTTGATTATTATGTGAAACAGAAGGAAAGTAAATGGTAATGGCATGTAACCATTTACAATGGCCCAAAAGTAGGAACGTCATAAATGTCTACTAACTGAGCGTTTAAACAGAATGTTGTATATCCTGTGGAACATTATTCAGCCATAAAAAGGAATCTTTATTACAGATACTGTATACTACAACATGGGTGAATATTGAAAACATTATGCTGAGTGAAAAGCAAGACACATAAAGCCATATATTACATGATTCCATTGATATTAAGGAGTCCTAATGGGGTGCCATAGGATAAGCACTCAACTTCAAGGTTGGATTGAACTGGGAGGTCAGCAGTTCAAACTTGCCAGCCTCTCCTTGGAAACCCTATGCAGGGTCACTATGAGTTGGAACCGACTCAATGGCACTGAACAATAACAATAACAATAACACCATTGATATGAGTTGTCCAGAATAGCAAATCTGTAAAGACAGAAAGCAGATGAGTGCTTGCTAAGGGCTATAGGGGTGTTAGGTGGTGGATGGTAAGTGACACTTTAGTGGGTACTTGTTGTCTTTGGGGGTAATGAAAATATTTGTGACTTACATAGTAGTGATTGTTGCATGATATTATGAGTGTACTTAATGCCACTGAATTATACACTTTAAAATAGTTAAAGATTGGATTCTGTTTTACGTAAATTTTATTTCCATTTTTTAAAAAAGGTCATGGCATTCAGAAAAAATATTTGTGGGATATGTATTTTGTGTCTTGGACACAGTAAGTAGCCGTTTTGCTGGCTTGTCATACTGTGGTAGGTTTGTGTACTGTGATGCTAGAAACTCTGCCGCTAATGTTTTCAACACAAACAGGGTCACCCAGGGTGCACAGGTTTCAGTGGAACTTCTACACTAAGACAGACTAGAAAGAAGAACTGGTGATCTGCTCCTGCAAAAGACTGGTGAGTGACAATCAGATGGCTATCAATGGAATGTTGATAGAATGCTGTATTGAAGATAAGCCCCTCAGGTTGGAAGGCAGTGAAACTATGCCTAGAAAGAACTGCCTCCTCAAAGTAGAGTTAACTTTAATGATACGGATGGAGTAAAGCTTTCAGGACCTTCATTTGCTAATATGGCATGTCTCAAAATAAGAAGAAACAACTGTTCGCATCCATTAATAAGTGGATATGGAGTGTATGAAAAGTGAATCTAGGAAAATTGTAACTTTTCCTAAGAAAATGAAACACATAAAGATCAATATCCTAGATACTGGTAAACTCAAATGACCGTTTTGAATCAGACAGTCATGGTCTACCTTGCCAGTAATGACAAATTGGAAAGGAATCGCATCCAATTTGTTGTAAAAAAGAACATTTCAGGCTCAATCCTGAAATATAACACTATCAGTGATACATCTACAAGGAAAACTTCTAAAATTTTTGTGCCAGCCACTAAAGCAAAAGATGAGAAATTGAAGATTTTTACCAACTTCTGCACTCTGAAATTGATCAGATATGTGATCAAATGCATTGATAATTATTGGCGATTATAATGCAGAAGTTGGAAACAAAGAAGGAACAATAGTTGGGAAATAAGGCAACTCTTGGACACCAAAGTACAACTTTGGATATATTCCATCTCAATTTAGAAACCAGCTCAAAAACAGATTTCACACATTGAACACTAATTACCAAGGACAAGATAAATTATGGGATAACATCAAAGATAGCATACATGAAGAAAGCAAAAAGTCTTTAAAAAGACAGGAAAGAAAGACCAAAATGAATGTGAGAAGAGACTTTGAAACTTGCTCTTGAATATAGAGTAGCTCGAGAGAACAGAAGAAATTATGTCAAAGAGCTGAACAGATTTCTAAGGGCAGCTTGAGAAGACAACATATTATAATGAAATGCACAAAAACCTGGAGTTAGAAAACCAAAAAGGAAGAACATGTGTGGCATTTTTCAAGCAGAAAGAATTGAAGAAACAATCTTGACTCGAGATTCTGAAGGAGTCTATGGGCAAAATATTGAACAGCACAAGAAGTATCAAAAAATAAAAATAAAAAATGGAAAGAATACACAGTCACTGTACCAAAAATACTTGGTTGATGTTAAGCCATTTCAGGAAGCAGCTTATGATCAAGAACTGATGGTACTGAAGGAAGAAATCCAAGCTGAATTGGAGGCATTGACAAAAAAAAGCCTCCAGGAATTGATGGACTATCAATAGAGATATTTGAACAGACTGATGCATCACTGAATGTGTTCATTCATCTACTCTAAGAAATTTGGAAGACAGCTGCCTGGCCAAGCAGTTGGACGAGATCCTTAGTTTTGTCCATTCCTAAGAAAGGTAGTACAATGGAATATGGAAATTATTGAACAAATTAATATTACGTACAAGTGAAATTTTTACAAAGATAATGTAAAAATGGTGGTAGCAGTATATTCACAGCTGCCTGAAATTCAAGCAGGATTCAGAAGAGAATGTGGAACAAGGGATATCAGTGCTGATGTTAAGATGGGTCTTGATTTTAAACATAAAAGAAATATGTTTACTTGTGTTTTATTGATTATGCAAAGTCATTCGACTGTGTGGATGATAAATATGGATAACATTCTGAATAATGGAAATACTAGAACACTTCGTTGTTCTCCTGGGGAATCTGTACATAGACCAAGAGGCAGTAGTTTTAACAGAACAGGGGGATAATATGCGATTTAAAAATCAGGAAAGATGTGAATCAAGATGTCATCTTTTCACTATACTACGTCTTCAAACTGATGTTTCCCGATTCAGCCATGTCCCGCAAAGCAAAACTGAAATAGAGTCTAATTTGTAAAATATCGAGTGAACTGAAATTGGAAAGGGGAAAATTACAGTTCAGTACCCTGCTGGAAACTCATTCTCACTCTTAGAAAACAAGGGCAGCGTGTGCATTGAATAGCAACTAAGTCTCTTGACTGGTAGTCAGAAACTACACGATCCTGCTGAAAGATAGGGGCTGATTGTGAATTCAGCTAAAATGTTCAAAAGCAAAGGTATTAGTTTGAGGATTAAGGTGCACCTGATCCAAGCTGTGTTATTTTCGATTGCCTCATATGTATCTGAAAGTTGGATATTGAATATCACTGTAGAAGAATTGATGCATTTGAGTTATGGTGTTGGAAAAGAATATTAAAAGTACTATGGACTGCCAGAGAAACAAACAAACAAAAAAATCTGTGTTGGAAGAGTACAGCCAGAACGCTCTTTCTTTAGAATCCATGATGGTGAGGTTCATGTCTCATACTTTGGATATATTAGGGAGGACCAGTCCCTGAAATAGGATATCATGCTTGGTAAAGTGGAAGATCAGGGAAAAAGAGAAATACCCCCAACGAAGTGGACTGACACAGTGGCAGCAGCAATGGACTCCAATATAACAATAATTGTGAGGATGGCTCAGGACCAGGGCAGTGTTTTATTTGGTTGTGCATGAGGTTACTATGATTCGGAACTGGTTCTATGATGCCTAACAATGATAACAACAAGTATTTGTGTATTGTTCAGCGTTAACACCCTTTTTATGTAAGGCTTTAAAATTTGGTCTTTTCTAACAATTTGTTACAGCTAATGAACGTGTTTGTATGCAGCTACACACATATGATTAAGAAAACTAAAAATTCAAGGTTTTGAGCTGATTGGCAAATGATACATTTGCAGAAGGAATATGTGTACAGGTTAAATTTTTAAAAAGATAATTATCCTTATCTTTAAAACCTCGAGTTCTTAATTTTGCACTTGACTGTCAGCAATTCCAGCCATTGAGCTGGTGAATTCAATTTACTCCTTCCACTGTTTTTTCTCTGCTGGAATACTGATGTTTTCATGGCAGACCTTAGGTATTTCACTAGCGGGAACACAGTTAAAGGAAAGATATTGCCCCATATGCAGAAGAGACCCCTGGCTATGCCTCCAGGAGAGAGAAGGAGGAGGATAGATGTGGCTCAGAAGAGGAGAGGGGTTATGAACAAAGGCTCAGCCAATTTTAGGAGAAAATAAAGAAACCAAAGTCAAAGCATTTCTGATTCAGTGGATTTGTGTTTCTTTGTATAAAATGACTTCTGTTTTATGGGATTGATAATGGAAAATTTCCTTTACCAGCCCTGTAATTGTTACAGATGAATATACGTAGTATTGTAGTTGTTGTTGTTTGTTGTTATTTGCCATCGAGTTGGTTCTGACTCATAGTGACCCAGCATAGGGTTTCCAAGAAGCACCTGGTGAGCTTGAACTGCAGACCATGCGGTTGAAATGACCTGTAAGTAGAGCACATTAACCCACAGCACCATTCCAGTACTCAGTACTGTAGTAGTTGATTTCAATTTTTTTAAAATGTTGCATTGGGTCTGGTGGTTTCAGGGGGGTTCCCAAATAAAAAAGGTTGGTTGAGTGGGGTGTTGCATCTTAGAAAACTTTTGGGCAGTTTTAGTCATTTTACATTAAACCAGCTTTTAAGACTGGAAAGATTAATTTTTGTGTGTGTTTAGTGATGTCTTTGGCCTTTGAACAAAGGCATTTTACTAGTGAATCTTCTGGGCAAAGAATCCTTTTTGTAAAGAGAGACCTTATTACCTTTGGCACCTACTGGGAACATCCCTAAATTTGGATGATGAAGTAAGACTGTATTTTAAATACATCCTTGGAAGGGTTGAAATGCTCAGAATTTGGCAGCATTTCACTTCTGACGGCCCAGTTCTTAATCCATATGCAGTCTAATTGGTGGCAACAGCTTTTTCCATAAGAGCCTTTCATGAATTAATCATTTCCCCCACATCCTACTTTTCTCATATACTGAGGGAAATTACTATGCTTTCTTCTCCCTGGTGCCTAGCATATGGTAGGCAATCAAAAAATGTTTGATAAATTGAATCCCCATTATTCAAACCTTATAAAGCATATCATTTAAATGTGCAGACAGACATTGATGCTTCTCAGAGCTACTGCACATCATTAGAAATAAACTGGTAGGAGAGGTGATTAATATCATACAACGTTATTACTCTGTTAAAATATGATATTGAATGACTATAAATTGTATTGGCGATTTTCTTTTATATTTATTTGGAGTGGAGCAGGTAGTAAGAGGGCACCAAGTTCTTTATTATGACCTAGTAGGTAAAGCAGTTCGAAACTACCAGCCGCTCCGCGGGAGAAAGATGAGGCTTTCTACTCCTGTAAAGATTTACACCCCTTGGAAACCCTGTACAGGGTCGCTATGGGTCGGACCCGACTCGATGGCACTTAACAACAACAGTAGGTAAAGCAAAGTATTTAAGTTTCTGTTGTAATCTTACTGCGATCTTTGTATAAGGAGTGCTTTTAAAATATTGTTAGGCTGCGAACCTTAAAGTCAGCAGTTCAAAACTACCAGCTGTTCTGCAGGAGAAAGATGAGGCTTTCTGCTCCCGTAAAGATTTACAGCCTCGGAAACCCTATACAGGGTCACTATGAGTCGGAATCGACTCCTCCACAAGTAACCCCCACCACCCCTCTGTGATACCGTGAATTTACATGGTACAATTTTTCTGTCTAAAGTCTTGGTGGTGGCGGTGGTGAGTGCCATTAAATGGAGACCGACACATAGCAACTCTATAGGGAGCAGCTGGTGGCTTTGAACCACCAACCTTTTGGTTAGTAGTCCAATACTTACCCTACAGTGCCACACCAGGACTCCGAAGTCTTCTTAACTTCCCCCAGATGTATGGGTGGTGGTGTTGTTGATAAATGCCATCAAGTCCATTCCGACTCATAGCTACCCTGTATAGGGTTTCCAAGGAGTGGCTCATGGGCTTCAACTGCCGACCTTACAATTAGCAGTACAGTGCTTATCCTACAGCTCTACAACAGGTTGTTGTTATTGTTAAGTGCCGTCGAGTCAGTTCGACCCATAGCAACCCTGTACAGGGTTTCCTAGGCTGTAAATATTTATGGGAACAGAACGCTTCATCTTTCTCCCACGGAGAGGCTGGTAGTTTCGAACTGCTGGCCTTAAGGTTTGCAGCCCGATTTGTAGCCACTACGCTACCAGAGCTCCTTCTACAGTAGGTGGGGTCATGCAAATAGGGTGTACAGGACTCTAATGCTGAGAGTGGTTAGTTTTGCCATCCTGTTAGGTTTAAAAGTAGCCTTCTGAAAAGCAGAAACAGATGATCCCAGCACCATCAAGAGATAAGAATCAGGAGTAGAATGTGAGATCCCTACCTGGAAAAGTGGGTACAGCAAAGGTGGCATCATTGAGAGACAGGCAACTGCAGGCTTCCTGGTCCATGGACCAAGTAAAGCTGTGTGCTTATGGGCAGAGAGGTTAGCTTACATAATGTGCTCTTTGGGTATTTACAGATTGGCCAAAGGAGCTTTGTAACTCTTCAGCACTGGCTTAGAGGCTGAAGGCAAGAACGAGATGTGCCTTCAGCATGACAGAGAATAGGCATTCCTGACTGAAGAACTGCTGCATCCTGAGATGTTCCTGCTCCTGTTCACTTCCCTAATAAATGCCCTAATCCTGACTGTTGTCTATGAGTTCTGTTTGGCCATAGCAACAGATTATCTAATCCAAATGTGAAGCAGAGAGTGCTATGGGAGGGATGGTTGTTATCAGAATAGGATAAAGAAGGTTGTAGGGTGGAGGCATGTGTGACCTTCACCTCATGGAAATTGGCATTGGGCTGATTTTGAGTTTGATTCTTCTCCCTTGTGAAGCCAGGGGAAGTCAGACATGAATTCCCTGCCGTTTTGCATCCTTCCATGGTACTGTTTACGTTTCTGCAAGGCTCAGTAATTCTTGACAGTGCCCACACAGAACTCACAGACAATACTCATGAGTATGGAGTTTATTAGGGATGTTAACAGGTTATTTAGGATTTAGGATTTATTTAGGATCAGAAAAGCGCAGTTCTTGTATGGACAGCCTCTTCTTAGCCATGCCCGCAGGCCGGCCTTTCTCTGGTGTTCAGCTTCTCAACCTCTTAGTCCCTTGTCCTCTGGCTTTTTAGCACTGCCGATAAATGCACAGAGGTGTACTCCATACCTTCAGCAAGTCTCCTGCCAGAAGACACTCAGCTTTCTTGTTCCATGAACTAGGAAGCCCAGCATACTCCGGTCTTCTGGTTTTGCTGCAGTCACCACTTCTCTCCAGTATCTCGGTTGGTTGGTTGGTCTGACTTACCATAGACCAAGTGGTAAAAGAAAGATATGAGCTTAGGGCTTCCAGTTTACATCTTAAGCGCTAAATAAAAAAAAATAAAACAAACAACTCAAAGTTTCCACCTGTGTCTTGGAAGAAAGCCTTATTTCAAGAGCTGTTGTTGCTGAAAACCAAACCTAAAGTCTTATCATAAGAGTGGCAGAATTATAGCACCAACTGAATTCCAAGCCCCAAATGGTGTCTGATGTTACAGTGAGGATATTGATTGGAAAGAAATGGGATCCTGAAGCTTGATATAGTGACATATGGACAGATATCAGGAATTTAGGGACACTGAATCTATACATTCTGTTGAGTTCACTATTGGAAATATTACCACCTCTCCCATCTGAAGAGATCACTTCATCTTTGTCTGCTGATTCCTGTTCAGCAAGACTATTATCTGCCCATGTTTGATGAAATTAATCCAGCTGTGTTTGCTGAGATATGGTACCTAGGGCATTGCCTGAGGCAAATGTCTTGCAAGATACTGCTGAATGCTCCCAGAAAACACCCTTACTATTACTTATTGCTTATAATTAGACCTGAGTGGAAGACCCCCAACGAGATGGATCGGCCAGGTGGCATCATCGATGGTGTCAAGTGTGGCAGCGGTAGTGAGGTTGGCCCAGGATCAGACATTGTTTCGTTCTGCTATACATGGGGTTGCTATGAGTCGGTTCCAACTCAATGGCACCTGACAACAATAACATATATAAGCCTATAGTTAGACTTAAGTGAGTCCCTAAAGGTAAAGTACAAATTGTGACCCAGGAAGATGTGTGCTACTCTCCAAAAGCCTTAATTTTCCTAATATGTACAAACTGAAACTTTGAGAATATGGTTGTGGGTTAATGGTGTAAGGAATATTAGGTTGAATCAGCCTGCACCTATTGATGTAGGCCCACTTAGTACAGATTCTTTATTCAGTGTTTCAACACCAGAGATTAGGAAAGGATCTAATAATTTATCTGGTTGGTCCACTGAAACATGGATTGCCCAGTGGCCTACAATAGTAGTAAGCCAAAAGAAATATCACATTTCTAGAGGGACTGTAGAGATTAGTGCTACTATCAAGGCTGCAAGAGTGGTGAATCCTCCTCCATCCCCACTTAATTCACCTATTTGGCCTGTGTGGAAAAAAAAAAAAAAAAAGATGCATTTTGGAGAATGACAGTAGATTATTGTAAACATAACCAGGTGGTGGCCCCAATTGCAGCTGCTGTTCCAAGTGTGTTTTCATTGCTCGAGCACATTAATACACCTCCTGGTACCTGTGATGCAGCTGTTAATATGGTCAATGCCTTTTTCTCAATTCCAATTTTAAGCATCACCATAAACAGTTTGCCTTCACCTGGCAAGGCCAATGCACCTCTATCGTCCTACCACAGGTGTATCCAACTGCTTAGCACTGTGTCATAATTTAGTCTACAGGAACCTTGATTGCCTTTTCCTTCCACAAGACGTCACAGTGCTCCATTACATTGATGATATTATACTGATTGAACTTTGCGAGGAAGAAATATCAATGATTCTAGCCTTATTGGTAAAACATCTGCATGCTGGAGGATGAGAAATTAACTAAAAAAAAATTCAGGTGGCTTCTGCCTCAGTGATATTTCTAGGGGTGCACTGTTGTGGGACATGTTGAGATATTCGTACTAAAGTAAGGGATAAGTTATTGCATCTGGCCCCTCCCACAATTAAGAATGAGGCATAACACCTGGTGGGTCCCTTTGGATTTTTGAAGCAACATATCCCTCATTTGGGTGTACTGCTCTAGCCTATTTATCAAGTGACTTGAAAAGCTGTTAGTTTTGAGTGGGGCCCAGAAGAAGAGAAGGCCCTGTAACAGGTTCCGGCTGCTATGCAAGCTGTTCTGCCACTTGGGCATATGATCCAGCTGATCCAATGGCACTTGAAATGTCAGTAGCAGACAGAGATGTTGTTTGGAGTATTTAGCAAACACTGGTGAATCACAGTGCAGAACCTTACAGTTTTGGAGTAAAGACCTGCCATCCTTTGCAGATAGCTACTCTCCTTTGGAGAAACAGCTTTTGACTGAAAGCTGAAGATACTGAATGCCTAACCATGGCCCACCAAGTCACCATGTGACTAGAGCTGCCCATCATGAACTGCGTGCTGTCTGACCCACAGAGTCATTAAGTTGGTTGTGCACAGCAGCATTCCATCATTGAATAGAAATGATATATATGAGATTGGGCTCAAGCAGGAACTGAAGGCACAAATAAGCTGCATGAAGTGGCCCAAATGCCCTTGATCTCCAATCCTGTCATATTTCCTTTTGTCTCCCAGTCTGACCTATGGCCTTATGGGAAGTTCTTTATAATTAGTAGTGCACTGAGGGAGACAAAACTTGTCCTTAGTTTACACATGGTTCTGCACAATATGTAGGCACCCATTGAATGGTGATAGCGGCAGCACTATAGCCCATTCTGGGACTTCCATCAAGGATGTTGATGAAGGGAAATCCTCCAGATGCGCAGGATGACAAACAGTGTGCCTGGTTGTTCATTTTGCTTGGGACGAGAAATGGCCAGGTGTGGGACTGTATACTGATTCCTGGACTAGATGGTCAGGGTCTTGGAAGGAACATGATTGGAAACTTGGTGACAAGGAGATGTGGGGAAGAGATAGTGGATAGACATCTCTTTATTTATTTATTGTGAATTATGTGATAGTTTACATGGGAGAACATTAGCTTTACATTCATCCTATCATGTTTCATTTTATTGCTATGGTTACAATCCCCTGCATGCATCATCAAGCAACCAAAGGATATACCCTGCAGCAAACCTGCCCCCCGGTGTCAGCACACAGCCCCTCTTTCCTCTCTGGGTCTAGAGTCCCCAGCCACTCCATCTCTCCACGTCGTAGTCTCTGCCTCCATCTGATAGACATCTCTTAATGGGCCAAAAAGTGAAGGCATTTGTGTTTCATGTGAATTCTCACCAAAGGGTTACCTTGGCAGAAGGGTGGTTTAGCAATCAAGAGGATGGGATGACACATTCTTTGGAAACTGATCATCTTCTTAGCCAAGACACTTCTATCATTGTGCAATGGGCTCATGAACAAAGTGGCCATGGTGGCAGGGATGGAGGTTATGAATGGGTTCAGCAGCATAGACTTCCACTCACCAAGGCTGACTTGGCTACAGCCACTGCTGAGTATCCATTCGGCCCGAAACAGACACCCAACACGACATCCATGATATGGGACCATTTCTTAGGGATTCTGATTACATCAGACCACTTCCATCTTGGAAAGGGCAGTATTCTGTTCTTACTGGAATATACAAACTGGATACTGATTTGCTTTCCTGGCACATAAGTTTCTGCTGAAGTTACAATCTGTGAATTTACAGCATACCTTATCCATTGTCATTTTATTCTACACAGCATTGCCTCAGATAAAAGGACCTACTTCATAGCAAATGAGGTGCAACAGTGGGACAAAATGCATGGAATTCAATGGTCTTACCATGTTCCTAACTCAGCTCTGCCAAGAAAATTGGAAGACAACTATCTGGCTGACTGATTGGAAGAGATCAATATTTGTGCCCATTCCAAAGAGAGGTGACCCAACGGAATGCGGAAATCATCGGA
>NW_006408564.1:17494899-17544647 GCF_000296735.1 Chrysochloris asiatica
AGGGAACAGTTGCTGGAGAAGGTTATCATGTTTGGTATGATGGATGGTCAGAGAAAAAGAGGACGACCCCCAATGAGATGGATTGGCCAGGTGGCAGTATCGATGGTCTCAAGTGTGGCAACAGTAGTGAAGTTGGCCCAGGATCGGACATTGTTTCATTCTGCTGTGCATAGGGTCGCTATGAGTCGGGTCCAACTCAATGGCACCTAACAATAACAACCATGTCCCTCAAGGAGCTCTGATAGTGAGCGTGGTGGTTATAAGTTGGACTGCTTATCTCATGGTCAACAGTTCAAAATGACCACTGATTTTGCGGCAGAAAGATGAGGCTTTCTGCTCCCATAAAAATTTACAGCCTTGAAAACCCTATGCAGAACCAACTCCATGGCATACCGCTATCACCACCATATGTTCCCCATCATGCTAAAACAGCTGGCTTTATAGAATGATGGAATGATCTTTTAAAGACACCATTACAGCACCACCTAGGTGGCAATATCATGCGTGGTTGGGGCAGTGTTCTTTAGGAGCTTTTATTTGCTCAAAACCAGCATCCAATATATGTTGTTGTGTCTCTAGTAGCAGGAACCAAGGGGTTGCATTACTCACTAGTACTCTAAGTGATCCACTCACAAACTTTTTTCTTGTTCTTGCTCTTGCTCTTTGGGTCTAGAGGAGGAATACTGATTCCATTGAACTGAAGTTTAAAATGTCCCCTGGCCACTTTGGGGTACTCATGGCTCTGGATCAACAAAGAAATGAGTTACTTTATTAGGTGGAGTAATTGATATTGATTACCAAGGGGAAATCAGATTGATATATAATGAAAATAAAGAAGAATATGTGTAGAATTAAGGAGATTCATTAGGACATCTCCTAGAACTACCATGCCCTGTGATGAAAGTGAGTGGTAAACTACAGCAATATCATTCCAATACAACTACTAATGGTCCAGACTCTGTAGGAATTAATGTGTGGGTCACCCCACGCGGCAAAGAACTGTGATCAGCTGAGTTGTTTGCTGAGGGAAAAGGGAATATGGAATGGCTGGTAAAAGAAGATCGTTTAAATGCTAGCTATAGCCATGTAACCAGTTGCAAAAATGAAGACTGTAATTGTTATGAGTATTTTTTCTCTCTCATATGTGTATAGCAAATATTTTTGTTTGTTCACTCATAAAATATAAGCTATAAATTAGGTTAGTATATTTTTGGTTATATGCATGGTCGGTGCAAGTATAACTTTATAGTTGTCTTTATTTAGAGATTATGTGTATAAGGAGATGTGTACAACTATAAGGGGGCAACCTATGAAGGTAAGGTTTTGTATCAAGTTGACTGGGCCAGGATTCTCATTCGTTTCCCAGTTAATATGTATTGATCCCCCCAATATGAGACCAAATATAATGTAATCAGCTCTATGATCAAATCTGCTATGAGAAGTCAGTCAATGGAAAGAACGTTTCTCTGGGGTTGTGGCCTGCTTCCATTATTTTGGACACTTGGTCATACCTTGTTACTTTTCTGCTGGGTCTGAATCCTACATCTGGCTTGCCATCTGATGTCTAGTTCTTTGGAATTAAGTCAGTGGCCTGCTATATTTCCTGCTGCTTCTGGGAGTTGTCAGTAGCCTGCCATCTTACTTGCTGATTTTGGATTCATTCATCTGTGCAGCCAGAAGCCTGCTATCTGATGTTCCCATGTTGGGTTCATCAGCCCCTGCAGCTATGTGAGTCAGGAGACAGCTGACCCACAGCTGACTGGAACTTGCATTGCTAACTAGAAGTTCTGCTGTTTGAATCCAGCCGTTGTTCTCTGAGAGAAGCAGGAGACTTTCTGTTCCTGTAAAGATTTACAGCCGTGTTGTTGTTGTTAAGTGCCATTGAGTTGGTTCTGATTCATAACCCTGTATAGGGTTTCTAAAGGGCGGCTGGTAGGTTTGAACTGCCAGCCTTTCTGTTAGCTTATCCTACAGTGCCACATGAGGAGTCAGCCATTGATAGCCTTACACTGTTTAGAGAACCTAGCCTAAGACATTGCTCAAAAGCATTTCCTCAGTTTGCAGTTTTGACTTTTGTTGGTGACTTCTCTAAACTATTGGGAAACCCAAACCAGTTGTGGATACTAGAAACTGCCTGTTCTGGAAAGGGTTAGAACATGCTTTCAAAAACAATAGAAACCCACTTCCATTGAGTAGTAAATGTCTACAGGAGCTGACAGCTTCTCCCTTAGAGCAGCTGGTGGGTTTGAACGGTCAGTCTTGCAGTTTAGCAGTCCAACACCTAGCCTATGGTACCACCAGGACTTCCTTATGGGAAAAGCAAGAGTGTGGTCAAATGTATTGGCTGCCAGAAACGAAAATTGGTGGGTAGCTACCAGGAATTAGGAGCTGTGGTGGCACCGTAGTGAAAATGCTTACCATCTAACCAGAAAAACAGTAGTTTGAACCCACTGGCTACTCCATGGCAGGAAGTGCTGGTAGCCTGCCTCTGTAAAAGATTCATAGCCTTGGAAATTCTGAGGCAAGTCTACACTGTTCTATTATAGGATCCCTGTGAGTTGCAGTTGAGCGTAAGGCAGTGTGCTTGGTTTGGTTTTGGTTTTCCAAAAATTATCTGTCATTTCCTTGGTCCCCACATCCTTATCAGATTGCTAGTAAATTTTTCAGATAAGATTTGGACTAAATTACTCCATTGGGTATGACATTTATTTCTAATACTTATTTTGTGCTAAGCTTTATACCAAGTACTTTCTATGGATCTTTTCATATAATCATCAAATGAAGCCTCAGCCTCATTTCCATCTTACAGATGAGGACTCTGAAGTGCAGGTAACAACGTTAGGTAACTTGCCCAAGGTTACACCATTTAAAATGGGAGGAGCCAGTATCTGACCTCAGGAAGACTGACTCCAGAGCCCTCCCTAAGTTTTTTCCTCTGTACATCATAAATAGTACCACTGTTTCCTTATACAATAATGCCTATTAGAGATAATGAGGTAAAGATATAATCCTTGACATTTAGTGTTGTTGCTAAGTGCGATTGAGTGAATTCTGACTCATAGTGACCCTGTACAAGGTTTCTGAGGAGCAGCTGGTAGATTTGAACTGCTGACCCATAAGTGACACACCAGGAGTAGGTCCTCAATAGTTAATAGCCTCTATTCGTAATAATTTCCCTGAATAACTACCACAGTGGTAAGATATTTGGTGGGTTTTTCTTTTTCTTTTTCTTTTTTTTAATTTTAATCCCTGTTGTGCATGTGTGTGTGTTTAAACCAATCAAAAGCTAAAGGGGAACAAAAAGAGAGAGATATCAAACAGGAATTAGGACAGAGTTGTATTACTGTAAATTGCTATAATGAGTCCATTAGCCAAAAGTCCTATTGTTGTTCAGTGTCATATTTATCTAAAACATTTTCACATTTAAAAGAAGTTATCAAGCAGCGTCTTTAAGAAGTGGGACTGTACTTCACATTTGCCATTCTTCCCCTTATTTTGGTTCTCAGCCAGTACTCTCAGTGATCAGACAAGCTCTCTTTGGTGTCTCTATACTAGGTAGCCCTTAGCTTTTATTCTTAATTGCGGCTCCCAAATGACATTGAAATTTGAATTTTTATTTCTCTTAAGTGATGAATTACAAAATGCAATTGTTGTTGTTGTTGTTAAGTGCCGTCGAGTCGGTTCCGACCCATAGCGACCCTGTACAGGGTTTCCGAGGGTGTAAATCTTTACGGGAGTAGAAAGCCTCATCTTTCTCCCGCGGAGCATCTGGTAGTTTCGAACCGCTGACCTTAAGGTTCGCAGCCCGATTCGTAACCACTACGCTACCAGAGCTCCTTCACAAAATGCAATATACGTCATAAATTGTGTATTTTAATATAGAGAAATAGAATATTGTATGTGTTCATGTAATTGTATGGATTTTTCAGTTATTTAGAATAAATGAAAGTTGAAAGTCTGTTTTTAGGGGCCTGTGTTAAAGAATTAGTAAGTCTTTTGTTGCACCAAGGGAATTACATATTTTACCATTACATTTTTTTTATATTGATGTACTTACATAAGAAGCTAAAAGCTTCAGAAATGATTTTTAAAATATTTCCACTCATTTCTACCATTTTTGGTAATTTTGTTTTTACTAATTCTTACATGAGGACAGGAGGCATTCATAATTTTACTTTTTGGACTTGTGTTTGCATACAACCCAAGAAAAAACGTTTATTTCAAAATCTTTCTAAAATAGAGGGTAATTTAAATATGTATATGTAGATATTTAAATCTTTAGACTCTATAATGAGCCCTGGTAGCATTTTGGATTCTGGATTTACATCAAACCACAAGGTCAGTAGTTCAAATTCACCAGTTGCTCTATGGGAGAAAGATAGATGAGGCCTTCTGCTCCTGTAAAGATTTATAGCCTTAAAGATTTATAAACCTTAGATAAGGAGCTCTGGTAGTGTAGTGGTTACGAATCGGGCTGCAAATCTTAAGGTCAGCAGTTGGAAATTACCAGCTGTTCCGCAGGAGAAAGATGAGGCTTTCTGCTCCCGTAAAGATGTACAGCCTCAGAAACCCTGTGCAGGGTCGCTATGAGTTGGAACTGACTCCACGGCACATAACAACAACAACAGCCACAAACCTTAAATAGGGTGGCTGTGAGTATAGTCAGGACAGTACACAGCAGCAAGAGAATAAATATGTATGTACATAAATATATATTCTAAAGCATTCACATTTTGACTCTAAAAACATCTTCTCCACTGGAGCTCTGGGCAAGTTTGGTTTGCAGTAACATTTTCCTACTAATTTCTGTACTTTATTTAGACATGTTTATGTTACTGCAAGTTGAACTTTGTTTCTTCAGTTATTGGCTCCCTCTATCAGACCAGACTTTGGGGGTAAAAAACATGAATTAATCCACATTCGTTCCACCTGTATGTCAGAGACTACATCGTTGACACTGAGCTATGAGTGCTGATTTACTGTCATTTGAAGCAGGATGATCAGGATCATTGTTTTTGTTTCAAGATTCAAATTTTCATATCCATTTGGAATAATAGCAACACTTAGTTGTTCAAACCCACAAGCCCCTCCTCGGAAACCCTATATACAAGGTCACTATTAGTCAGAACCAATTCAACAGCAGTTAACAATAATTTGAGGCTTGACTGGTCTGGTAGTGTTTCAAATACTTTTCATGTTTTCATTCATTAAGTAACCTTTCTATTTTCATGTTATTAGTCTATTACCTAAGCAAAAGCAATGTGTATGCTGGAAGGGTTTCTAAGTTTTGTTAGGCCAATGCTTAATTCTTTAAACAAAATTGTAGCGCTTTAGGATGCACACTTTACTGCAAGGTCGGTTTGAACTGCAAGGTCGGGGTTCAAACTCAGTAGTCGCTTCTGGGAAATCCTATACAAGGTCACTATGAATCTGAACCAACTTCAGAGCACTTAACAGCAAGAGAGTCATAGTGTGGCGCTCTGAAATAATGCATTGGAAGGCAAGGTCGGTTTGAATCGCAAATCCGGTGATGTAGATTCACCAGCTGCTCCTTGGAAACCCTATCCAGACAGGGTCACTATGAGTCTGAACCAACTCCAGGGCACTCAGCAACAACACACAATTTTCTACGAATTCCGTACATTCCTGGGAGCCCTAAATTCTCCCTCCCCCTGCCCAAGAAAAGAAAACCTTAAGGAGAATATGAACACGAATTGCAAGTGACTCGCTTTTAAATGGCTTAAAAAAAACATTGTGGTAAATGAATTACGTCTAGGAGTAATACTATAAATCGAGATATTTGAGGAACTGCCTTTGGATACGTAGTAAAAATTGTCATGGCCTGTCTCGATCTCCACACCTGTTTACACTGATTTTATGACCTGCTCTTTACTGGAAAAGGTATTCAAGTCCCTCTGATGCTCACTGTGACCCTCAGTGGACAACGTCGGGGCACACAGATGGGCAGCCTCATGCATGCACGAGGCATCCAGTAGACACCTGGGCCGCATTTCTACTCTGGAGAATGGTTTCCAGCAGGCCAGGCATCCGCTTATTGGTAGCTTCACATTCATGCACTTGACAGCTGCGCAGCCGCTGGAGAGGTACAAGGAAAGTGGCCCCCAGCTTGTCCTCCCCTTTTCTCCCCTCGGGGCCATAGAGTCCCACATTGATGACACTCAGTGGTGCCCTGGCCTGGTCAGTCAACTCTTCCATAGGTGGCTGCGTTTCCGACTTCGCCCTGGCTCCACTCCGGGGGCTTGACGTGCAAACTTCGCCTGAGCGAGCGAAGAGGGAGGGACCGGCGAGGGGGAGGAGGCGGCGGGAGGCGCCTCCGCTTAAGGGAGCCGGCCGGGCGCCGCCGCTCGGACGGACGCGCGAACGGAAGGAAGGAACGGGGTCGCAGGGCCCGGCCTGGGGATGCAAGCAGCCTTAGGGTGGGCATCCGAGGGCTAGGGGCACGTGGCGGGCCTTCCCGCCACGATTTTCCATGGTGGGACATAGGGCTGTGGCGCGAGCAGCTTCAGACACCGGCCTCCACGTTCCGCGCCGGGACCCGGGCCATAGGCAGGCAAGGGAGCCCGAGCCCCTGTGGCTGGCCGCCTGGCTCCGGGTCCCTACCCTGCGGGGCCGCTGGAGTCGAAACCGAAAGCTAGTCGGCGCCGCGGACTTTGCGCCCGGGGCGGGGGGTGGCCCCAGAGTAGGCGGGCGGGGGTGGGGAAGCTGGGCGACTCGGGGGCACTGTCAGTGCGCCCCACCCGGCCCACGGGCCGCGCACGCCGCTGGAACTCCCCTGCGCTTCCTTAAAAGCGGCCCCCGCGCGACTCTTTTCCCCCTTTTTTGTTACATTGTAGGAGCGGAAAGAATGTCGGAGCGGGCCGCAGATGACGTCAGGGGGGAACTGCGCCGAGCGGTGGTGGCGGCGGCGGGCGGAGCAGCGGCCGTGGCCGCCCGGCAGCAGCAGCAGCAGCAGCCGCAGCCTCCGCAGCCCCAAAGGCAGGCGCCGGCACTGCGGCGCCTACGGCCGGAGGACGGCGGTCCCAGTGCCTCCTCCACCTCTGCCGCCGCTGCTGCAATGGCGACCGTCGGGGAGTGCAGGCCCCTGCCAAGCCCTGAAAAGATGCTTGGACAGTCATGGAATCTATGGATTGAGGCTTCCAAACTTCCTGGGAAGGACGGTAAGTATGCACGCCCTCCTCTTCCCCACGCCCCCATCCCCCTCCTCCTGAGAGTCTCCCTCCCCCGCCCCCAACCCTTCCTGTGTCTGCCCCCTCGGGGGTTCAAGATGCTATTGCCGGGTTGGGGAGCGCTGAGGTGCCCACATCTACCCCAAGCGTGCATGAGCATGCGTCACACTCAGGCCACTGACCTGCCTCTACCCTCCTCCTGTGTGTGTGTATCTCCTAGGGACCGAATTGGATGAAAGTTTCAAGGAGTTTGGGAAAAACCGCGAAGTCATGGGGCTCTGTCGGGAAGGTGAGTCCAGCCCCCCTGAAAGAGTTTCTGAAAGTCCTGGTGTGAAGTAAGTTCCTTGCCTGCTGCACTAGGGCCTGGAACTTCAACCCACCTGCGGACTCCTTCCCTCATACTAGGATGCTGCCCAAAGAGGACTGGGAGGACAAGGGCTAGAGCATTTGGGAAATCTGGTTTCTAGGGACTTACTATAATGGTGTGTAATGGGGAACATCCTGAAAATGGGGCCTGGCAAGATGCTGCCTGAGTGGCAAGTAGTGGTAGTGGGCTGGCAGGACTGCAGACGTGTCATCTACTGAGTTCTAATGAACACTGAGCCCAGGTCCCTTCAGGTCATAAGTAGAGGGAAGAATTCTTAGCTTTAGAAAACTTTTGTACAAATACTTAGGGTTTACTCTGGAAAGGAGACTATTGCCAGCAGAAATTCTCTGCTGACAGTCAGAGTGACTTTTCAACATTAAGAAAGATGATGCTCTGTTGTGCAGTTGTATAATGAAATCTAACTGACAGGCAATCACTGGGTTACTTATGCAGTACACCCCTGTAGTAGTAGTTCCGAACCAACATCTTTAAGGCTCATTACATTCAAAATTCTAGACACAATCAGTCATTGGTAGTAATAAAGGGGCAACACTTTTCTTTGGTGGGACACTTTAGGATAAGAACTGGACTGCGAACTGCACGTTCAGTGGTTAAAACCCACCAGCCGCTCCTTGAAAATCCTATACAGACTAGGTCACTATAAGTGAAAGCTCATTCAGCAGTACTTAACAACAGCAGCCACTTTGTAACATGTATCATAACTGTTCTTATTGTATTGTGTTCAAAATATTTTTGTGTATCCGAAGTGTTTCTTAAAAGTTTTTTTTTCTATATAGATAAGTATATACCACAATATATACTAAGACAAACATTTGACTAACCTTAGATACAAACCATACTTAACTGTTCCAACTTACATATGCGTTTGCATTAAAGACAGATTTAGGAATGGAAGAAGTTTATCAGCAGGTAGAGGTACTGCCTGTGTAAAGTTTAGGGTGCTACAAAGTGATTGTTACAGTGAAGACGGTAGTTAGGCAGCTTTTGTTTGTGAGCTGTCTAGGTGAAGAAAGAAAAGGGCAGATTTATATAGGGGGAAGCATGACTTTTAGTGCCTGTAACAATCAGAATCTTAATTTTTAGTATGGTTTTTAAAACTGGTAAAAGGATACTTTAGGGGAAATATCTGTTGCTAAAGGTATGACTACAAATGAAAGAGCAGACACCTGGAAAGTGTTGTGGACTTTGCCATAAGATTTTCTTTTACTTTCAAATGTCAGCCTTTGCTATCCCTTGTCAACTCCAGGCCTGGGCAAACAGGCCAGTAAAAACTACTTGAGTCTAGTCCCCCTGTTAAAGTTCAAGCTCAGTTTCAGGTTTTTCTTTTAAGTGGGCAGGAAGGACAAGGCATTAAGTCAGATGTGATACCCAAAATTCTGAGTTTCTATTAGCTTGTGCGAATATTATTTCTTACCTGTGGCCATTGGTGTTGACAGAATTATTGTCCAGACCCCAAGAATAGGAAAACCTTTGGCTACTGGAACATTTGTAAAGTTCAGAGTTGGCTTATTGTTACTCTGTCTTCATGTTTACTTATTTTTAGCACCTGCCTTTCCTTCAAGATCCTAGTCTTTGTTCTTTCAATTGGCCCCTTGCTGGCCTTTTGCATCTGTGAAGAAGAGTCATACCATTGTCAGCTCTTAAGAGAACTTCCATTTGAATTAGATGATAGAACAAATCACTGGATTTTCTCATATAACACACCCATGCATATAATTCACTTAGTTAATCTAGAGGGTTGCGAGTTTGCAGAAAGCTGTAGAGAGCTTATTATTGCCGTAGTGTAAAATTGCCGTAGTTGGTTTTTAAAATGAGGATTGCTATTTGAGAGCTAAGGAAAGAGAGGGAAAGCATAGGACTTGTTGACGATGTTGCAATAGGAAAAATCAGTTGTTAGTCCGGTTTTAGTGTTGAATTGGCAGGCCGCCTAGGCTTAAAAAATTAAAATCAGTAGGTGGCAACTCTCATATGAAGCAGTTGGAGTAGAGTTCTTTTAGGGGATCTGACCTGCACTTGTTCATAGTTTTCGTTCTCTGGGTGTGGATACATTTCTCATAAAAGGTTCCTAAATCTGTATAAATACAGGGTGCTAATTATTGGTAATTCCTCTATAGAAGATGAGTAAGTGTATTACTGTTGCACTGGGCAACTTGGTCTGGACTGAAACCCAACTAAATTTAGTGGTTTAGACTCAGTTTTTCTCTACTGTTTTGTGCTGAGACTTCCTCATCAGCAGGCTTTCCAAGACCTTTTAACTAGCTACATAAGGTAAGGCACAATAGTGTAGTAGAGTCATAGATCTGATTGTGATTCTGATGCCTGTTGTTTTGTTTTGTTTTTGTCCTTTGGCTGCTGTAGCCATTTAGAGGATGCAGAAGCTACCAAGTTAGATCACTTGTACAGGTTCAAGTAGAGAGTGAAGTTTAAAATTCCGTCAGTTCTTTATTTGTGATTTTGTGCATTTTCTGGCCATGTCAGAATCCCCTTTAAGCACTCATACAGTGGTCTTTATACTATCCTAACAAAGAATCATGTTTGACTGATTAAGAAATGAAAATGCATTTTAATATTAGGCATAATATTGGACAATTATGTCCCATTGTCTTTGGTTAATATCATCTCATCCCAAGTAAAGGTGTTTTTGAAGCTTCATGTATAATACTAAACAAGATAAACAAGTCCCTGGGCAGTATAAGTGTTTAATGCACTTGGCTGTTAATTGAAGGGTTAGAAGTTTGAATCTATCCAGAGGCACCTCAGAAGACAGACTTGGCAGTCTACTTCTGAAAAATGAGCCATAGAAAACCCTGTGGAGCTCTGGTCTCCTCTGAGGCTTGTGGGGCCTTCTTGAGAGTCAGAGTGAAATCCACAGCACGGGTCCGTAAAGCCGCTCACTCGGTTCCTGCTGAATCCCTTATCCCTGTCACATGCAGATACTTTTAAACTTGATTTTCAAATTTGATATTTATCTGAATTATTATGTTTGTTACGTGTCTTGGGGTCCGCTCTGGCTCATAGCGACCCTGTACACAACTCAGTGAAACACTGCCTGGTCTTGTGCCCTCCTCACAATTACTGTTATGTTTGAGCCCATTGTGACAACTACTGTGTTAAATCATCTTACTGGGGATCTTTCTCTGTATACTTACCAAGTATGATGTCCTTTTCCAAGACACAGTTCCAGTAATAACATGTCCAAAGTACATGACAGAAAGTCTTGCCATTCTTGCTTCTAAGGGGCATTTTGGCTGTACTTCTTCCAAAGCACATAACTTGTTTTTCTGGAAGTCCATAGTACTTTTTAAGTATACATTGCCAATGCCAAATTCAAAAGCATCAATTTTTCATAATGTTTTCTGTATTCATTGTCCAGATTTCATATGCATACAAGGTAATTAAAAAAGTACCCTGGCTTCTGTCAGATGCACCTTAGTCATCTACTCATATTTGGTGTTTCAACACTTTAAAGAGGTCTTTTGCAGCATACTTGCCCAGTACATACGTTATTTGGTTTGTTGACTACTGCTATCATGAGCATTGATTGTGGATCCAAGTAAAATGAAATCCTGGACAACTTAAGTGTTTTTGCTGTAGTCTTTGATCTTCATCAGCATGTGCTTCAAGTAGTCTTCACTGTCAGTACATAGGGTTGCATCATTTGCATATTGTAGGTTCTTAATGAGACCCATTTCCAATCCTGATGGTACACTCTTCTTCATATAGTCCAGCTTCTCAGAGTATTTGGTCGGCGTACTGATTGAATAATTATGGACAGAGCCCTAAGGACACCTTTCCTGATTTTAAACCACGCAGTATCCCCTTTTTCTTTTTAAACTTCTGCCTGTTGGTCTATGCATAGGTTCTGCATGAGTGCAGTTAAGTATTATAGAATTCCCATTCTTATCAATGTTATCAATAGCTTATTAATGATCCACATAGTCCAATTCCTTCCCATAGTCAATAAAACACAGGTAAACATTGTTCTGGTATTCTTTGCTTCAGCCAAGATCCATCGACATTTTCAATGATATCCCTTTTCCCATGTCCTCTTTTCAATCCAGGTTGAATTTCTGGCAGCTCCCTGGGTGTTGGTGCTGGTTGTTAGTTGCTGTCAAGTTAATGCCAACTCATAGCAACCTTGTGCATGGCAGAATGGAACAGTGCCTGTTCTTGTGCCACCTTAACAATTACTCTGTTTGAGTTCATTGTTGCTACTACTGTGTCAGTCCATCTCTTTGAGAATCTTCTGTTTCAGTGACCATCTACTTTACCGTGCAAGACATCCTTTTCCATGAATTGATTCTTCCTGACAATATGTCCAAAAAACCAGAGATGAAGTCTTGCCATTCTTATTTCTAAGGAGCATTCTGGGTGTACTTACACCAGGACAGATTTGTTGGTTCTGGTTGTCCACGTTACTTTCAGTATTCTTCGCCCACACTGTAATACAAATTCATCAATTCCTCTACGGTCTTCCTTATTCATTGTTTAACTTTCACATGCATATGAGGTGATTGAGAAATGCCATGGCTTGGGTCAGGGTTAGTGGTTTTTAATCTGGGCTCTTTGAATGGGCTTTAAACCAAAAAACTATGGCCTCTTGCATTCAAGTCAGAGCCGACTCACGGTGGCCTTGTATGACCAAGTAGGACTGGCCCTTAAGGCTTCCAAGACTATATATTTGTGGAAGCAGACTGCCATATCTTTCTTCTTGGAAGGGACTGTTGGGTTTAAACAGCCAACCTTTTGGTTGTCATCTGAGCACTTGAGCCCACTGTGCCCCCACAGCTTAATTGAATGGTCTTTAGGTGATCATTAGCTGTTCGTGCCTTCAAGTTGGTTCCAACTCACAGCAACCCTGTGTAGGGTTTTGAAAGAGTGGCTGGTGTGTTTGGACTGGTGACCTTGCAGTTAAAAGTCCAGTGTTTATCCTGAGTGCCACACCAGTACTACTGCGTGATCGTTGTTATTATTAAGTGCCATTAGGTTAGTTTCGACTCGTAGCAACCCTGTATAGCGTTTGTGAGGAGTAAGCTTATAGATTTGAACTGCTGGCCTTGTGGTTCGCAGTCCAGTGCTAATTCTACTGCACCACATCAGTCTGGTGACTTTGAATTGCCAACATTGCTTATCCTACAGCACCACACCAGGTGTCCTTGGTGATCATAAACCAGATTTTTTATTGTTGCTGTTGTTATAAACCAGACCAATTGCCATGGATTCGAGTGATTCATACTGACCGCATATGTCTTAAAGCAGAATTGCACTCCATAGGGTTTTTACTGGCTGCTTTTTGTGTCTCTCTATTTGTACATTTGTTTTATCCACTTCTCTATTGGCAAGACTGCCAAAGTAGTATTCTGTGGAGAAAGGTTGGAACTATTAATCTGAATGGAAGTGAGATTATCTGTAGTTTAACAATGTAGGAGTATCATTTTCCATTTTGCTGTTACCTGGTAATCATTTGTGTTCTATCTTTTGGAGTCTCGGGTGGTACAAACAATTAACTTGGTTGGCACTTAAACCCTGTGAAGCATTATTCTACTCTGACACATGCTGGGTCACCATGAGTCAAAATCAACTGTAGGACCACTGATTTTTGTTTCCTTCATCTTCTTTCTAGTTGTCCACCATGACGAATTGGAATAAACATCTAAGTAATATTTCACAGGTCTGCCTGGATTTTGTTTTGGAATTCTCATCCTTTTATAGCGTTGGTTTTTTGTTCTTTCTATAACTTTGACTCCTGGCACTAGAATACAAATGAGTGGAGTGCAGACTACAACGTTGGCAGTTCAAACAGCTGCTCCTCAGAAATCCTAACAAGGTCTATATGAATCAGAACTGATTCGATGACACTTAACAACAATACTAGTTTGGCAGCACAATTGATTTGGTGTTAAAGATAGATAATACATTTTGACGTTTCTTTTTTAATGATAAAACTCCTGCAAAGGCAATTCGTGAAATTCTAGATTTAACAGATATCTAAATGGAATTATTCAGTATGCATAACTGATTTAAGGTTTCCATATTAGTGCCTGAACATAAAGGGAACCTTTAAAAGTCAGAACATTAAGTACCTTAATTTCACAGCAAATAGAAAACATAAAATTTCACTGTGAGAATTGACAGTGGAATTGGAAAATGATGTTTTCTTTGGGAAGCTATCGTTAAGTCCACCTGTTGAACAGTGTCAAAGTACCCTGTGCTTTCCTTTCTCCAAACATGCAATTTATCACTATTGACCATTTCAGATTATGTGCTGACTTTTTCGTTGGAGTAAGCTCCCTGAGTGTAAAGAGTACTGTTTATTGAGGCATATTCAGCTTCTGTGTGCCATTTGTGCTCAGTAAATATTGGTTCAAAATGAATAAATTGGACTCACTGTTAGATTGATTTTTGTCTCTCAAGAATGGTTCAAATGATTAATTTTCTGTTGTAAGGAGCTCTAGTAGCGTAGTGGTTACAAATCGGACTATGAACCGCAAGGTCAGCAGTTCAAAACTACCAGCTATTCCGCAGGAGAAAGATGAGGCTTTCTGCTCCCGTAAAGATTTACAGCCTCGGAAACCCTGTACAGGGTCGCTATGAGTCGGAACCAACTCCACGGCACATAACAACAACAACATTGTGCCCCTAAGAAAGATGGTATCTATTATGTAGGGTGTACACCTCATGGATCAAGGAGAGGCCAGAAGCTGTCTTTCAGTGATTCTTGTTGCTCTCTCTTGAGTTCAACAGTCTGTTACAGTTTCCAGAAAGCGTGAAGACAGGATACCTACCACCTCTCTTATCTCTGAGAATTAAGCAAGGGACTAGGAAGACAGTCCAGGTGGACACTTACACTTTAATAAGCTGAGACAAAACTGAGTCAAATGCAGGATGGAAAAGACATTGGTAGGTACCTACAGACAGTGAGGTAAAAAGAAAAACTAGAGAGGTGGGCAGCCTCAACCAGCACAGACTGAGTCAACCTATTAATACCTCTTTTTTCTTGCCTAGGGTCTTGGCAGGAGAGGGGAGTGTTATTCATAAGCAGTTAACTGATAATTAACAGTTGTATAAAGTACACTGCATTAGAGATCTAAAAGACTCTCCCTGAAGTGGTGAGCAATGAACTATTTCCTTGTTTTTTTTAATTTTATTTTATGTTTTTATTGTGAATTGAGCGACGTTTTGCAGACAACATCGTGAGATTTACATTCAACAAATTACACTGTTTGTTTCATCTCAATGATTGTAATCCCTTCCCTGCAACAACAAGTTAGTTATCCTTTTTTCCTGTGTCTCTCCATTGACATCTTATATTTCACAAATAAACAAAGCAGAGATATTTGATACACATACAAAACAAAAAATATATATTCATTTAAATGTCCAAAAAGCACATTCTGCAAGCCAGCCTCCTGCCCAAAGACATGCAGCCTTACTCAGTAAGCAGCCTGCAGCTGCTCCCTCTCTCCATGCCATGGTTTCTGCTGTTAGTACTTTTCTAGGTAGGGATCTCAAGCTCCACTTTTGCTCTTCCTTCTTGATGATCCTAGGATTGTGTGTTACTGAAATAACAGATTACCCCCCTCTTATTTACGTATCTTTTACAAATACAGTTGTGACTGTCACAATCCTGCTAACAATTATAGTTGAATCTGTAAAATCCTATCACCATCATTCCCCATCCCCTTTCACGAAATCCATCTGGAAAAGAGGGAAACTGTTCAGTGGAGATTCTTTCATAACCCACTCATTCTGAAACTAAGCGCACTCATGAAAGCTTGTAAGCCAGCCACGTTGTGCCTTTATAGCTCCCTCCCCCTTTTTTGATAGCCATTGTCTAAATTACCAGTCCCTCTGAATCCCAGTGTTGGCAGTTCAAGGTCTTCAGAAACCCTATACAAATTTGCTCTGAGTCGGAACCAACTCAGACGTACTTAACAACAACAGCATAAACAGTGAGGAAACAAGCTTGTTCCTTGATCTGAAGAATCTTCCATTCTGTTTAGAATTTTGAGCAGCTGCATCCATAAGCTTAAAGCCCAGTTCACCAAATTGTAGAAATTTATTATTGTCCACAGGATCAAGCATCTTTATCTTCATCTGGTCGAGTTTTGGTCAGCTAGCCATTCAAGTTAGGTCAGATGGGTACTAGCTGCAAGTTTGGGAGTTCACATCCACCCTCCTGCACTTCAGACCAGTTAGCTGCTTTACTCTCAGCCCTAGCCCCCAGGAGCTAGGTGAGTGCCCATGGACTCAGAAGTTCACACACCTCCCTAAACTTCAGACTAGCTAGCCCTTCCTCTTCTCTTTCTTATCTGAAGGTCATTGGGTGTCAGTGGAAAATGACTGAACTCAACCCATGTCTACATTGCTGCATTTCCCCCACTTCACTCACAAGTAGACCCAGGGGTTCACCAGCAAGCATACTAGAGTGCTTGTGGGTTCCCATTGAGTTTCCCTGATGGGCTGACTTTTTTTGCCTTGATGTCTCCAAAGCAAACAGCTTGCTTGAAATTCAGACAGCCAAGCAGTTGTTTTCTTTCTGTAGGTCCTTCTTCTTAACAATCTTCTGTTTTCTTAGCAGTTTGAGGTTGGTCTACATGTCTTTTCAAATGGTAACATCCCAAATCAGAAGGTACTGTGTGGAACTCAGGATTCCACCTAAGTGCCCATACTCTACAAAGGCTTATAAAGAAACCTATATCCCTGGGCCAATTCTAGCCCCCTTTGTAGCAATTTTAATTAGTTATAGGCAGAAGATGGGCTTACAAGCTTTGTGTGATCCTGATTCCCAGTATTCGTTCTGTTCTATCGCACATAAATGTGTATTTTGCAGTAGAAGGCAGGGGAAACTAATATCCATAAGACAGTCAAGCACATAAACAGTTTTCCCTCCTTTACCCATTTAGGCTGTCTTGATCCACATATCTACTCACAGAACACTGTTGTTCCAAGTTTGCATATATATCTCTATTTACTTCTATCCCATGTAGCCCATACATATTTCCCTAATTCTTCCCCCATCTTCATTGTTCGTCTGCCACCTTCCCTTTTGGTTTGTTTTGCCCTCCCCCTCTTTGTATACCACTTTCCTCCCTTACTCAACCTTAGCTCTGTCTACCCTGTAGCCAGTGAATTTCTCTCCACCTCCCCCCCTCCCCAGTAACCTTCAAAGAATGTTTTTTTTAACCTGGAAACTTTTTCTTAAGCATTAATAATAATGGTCTCGTATAATATTTGCCCTTTTGTGATTGACTAATTTCACTCAGCGTAATGTCTTCCAGGTTATGAGATATTTTGCAGATTCATCCTTATTCTTCGAGGTTGCATGATATTCCACTGTGTGTATGTACCAAAGTTTATCCATTCTTCCATTAATGTACACCTTGGCTGTCTCCATCTTTTTGCTATTGTAAATAGTGCTGTGATGTATCTAGTGTCTTGGGTCATATTTCTTGTGCATACATACATATTAAGTAGCGGCATTTCTGGGTCATAAAATATTTCCGTTTTCAACTTTCTGAGCAAGCTCCATACCGCTTTCCATAGAGGGTTGGACCATTTTACAGTCCCACCAGCAATGTAGGAGGGTCCCAGTCTCTCCACACCATCACCAACATTTGTTGTTTTCTGTTGTTTTTTTTTTAACTTTGTGGTTAATGCTGGTGTAAGATGATATCTCATTGTTTTGATTTCATCTCTCTAATGACTAATGATTATGAGCATTTCCTCATTTGTTGGCTGTCTTGGTGAAGTATCAGTTCATGTCCTGTACCCATTTTTAAACTGGGTTATTTGTCTTTTTCTTGTAGTGGTGTCATTTTCTCTAAATTTTAGATACCAGTTTCTTGTCTGATACATTGTTGCAAAAAAATTTCCCCCAGTATCTGTGCTTTCTTTTATTCTCTTTTGATGACATCTTTTGATGCACATAAATTTCTACTTTTTAAGGAAATTCCAGTCATCTATTTTGTCTTCTACTGTTTATGTGTTTTTTGCAATGTTTGATAGTGTATGTATGTCATGTTGTTAAGTGCTGTTCTGACCATAGCGACCCTGCATAGGGTTTCCGAGGAGCTGCTGGTGAGCTTGAACCACTGACCTTGAGATTCAAACCAGCCCTGCAGTCTTGGTACTAACCCACAGCGCCACATGCAATGTATTAGAACCCCTAAACTTGTCCCTATTTTTCATTAATGTTCTGTATAGTTCTAGGTGTTATATTTAGGTCTTATTCCATGATTATTTTGTATTTATATATGTTGTGAGATTTGGCCTGGCAAATCAATTTCCAGTTTTGTCAGCACCATTTCTTGAAGAGATTATCTCTTCCTCGTTTAATGTGTTTTGGCCCTTTGTCAAAGATCAGTTGACTGTATATGGATAGATTTACTTTTAGGTTATCAATTCTGTTCCATTGATATATGTATGTTTCGTTGTACCAGTACCAGGCTGTTCTCACCACTTTGGCAGAGTCGTAGATTTTGTGATCAAGGAGAAGTCTCTAACGTTATTCTTCTTAAGCATTGCTTTGCTTTTCCGAGGTTTCTTTCCTTTCCATATAAAGTTCATGGTCATTTTTCCATCTCTTTATTGAATGTAGTTTTAATCTGGATTGAGATTGCATTATATCTATAGATTGCTTTGCAAAGTATTGACGTTTTCACAATGTTGTCCTCCTGTCTGTGAGTATGATATAGTCTTCATTTTTGTACGTCGCTTTTGGTTTCTTCGAGTAGTGTTTTGCCTTTGTATATAGGCTTTTGTTTCTCTGGTTAGATTTATTCCTTAAGTATTTCTTCCTTTTTGTAGCTATTGTAAAGGGTATTGGTTTTGTAATTTCATTTTCAGAGCTGTCTTTATTAGTATAGAGGAATTCAACTGATTTGTATGTATTGATCTTGTACCCTGCCACCTTTGCTAAATCTTCCAATAAGTTCTAATACATTTCTTGCTGAATGTTTAGAATTTTCTGTTTAAGGGATCATATCATCTGTGTAAGGGATCATATCAGATACTGAAAGTTTTACCTCTTTACCAATTTGGATCTCTTTAATTTCCCATACTTGCCTTATAACTCAGGCTACGACATCCAGCACAATATTAAATACGAGTGGTGATAAAGGGCATTATTGTCAGGTACCTGTTCCCAAAGGGAATACTTACAGTTTCTGTCTGCTGAGAGTGATATTCCTTGTTAGTTTTGTATATATGCTCTTAATTATGTTGAGGAATTTCCCTTCGATTTCTACGCTATTGATTATTTTTATCGAGAACAGACTTTTTTTTTCTTCCCTTTTTTATGGTAGATTATGTTGATTGTTTTTCTAATATTGAACTATCCTTGCATTCCTGGTATGAATCCCACTTGGTCATGATGTATTATTTTTTGATATGTTGTTAAATTCTATTGGCTAACCTATCGTGAAGGAAATTAGTCTATAATGTTCTTTCTTAATGATAAACTTGCCTGGTTTTGGTATGAGAATTAGGCTTCATAAACTGTATTCGGGAGTTTTCCATCCTTTTCTGTGTTTTGGAATAGTTTTAGTAAAATTGGTGCTAATACTTCTCTAAATGTTTGGTAAAATTCACCAGCGAAGCCATCTGGGCCTGGAATTTTTTTTGTTGTGTGATCAATTTCTTCCTTTGTTATAGGTCTTTTCAAGTTTTCTACTTCACTCTATGTTAGTTTAAGGTTGTTGGTGGTGGTGTTAGGTGCCATCGAGTCATTACCAACTCATAGCGACCCTGTGCACAACATAATGAAACCCTGCCCGATCCTGGGCCAACCTAACAATTGTTTCTGTGCTTAAGCCCATTGATGCTGCCACTTTGCCAGTCCATCTCGCTGGGGATCTTCCTCTTTTTCTTTGACCCTCCACCTTACCAAACATGGTATCCTTCTCCAGCAACTGGGTTAGTTTAGGTAGGTCATGTTTATTCCAGAATTTCAAATTTATTGGAGCACAAGTCTTGGGTAGTATTCTGTTATCCTTTTTAATTCTGTTGATTCTGTTGCAGTGTCATCAGTATTGTTTCTTAGGAGTATTATTTGCATCTTCTTTTCTTTTGTTAGATTTTCCAATAGTTTGTCAATATTATTAATCCTTTCAAAGAACCAACTTCTTGTTGATTCGTTGTGTTGTTTTTCTGTTTTCTGATTCATGTATTTATGCTACAATTTTTATTATTTCTTTTCTTCTGATGATTATAAGCGTACTCTTCTGGCCTTTTCTAATTGTTGGAGGTGCTGTGTTAATGTATTGATTTGGTCCTTTCTTCTTTTGGGATGTGTGCGTTTATCGCTATAAATTGCCCTCTCAACACTGGTTTGCTGTATCCCAAAGGTTTTGATATTTTATGGTTTCATTCTCATTTGCTTCAAGAAATCTTTTAATTCCATTTTTTAATTTGTTCTGCTACCCCTTGGGTTTTATGCAGGATGTTACTCAGTTTTCATGTATTTGATTTTGTTTCTTTGACTTTCCTGTTACTCATTTTAAATTTTATATATAGCATTGTGATCTGAGAGGATGGTTTGTAGTATTTTGATGTTTTAAAATTTATTGATAGTTGCTTTGAGGCCTCACATGTGTATCGTGCTCTGTATAAATCTATGAAGTTAAGCTGATTGATTGTGTTGTTTAGTTCCTCTGTGTTTTTGTTAAGTTTCTTTCTGGTTGTTCGGTCCTTTCTTTTGACAATTTGGTGTTGTTATGTGCCATGGAGTCGGTTCCGACTCAGCGACCCTGTACAGGGTTTCCGAGGCTGTAAATCTTTATGGGAGCAGAACGCCTCATCTTTTTCCCGCGGAGCAGCTGGTAGTTTCGAACTGCTGACCTTAAGGTTCACAGCCCGATTCATAACCACTACGCTACCAGAGCTCCTTTCTTTTGACAATAGTGTATTAAAATCTCGTACTACTGTTGTAGCCACGGGACAAAGATGATGCTTTCTGCTCTTGTAAGGATTTATAGCCTCAGAATACCCTATACAGAGTCACTGTGAGTTGGAACCAACTCCACAGCATGTAACAACCACCACTATTATTGTAGAGTTAATCTATTTCTTTCTTCAATTTTATTAGAATTTGATTTATGTATTTAGAGGCTCTTTCATTGGGAGCATAGATATGTATTATAATTGTGTATTCTTGCTTAATTGACCCTTTAGTTGTGAAAAAATGTCCTTCCTTGTCTCTTATGCGGGTTTTTACCTTAAAGTCTATTTTATCAAGGGTTAATATTGCCACTTATACTCATTTCTGATTGCCATTAGCTTCATAAATTTTTAATTTGTGTTTATCTTTGAATGTAAGGTGTGTCTCTTGCAGACAGTATATTAAAGGATTCTGCTGTCTTATACATTATTCTATGTTCAGTCTCTTGACTTGTATGTTTAATACATTGGCATTCAGTGTAATTATAGATAGGTACGAATTGATTACATTCATTTTGCTGCATGTGTTGTTGTGATGCTACTCATTTCTTTTTTCTGCATTTTTTTCCTGTGCTGAGATCATTTATTTTGTGTGCCTTTTCTTGCCAAATTCTTCATAGTTTTAATGTTTGCCAATTCTCCATAGATTTTCCTTTTCTTGATTTGATGTGAAGGTTTATTGTTTTTCTTTGAGGTTACCCTATAATTTATTAATTTCTTCTCCGTTTTAAAACAGTCTGTTTTATCTTGAAATCTACTTGACTTTCATGTCATCTGGTATTCAGTAACTATGCTTTTTGCTCTGTAGTTGTCTTCATTATAAATTGATTTCCCTGATACCCTATTTTCAGTGTTGCAATTTTGTTTTACTCTGGATACGTCTATATCTGGATTGACTTCTTGATGCTGCTGCTGTGTATCTATGGTTGTCTGATATTGTTTTTCTCGGTTCAAAGGACTCTCCTAAGTAATTTTTGTAAAGTTGGTTTTTACAAATTCCTTTAATTTCTGATAATCTGGAAATGTTATAATTTTGCCGTCTTATTTTTGGGACATTTTTGCTGGATTTGTGAATCTTGGTTAGCAGTTGTTTTCTTTCAGAATTTTGTGTATGTTTCTTCCTTTGTAGGTAGCGTTTTGTTTTTCCTTAGCTGCCTTACAGCAGTCTTTTCTTGTCTTTGATTTTGCAGAGTTTGATTATAGCATATCTTGGTGATTTTCATTTTGGTACTATCGTACTTGTGTTCGTTCATCTTCTTAAATCATTTTTTTGAATTTCTTTTCAGGTAGTTCTGGTTCCTCTTTTTCTTCAAAAGCAATATGTAGCTCTGCCTCTTGGATTGAGCTAATCTGTCTTGTTCTTCATGTGAACAGAAATATTCTGCTGCTTTCTAGGCATTGTAGTAGTGTTGTATTTGTACTAAATTGAGAAACGTATTTTGGTGTATTCTTAGTCGCTCACTGATTTCCTCCTTGTAGGTGCAATCAGGACTTGAGCTTCTATGTTAACTGTTCATTGTTCATATAGTTCAATTCAGAGTAGATTTAGTCGATATTGGTTGTAGTTGCTGCTCTGGTGTTTATCAACTGTTATTGGCTCTAACCCATTTGGTATAGTTGTAGAGGGTATGACTGTGACTTGTCTTTGTGACTACAGTTGCTCTCTCCTATTGTGTGATGCAAGTAGAACAAAGACAAATAGAATAAACAACCCACACAGTGAAAAATGAAAGTCAGTGACTTTCTCTCTACCTATAAGGAGCTCTGGTAGCGTAGTGCTTACGAATCGGGCTGCGAACTGCAAGGTCAGCAGTTCAAAACTACCAGCTGTTCCACAGGAAAAAGATGAGGCTTTCTGCTCCGGTAAAGATTTACAACCTCGGAAACCCTGTACAGGGTCGCTATGAGTTGGAACCGACTCCACGGCACATAACAACAACAACATAAGTAGTAAGCAGTGCACTGTGCCACCTACTGCCTTTTACCTTCATAGCTGCCTGAGAATGTTCAAAGTGGCCACATTGCATCACGTAGGTCCACACAGATTGCCCACCTCCTTTTTTTTCCCCCACTTACCTCGCACATCCATTCAACCCCTTCTCCTAGTGAGAACCAGTTCAGGGCTGGCAAGGTTCAACTTTGCAGATTTGGATCAGAGCCTGCCTTAGTGCTGTTATTGTATATAGCTCCTCTTCATGGCTTACAACCTCCAAGTGGCTCCAACTGCCTGGAAAGTGGGAGATTCCTTGGGGTTATACACTGGTCACACAAAAAGGAAATAAATAAATTAAATCGCACCTTGGTCTCCATGAGTCACAGGCAGGTTTCTGCAATGGGAACATGGTTTCTTGTTATTAAAGCCGTTCATAAACTCTCAAGATGGCTGCAGCAGGTTCCATCAGCTACCACTCCCCATCATTCACCTCCTTTCTTGCCATGTCTATTCCACTCTCTCTCCCAGTAGGCACTTAATCCACTTTTCTCTCCCTTCTTCTGGAGCTCAGAGTTTTAGGAATGCCCTCTGTATCGGTGCCGTCCAGTTTTCTGTATCCTTGCTGGAGAGAGCCCGCATAGCCTTTCTGCATAGTTTATCATCTTTCTCCACCTTCCTTTTTCTTAGGGATAATTTGAAGCCTATAAAAGTAAAATACATATATAGATAGATTAGATAGATAGATAGTTTTAGTTGTGTATTTGATGAAGGATTAAAGAGAAAGTCAGATTTTCCATTCAACATTTTGTACACATTTTATTTAATATCAGTGATTGCAATCCCTACAATGTAGCTTCACATATCCCACGTCTGCCCTGTGTTTCCCCTTTTCTTTGTTCCTTTCTTAAACCATCTGAACTTTGTTCTTGATTAAATGTTGTGCTTTTGATCTCAAATGGCTGATTATTTTAAGATGTGCCTGTTTCTCTAGTGTTATTGTTCCCATTATAAACCATTCTGTTGTTTGGCTGAAAATTCAGCCATGGGGGTAAGTTAATTTCCAGACTTGAAGGGTTGTTAAAATCTATAGTCTCAATTGTTCCATTTGTCTTTATACAACCAAAAAGCCTGAGCTTTTTTGTTATTTGAGTTTTATTCTGAGTTTTCTCCTACTTTAGGATGTGTGATCTCTTACAAAACAGTCAATGATGTTTCCTGGACCTTCTGAACTATCTAGTTCTTCTAGTCTCAGGGTCTTGGTGATGGTGGATAATGTGGTTTTGTTATTGTTAAGTGTCATCAAGTTGGTTCCAACTCATAGCAACCCTATGTAGTGTTTCCAAGGAACAGCTGGTGAGTATGAATTGCCAACCTTGTGGTTCAAACTGACCTTGAGGTTGAGTGTAGAGAAAATACTTCAGTGAGTCTCCTTGAATCCATCTTCCATCTTTAAAAATTAATAAATTACAGTGTAGTCTTGTTTGATCTCTACTCCATTCCCCACAATGAATTATTTTGAAGCAAGTCTCAGATATCGTATCACTTCTTCCTTATTTTTTTTTTAAGTGTATGCATGGATTTGAACTTGTTTCCTGCCATTTGGAGCTCTATGTATATTGCCCCTTTGTTTTGAGGAAAGTTAGACTGCCATTTCTGTTGTTTGTACTTGTATAAGGGTTCTGGCAGATGGCCATGCTTGTACTGTGCTTATACCTCAAGTAGAGATCCAAACTAATCCTCAGACAAGAACCAAGGAGACCCATGTTTCAGCTTGCATCAGAGTCATCTGAAGTGCTTGTTGACCCTGGATCTCTCAGGTATCAGGTTTCAGAAAGTGCTGTGATAACAATGGACAGCATCCTTGCTGACAGTTGCTGTGTGTTCTTCCCCACCAGTCAGTTCTGCATTAACCTTTCTGTGAAGGAGCCCTGGTGACCCGGGTAGATGGTTCTGATGGCAGGGATTCTTACCCCCTCAGCTATTCTAATGTCAACCACATCCCATGGATCAAACTTGCCTGCAGCCTAGCTAAGAAAGATTTTTATATTGTTAAATAATAGTTTAAATAAAAGCACACAGAAAGATTTTGGTCTACATAATAATTACATGAAATTCAAATGTCAATATCCGTAAATAGACTTGTATTAGATTAGTCATGTACATTTATTTACTTGGTGTGAGTGGCTGCCTTCTTGATGTAACGAGCAGCAGAGTTGAGTAGATATTGGAGACCATACAGCCCTGTATGCTAAAAATATTTACTGTTTGGTTCTTTACAGGAAAAAGTTTACTATTCTCTGTTCCAATAAGTTTCTTAGTTAATCTGGGGAAACCCATTCTGTCACATGTGGTTTGAGTTCATTCTTTGCTTTCTATTGTGAGAGGGAGAATATTGAAAATTATAAAATCTATTATTTGAAGTCAAAGTTTATTCAGTATTAAAGATATATGCTGAATAAGAACAAATAAAATGGCAGATCAGGTGGAATTGCAGTAAAGGAGCTCCAACAACAACAACACAGAATACCCGACCAAGCAGGCTCTGGGGCTGGTCCCAGAACTCTGAACCACATATAAAGGAATATTGAGAAGGTTGGAAGGCTCACAGCTGGGGGAATTTGCGTCAGAAGGAAGAAATCTATTGCTTTCTAGTCTGGGACGCTCAGCTGCTCCAGGAGCTGCCATCTTGGGTGAGACCACGTGGGGAAAGGATCTGAGTGGCCATAGAGGCCTGGCAGAACTGCTGAGATAAAGGTGTGGACATTCTTTTCTTTTGGTATCTGTTCATTGGTCCCTTGCTATCTGCACACCTCTATTCTGGTGACTATAGGGGTGCCTGAGCTAGTGGGCACCCCAGTCCCACCCTTGGAGGGTTCTACTACGCATGCACACAGATCTCCTCGAAATTTAAAGAGACCGTCTCCAATTAAAACCAAATGGTCACAGCGGCCCTGAACTGTTTCCAACTAGAAAAAAGGCCAGAACGGGGATAATGGAGCAGGACAAGCAGACAAAAGAGAAAATAAATAGGCCAAAAATTAAATCCTAAGTTATATCAAAACAACCAACATTGGTAACTTGAAACTTCTCAGGAAGAAGAGTGAAAAGGGAAGCCCATTTCCTGATCACATCTACCGGGGAGGCATTCAGAAAGCATAAAAAATACCAAAATACATACCCATCTAAGTATTAAGACCACAGATAACCCCTGAAGATGCCTAAAAAACAGAAGCAGATGACATATCTGCACATGTCCAGAAACAAGATAAAGTGACTGAGACAAATGAGCTGGAAGTAGACCTACATTCCATACTAGAAGATGGGCAGGCTTTGGAAAAGCCTGAGAAGGAATTCCTAAAAATGATTATAAAAGGTATCAAAACACTATACAATGCAGTTGAGAAAAATAAGGAAGAAGTCAGGAAAGTGCTACAGGAACAATCAAATAAGATAGAGCATTGGAAACAATTCAAAACCTACAGAAAGAGGTCCAAATGATTAATAATAGAATATCAGAAATGGACAATACGTTGAAAGAGCAAAGGAATAGAATTGAAGAAATAGAAGCTAGAACTAGTGAGCTATAAGATAAATCTCTCAACACTACTAAGATAGAAGAACAAATACAAAAAAGGATAAAAAAAATCCAAAGAAGGACTAAGATTCATGTTGGATAACATGAAGAGGAATAACATAAGAATTATTGGCATTCCAGAACAGGAACAATCACACAAGCCCACAGAGGAGATAGTTGAAGAGCTTCTGGAAGAAAATTTTCCTAACATCATGAAAAGTGAAAAGATAAGCATTCAAGAAGCTCAACGAACCCCAGGATGGATAGACCCTAAAAGACAATCACCAAGACATATAATAATCAAGCTCTCCAAAATCAAAGATAAAGACAGCATCTTGAAAGCAGCTAGGGAAAAGATAAATATAACATACAAAGGCAAGCAAATCAGATTAAGCTCAGATTTCTCAACAGAAACCATGCAGGCAAGAAGGCAGTGGGGAGAGATATATAAAACTCTGAAAGAAAAAAACTTCCACCCAAGAATCCTCTACCCAGCAAAGCTGTCAATCAAATACGATGGGGTAATCAAAACATTCCAGGATAAGCAGAACCTAAGGGATTTTGCCAAAGCCAACCCTGCTATGAAAAACATCCTAAAGGAAGTTCTGTGGACTGAGAACCAACAAGAACACATAACAACCACAGCATGACGTACATGGCAGCATCAACCTGAACTCAGTCGACAAATGAAAGAGTCAAGAACAGAATAAAATTTTAAGAGCAGAGGATCTGGGAGGTCAGTCTATGATCAAAACAATTACATTGTGAAAAAAAGGTAAACACAGAGATCCAAGTGGTTGGGCAGGTCAGGTAGATTACTGGATAAAATAGACTGTCTTAAATGGAGGGAAGAACTAATGGAATATAAGGTAACCACAATGGAATTGGGGTGGGGGGGTTATTTTGGGTGTGGGTGAGGGCAATACAAGAAGGGCGGAGGAGGCAGAAGAACAAGATAGATAAGGGAACACTGAGAAAGTTTTGAATGGCCTAGTGGGACAGAAGTAAATAGTGATACATAACCTTGGAACAACAGGGCTCTGGGATACAGGGATCTAGGTATAACTTGAAGAGGGTAAATAATACTAAAATCCTTGACTGCGTTATGAATATTAGTTTCCCTTGCCTACTATTGTAAAATAGACACTTGAGTGGGATAGAAGTTGGGAAACATGATTCACTCGGAGCGGTAGTTGCTCTAAATACCAGCAGAGAGGGAAAGAGTCTTCAAATCAAGTATCAATGCTATCCGCTTTGTACACAGGGGAGATAGGAACGGGCAACTTAGACATTGGATACCTAAAATGAGGGGGCGATAAAGGCACAAAGTGACTGGCTTACAAGGTTTCAAGAGTGAGGTTAGTGTAAGAGGGTGGAGGGGAAGAAAGAGTCCCCACTGAATAACTATCATCTTGTCTAGATGGGTCTGGTGAAAGGAGGTGGGAATAAGATTCGTAAGATTCAATAGTGAATAACTGTTATCATGACTAATCACGACTATCACACTTGTAAAGGTAGAAGTTTTGTAACAAAAAAGGGGGAGTAGTTAATCTTAAAGTGCAGAAACAGAGGACCCTAGGACAATCAAGAGAGGAACGCACAAATAGAATGCGGGACCTTATCCAGAGAAGCAGCAGTGCCAGAGATGGGGGCATCGAGAGGGGGAGCGGCTGAGGACCCTAGATTCATGGACTAAGAAGAGAAGGACTAAGAACTGGTGGCCAGGAGCAGACTTGCAGAATGTGCCCTTTGGATGTAAATTATTATATATGCCTGAGTGGGGTTTTTTTGTTTGTGTTTTTTTAAAAGCTAAAGTGGATAGAAATACTTTTAACTCATGGTATATGGAGGGTATTGTAGTCAATGTAATGAAACAAGTTATATGAATGGTTGAATGTGAAACTGATTATTTGCCCTGTAAACTTTCACTCAATCCACAATAAAAACCTTAAATTTAAAAAAAAAAGAAGAAGAAAAAGATGCATGCTGAAATAACAAAGTGTATCTATATATGGAGTCAGAAAGTTCCAATTGTCATCCATCCACCCTGGTAGTGCACTTTTAGTTTTCTAGAGCATACATCTCTTTGGGGGCAGTTTTAAATTCAGAGAAGCAGCAGAGCGTTTCTTTCTTGTCTTAGCTTCCAAGAATCTAGACTCTGAGAGCAGTGCTTGGGTCCTATTAAGTCCCTGTGCAGTACCTGGTTAATTTTCTGGAGAAATTGGTATAATCCATCTGGAATTCCTAAGCCTTAAAGGCTTTCCAGTTAGTGGAAGCCGTGCAGATGTTACTGCAGTAGAAGGGTTCCCAAACTGTACCACATTTCCAATTTTAAGTGTTCCTAGAAACGCTAATCTCATAGGGAAATGTGAGGGACGTGTGCATCATTGTGGAGTATGATCTACATGTTACCATACTGTCTCATTTCTTCCTTATAAGGACATCCTGCTTCCGGATGTCCATATCTCACAATGTGCATATGTGTATGTGACCAGCTCATGTTTGGTGCCAAGTGTACTGTGTGCCAGCCAGCACGTTTCATTATATATAGTTTGCACAGCAGTCTTATGGGCATGACCATTATTTCCATTGTACACATATGGAAACTGAGGCTTAGAGAAGTGAGGTAACTTGACGATGTCAGAAAGCATTTAAGAGAGGTCTCTACAGCCCATATGCTTACCCATTTTTCATGAACTTGGGCAAGTCTCCCAAGTTCTTGGGAGGAGACCTTGGCAGTAATACTGGTTTTAAGGGGGACGATCAGGGTATCAGAATCTTTTCTTAGCTGTGCCTTATAACAGTCTGTATGTTGTATGTAGCAGTTCTTTTGATAACGTCTTTTCTTGTAAGTGGTGCGTGTACAGTTTGCGTTAGAAATAATTGACTTTTAAAAAAAGATTACATGAAAGCTAAGGTTCCAGCAGATAGCAAACAGTCATCTGGGATTTGTGCCTTAAAAAAAAAATCCTTTAAAAAGGTAGAAGTGAAATTTCACTATTTAAATAGCATTTCAATGTAAGATTGCTTTTAATCACATTGATATTCAAAGTTTATGGCTGACTTTCTAATAAATGTGCCCCTCTGATTATTAAAGTGTATTTTGATTGAAGTTCTAAGGAGAAAGGGAAGCCTGTTAGTTGGAGGGAAGACTTAACAGTTGGAGTTGACTATACTTTAGAGAGAAAAGCAAAGGGTTACATTTATATTCATCTTGTACAGCAGGGATTATTATAAATGAGCTAAAGAAGAGTGATTTTTGCATTTCAGCCACTCACAGCACAAAGCTAGATTAAGTGTTCTTGTTCCTTTTGTAATAAAGACCCTATTAACTTGAAGTGCTTTTTTCTCTATATATAAACTTACGCTAAGGAAAATGTAATAGTTCATTATCAGTTAGATTCACAGTGTTAAAATATTCTCCTTTTAGGTTACACAGATGTTTTCCGTAATCCGGAACTCCATCAATGCAGTCAGAAGAAAAAAGGCTTATAACTAGGGGTTCCTAGTCTTGATGTTGCAAACCAGAGAACTTTGAAAATAATTCACAGATATCAAATTTAGGATTGCCAGTATTTTTGTTCACCCATTTCCTTTACCTATCTGTGCATAAATGTATGTGGGACATTTTTTTGTAATAAAGGATACATTATTGTTATTAAGGGCTATGTAAGTCTATTCTGATTCATAGAGACCCTGTATGGGGTTTCTGAGGCTTTAAATTTTGCGGGAGCAGAAAACCTTATCTTACTCCCACGGAACAGCTGGTGGGCTCGAACACGGACTTTATGATTTACAGTTCAGCACTTATCCAGAGCCACCGCACTCCCTAAAGGATATATAGATAGTCCTTGAAACTTAAAACAAAAAAAGAAAATGTTTGTCTTTAGAAAAGACTTTCATTGCATTGCTATTTTTCCTCACTTCAGTGTGGACTTCTCGAAGGCTGCTATCTATTTTGGCATTTGAGTACACTGCTGTAAATCGTTGTTTCCTAAAGTTTGTTCCATGGCACAGCTTCTGTTCGCTAATAGTAGATGTTGTGCAGAAAAAGGATTTCATATGGCAAGTGTACAAGATGGTTTTAAACTGAGGTTTTATTGGGAACTCCAGTTCTGGAGTTGAACTAGTTTCAAATCTCAGCTTAAGTTAGGTGAGTGACTTGAAGAAAGCCATAGAACTTTTCTGAGCCTTATAAAATGGGACTAATGCTACTATTTCATAATGAACAGAAGATTAGCAGACCTAATGCAAGTTAAGGACTTTATGCAGTAACTGCTCAATCAATGTTAGTTACTAATTTTACTTTTGGAGTCCTGCTGTGTCACTAGAGGATTTACACTGCTAAGCACAAGGTCGGTGGTTCAAACCCATCAGCTGCTCCTCGGAAATGCTATAGTGTCACTATGAGTAGGAACCACCTTGACAGCATTTACCAATAGCAACAATTTTTATTTTTATTCATAGTGAAAATTCAGTGTCGTGAGCATGCTCCAGGAATCTCAGGGGAGCAGCAGGAAGGGAAGTAACAGTTTTCCTTTAGCAGGCAAGGTAGGCAGTAAGAGGAAAGACTGACATGTTAGAACAACAGAGTGGATCAGGTGAACCTAGTTTCAAGTGGAAGTTGATATTCTTATTTGCTCCTTAGTCCACGCTTTTGACTTGCAGACAGAAACTCAGTGCTGTGCGCTAGATGTGCAGTGATACACTTCCTCCTCGTCTGGAAGCCTGTAGTTTTGCATTTCTATAATCAACTTCTTGTAATGCTTTTCACATTTCTTTTTCTGGCTATGAAAGGTAAATGGCAGCTAATAGAAAGAGGTTATCCTTGTCCACTTGGGAAATGGATCAGACAGATACCTAAGGTTCCCACTGACATGATTTTTATATATACATGCTGGTGGTAGTCACAGGAGGCTTTCTGCCTTCGGAGGGAGTTTAGAACATTGCCTTTTCAATTCTTGGAAGTTTCTTTTTTAACTTGAAGCATCTTTTTTATTTAAGTTATCTAATTGTTTTTGGAAATGATACAGACAGATTTGCTTTAATGGAAAAAATAGAAATAGTACATGCTCATTGTTTAAAAAATTAATAGTAATTTAGTATGGAACTTGAAGCCATGATTATCTGTAATCCCACTTTGGCCAATCTTAAATCTTCTCTGATATGATTTGTATTTATGGCAGTTGACACTTGGTCAAGGACTCCCTTTAGCTACTTTGAGCATTTATTGGCAGGCAGGACTAAAGCTTTCCAGCCTGGTCATTTCACTCACTGACAAGATGCAGACCCTATCCTTTGGCAGGCCTCAGGATATTTTGCCCAGTGCACTTCTTAGCTTGAGATTTCTCTGTCGTAAACGTCATTCATTCAACTTTCCTCCCATAATCATTTGACAGATGTGTTCTTATTGTCCTATGCCAGGCTAGAGTTGAGGATACAACTGGAAACTGAGAATACATAACTCTAACCCCTAAGGAGCTCTGGTACCATAGTGGTAACGAATCGGGCTGCGAACCTCAAGTTCAGCAGTTCGAAACTACCAGGAACTATGCGAAACTACTGTTCACGGGAAAGATGAGGCGTTTTGCTCCCGTAAAGTTTTACAGCCTCGGAAACCCTGTATAGGGTCACTGTGAGTCGGAACTGACTCCACGGCACACAACAACAACAGCAACTCCAAAGTTGGACAGCAAATATATATGCAGTTACCCATTAAATGTCAGTTTCTCTTATGGCTGGCTACTGGACATAGGACAACATAATCATCAGAGCCGTTGCCCTCAAGTGAAGCACAATTAATGCACATGTGTTTTGGGGAGGCTTAGGTGCTAAAATGTCAGTGAAGTAAGCTAATGAATTGGGCAGTAGGAGAGCTTTCTAGCTAAAGTAGTCAAAGAAAGCATTCTGAGGATAGAACATTGAGTTGAGAGCTGAATGATAAGAATCAGTATCTGCTTGAAGGGGAGGAAGAGTGTTTCAAACAAAAGAAAAAGCAATGCATGGACTCTGCAGTGGGAAAGTGGAAGGAATTGATGCTCCTGAAGGTCAGATCACAGAGGCCAAGGTCAGGAGTTTGGGTTAATTGTAAATGTAATGGGAAGCTCATCCACACAGAGGAATGGAGTGATTTAGCTGCTGCTGTGTAAAGATTAATGACTACTATATGATGAATTGATTGTGGAGGATAGGGAAATGTTGTAGTGGGACCAGTTGACCAGATGAAAATTGATAGTGGCTTGTTGTTGTTAGGTGCCATCAAGTCAGAACTGACCCATAGCAACCTTATGCACAGCATAGCGAAACACTGCCCAATCCTGGGCCAACCTCACAAGACTTAGACTTTAGTAATGACATTGTAGTGCTGAGAGATTGACCTATTTAATACATGTTTTGAAGGTAGAGTCAGGGTCAGGAGTTGTGTTTTTGTCCATGTTGCGTTCAGTGGCACTTAGAGGGCATTCTCATACAGCTGTGAGGTTGCCAGTTGACTATCATGTGGAGCTTGGTGATGAAGCAGCCTGGCCAAGAGGTACTGGGAGAATGGAGAGTCTGTGGCATCAGTGTACCCAGGGCATTGAAAGTCATGAAACTGGGAGACCTCACCTAAAGTGTGCGTTAATAAAGAATAGACAATGGTCAGGGGCTGAGCCTTGAGGTGGAAATAAGGAAGGATCAGCAGGAGGAATGAGGAATCTAGTGAAATAGGAGGAAGACAAAAATAAGTGTGATGGTATGGAATTTAAAAGAAGAAAATGCTTTTACGATGAATTGGTCCCTTGTGTCAGATGCTGCAGTGAAGTAGAGTAAAGGAAGGTCAGAGATTTGATTTCTAACTCTACAAGTGTGTGTTGTTGTTGTTACTAGGTGCCATCAAGTCGGTGCCAACTCGTAGCTACTTTATACACAGCAGAACAAAACACTGCCCAATTCTGGGCCAACCTCACTACTGTTGCCACACTTGAGCCCATTGATGCTACCACTTGACCAATCCATCTCGCTGGAGGTCTTCCTCTTTTTCTCTTTACATTGAGATGCAATCCATACCAAAGGCTGTGCTCTTTGATCTTCATCTGTAAGTATTTTAAGTCCTCTTCACTTTCAGCAAGCAAGGTTGTATCATCTGCATATCTCAGGTTGTTAATGAGTCTTCCTCCAATCCTGATGCCATATTTTTCTTCATAGAACCCAGCTTCTCGGATTATTTGCTCAGCATACAGGTTGAATAAGTATGGTGAAAGAATACAGCTACCAACTTCTTCAATCTGAAATTGATCAAACATGCACTCAAAATGTATTGATCATTACTGGTGATTGGAATGCAAAGGTTGGGAGCAAAGAGAATGGATCAGTAGTTGGAAAATATGGCCTTGGGGATAGAAATGATGCTGAAGAATGCATGACAGAATTCTGCAAAATCAAATGATTTGTTCATCTCAAATACCTTCTTTAGACAGCATAAGAGACAACTATACGCATGGACCTTGCCAGAAGGAATACATAGAAATCAAATTGACTACATCTGCGGAAAGAGAAGCTGGAAAAGCTCCATATCGTCAGTCAAAACAAGACCAGGGCAGACTGTGGAACAGATAGATCAATTGCTCATATGCAAATTCAAACTAAAACTGAAGAAAATGAAAACAAGTCCATGAGAGCCAAAATATGACCTTGAATATATCCCGCCTAAATTTAGAGAGCATCTGAAGTACAGATTTGATACATTAAACATTAAAGTCCAAATAGTTGTGCGATGACATCAAGAGCATTATACATGAAGAAAGCAAAAAGTCATTAAGAAGACAAGAAAGAAAGAAAAGGTCAAAATGGATGTCAGAAGAGACTCTGAAACTTGCTCTCCAACGTAGAGATGCTAAAGCAAATGGAAGAAATGAAGAGGTACAAGAACTGAACAGAAAATTTCAAAGATAAACTCTAGAAGATAAAGCCAAATATTACAACAAAATGTGCAAAGATCTGAAGTCAGAAAACCAAAAAGGAAGAACACACTCAGCATATCTCAAGCTGGGGGAACTGAAGGGAAAAATTCAAGCCTTGACTTTCATTATTGAAAGATTCTCTGGGCAAATTATTGAATGATGCAGAAAGCATCAGAGAAGATGGAAGGAATACGCAGAGTCACTGTACCAAAAGGAAGTGGTTGATGTTCAACCATTTCAAGAGGTAGCATATGATCAGGAGCCAGTGATAATGAAAGAAGAAATCAAAGATGCATTGGAGGAATTGGCAAAGAACAAGGCACCAAGAATTGATGGAATAAAAACTGCAATCTTTCACGAAAGTGAGGTGACATAGGACGCATTCACTCATCTCTGCCAAGAAATTTACAAGACAACTGTCTGGCCAACTGATTGAAAGAAATCTGTATTTGTGCCCATTCTAAAGAGAGGTGACCCAAGCGAATGTGGAAATCATCGGACAATCTCTTTGATATCCTAGCTGAGGAAAGTTTTACTAAAGGTAATACAAGTGTGTGGAGGTCACTAATAACCTTAAGCAGGATTTTAAGGGAGGCAGATTCCTGGATGGAGGTTGAGGGAGGGTGGGCTGTAAGATTGGGTTTTGAGGAAGTTGGAGAAGGCAAATGTGGACTGCTGTTTAAGGGGTTTTGCTTTGAAAGGGAATTGGATAAATGAGGCAGTAGGAGCTGAGTCAGGATATGGAATAAAGGGAAGATTTTTAAACTTCTTTTAAAAATAGCATTAGGACCTGTTTGGGGAGTGCAGTGGCTCTGTAGGATAAGTAGTGGACTGCCAACTACAAGGTTGGCGATTTGATCTTACCACCTGCTTCAAGGGAGGAAGATGAGACTTTCTGATCATGCAAAGATTTACCGCCTTGGAAATTCTGTACAGCAGGGGTGGAGAACGTCTGTCCTGCAGGTCATACAAGGTCTGCAAAATCATAAATTTTGACAGAAAATAGGTTCCCCACCCCTGCTATCCAGGGTTGCTATGAGTCAGAACTGATTCAAAGGCACTTAACTAGAACAGGACGTATTTGCTCCTGGGATTAATTTAGGAGTGAAGGGGAAATTATGGATACGTGAGAAAAAGATAATCACAAGGATAATACCTTGAGTTGGCAGAAGGGGATGGGACCTAGAGCCCAAGTGGACAGGTTGGTCTTGTATAAAACCAAGGACTGTCATCCATGTTAACAAGAGGGATATGTTTGAAGTCAGTTGCAGGTGATGTAGTGGTGGTAGTTGTGTGCCATCGAGACGATAACCAAGTAAGCAGGTATTTATGCAGCCTTTAGAGGGCTGTAAGCACATGTAGAAGAAGGCCTAAACTCCCTAGAAGGTTCCTGATAGGAGGAATGTGAGTCTAGAAAGTCAAAAATTGTGACAACTTGTAGGAAGTGGGGTCAGGTGAGGAAGGCTTCTGGAGGAGGTGAAGGAGAGAGCTGGCGCTTCTGCTGAGTCTTGAAGGATAAGGTAGTGTGGTAGGAGAACGGTGTCTAGCTGGGGCCTCTCTGTAGCATAACTTAGAAGTTGCTGTTGCCTTGGAAAATGAGTAGCAGAAAGGAAGAAATTTAGCAGAAAACATGTCATTCCGAAAGATGATTGCATTTTGTCCAGAGGATGGGCCCCCGAAGGCCTCTCTGGAGTGTTGCTATGTTGACATTTTTGGTTTTGACAGATCACTGTGATAGGCGTATGTAGATTGTATTTGTAGTTGGTTAAAGTAGAAGTTGGAGTCTTGTTGTGGTGCTGCTAGACTGCAAAGTTGGTTTGACGTACAAGGACGGTGGTTCAAACTGTCGGGCTGCTTCTCGGAAAACCCTATACAGGGTCGCTGTGAGTTCAGAACTGACTCGATGGCACCTAAGGAAGTAGAAGTTAGAAGCCAATTGGGCATGTACCCTGCCTCCTTAACATAAAGCCCCAAGTTTCTACGTAATGGGTAATAAACTGAGCAAGTGAGGTTTTAAAATGTAGTCATAAAATCTAAAATAGGTTCTCTTTCGCTGGTTAGAACCTCTAAAGGTTTCTATTTGTTTTGTATTCATTCATTCATCCAGTTTACAGTTTATGAACACCTATTTTCTTCTGTTGTTGTTAAGAGCCGCTGAGTCAGTTCCAGCTCATAGTGACTCATTAGAGAGTGTGACTGGTAAGTTTGAACTGCCAGCCTTACATTTAGCAGCCCAGTACTTCTCCTATAGTGCCACACTTGTTGTTACGTGCCATTGAGTCCATTCCGAATCACAGTGACCCTGTATAGGGTTTCTAAGGAGTGGCTGCTGAGTTTAAAGTGTCAGCCTTGCAGTTCAAACCGACCTTGTGGACTTCCACAGCACCCTACTTGGACTCCTGAATATGTTCTTGTCATCACCTATCTAGTCGTCACCTTGGGCATACAGCAGTGAGTAAAACTGCCTTCATGGAATTCTGTTAGAAGGTAATCCAGACGACAAACTGCAGAAAAGTAACCACATATATATCGTTGTTGTTGTTAAGTACCATGAACTCGATTCCGACTCATAGTGACCCTGCACAGAGTTTCCAAGGCCGTAAATCTTTACGGGAGCAAAAAGCCTCATCTTTCTGCCACGGAACAGCTGGTAGTTTTGAACTGCCTACCTTGAGGTTAGCAGCCTGAGTCGTAGCCACTACGCTACTAGAGCTTCTTAGGTAGTGCTAACTGGAGAAAAAGAATGCAGAAGAGGAGTGCAATTTAAAATGGTGTGAGAAAGGAATTTTATGGTCATGATTTGCAGGATGTGAAAGCTTGGATTTAGCAGTTTTAGTAATGTAACTGATGATTTGTGTTCTTTAAATACCCAGTATTCAAATACTTAGATAATCTTCTGAATACTCAAAAGAGCCTTCAGGCAGAAGGCATAGCAAGTCTGAGGATTCTGGTAGGAGAGAGCCTGTCCTGACCTTGGAACACTAGGGGGCCTAGGTGTTCTCAGATACAAAGTGATGGCAGTGTAACAGAAGTCAGATTAGAAGAGTTGGGATGGGGTTGGTGGCCATGTAGCCCATTGAAAATTTAGATCCTCTGCGGGTCCTGCTTGATTTGGCCGTTGCCAGATGTCCACACTAACCACCTTCCAGTGTACTCTTTGCCCACTGTTCGGCTTCAGGCACAATCAGTGCCTCTCAGTTCCTCCAGCATCCTGAGCTGAATCCTTGCTCTTGCTGTTCCCTCTTCCTGGAATACGACTACTCTTACCACCTCTACTCTTCCCCGTTGCCATTTTCTTCTCATTCTGATAGACTTTGGCTAGGTCCACCTTCTTAAAGGAGCCCTCCAAATCACTGTCTTATGTTGCATATGTTGTTAAGTGCTGTCAAGTTGGTTCCAACTCATAGCAAACCTATATAGGGTTTCCAAGGAACAACTGGTGGTTTAGAACTACTAATCTTGTGGTTAGCAGTCCAGTGCTTATCCTGCAGTGTCGCACCAGGAGTCCATACTGCTTTATAGCTCTTATTAAAAGTTGTCCATTAGAATCTTGTGTTGATATAATGCAACCTATAACTCGTGCTAAATGTGTCATTATTCTTAGATTTGGGGCATAAATGCTAGGTAAAAGGAATTAATCATGACAAGTTTTTAGTAGATCTTGGCTGAATTTGCAAAATTGCCCCAGAGGGGAAAAATAGTATAGAACAAAAGGAAAATAAACCAAGCCTATTAATGTGAAACTGATTGCCACTCATAGTCACCCTGTAGAACCAAGTTGAATGATTCATTTGGTTTCCAAGGCTGTAATCTCTAATGAAGCAGATTGCTCTCTCTCTCTCTCTTGCACACACACACACACACACACACACACACACACACACACCGGCTAGTGAATCCAAATGGCTCCCAATGTTTAACCAATTCACCACCAAGGATTCTTATAGTAATAGACTATCCACTAATACATTGTTTGGCCTCCTATTGGGGTCGAGGGAGAGTAGTAGAATTGTGTTTACTGTAATAGATAGCAATTCATCCCCTTGTTGGTTATCAAGTTTAATCTAGTTTATCTTTGTTTCAGTGTCCTAGCACCCTCTTTTGTTGTTGAGTGGCAGTATAAACCATGTTGTGCAGAGAGAAATGGTTTTGGAATAACTGGTTATGTACTAATAAATGACAGCCTGATTCTTTATGTGACATCACCGGCATTTTTTCTCCCATGATAAACTGTGTGCTTTTTCAGTCTCTGAGTGGGGGAATTTATTTTCTTCCCATTTTGAGGCCTTTTTTCTGTCTGCTCTGATGAGTTGTGTGCTGGAGGTAGGCTCAGCTCACGATGGATTGTATGCACTACAACTTCTTGTCCTCTTCTCTTGCTCAGCCCAGTGTCTGACGAGCTTTTCATTGTTAAGCAGCTGTGATGACAATTCCTTCAAAAGGTCTTGTGTTTGGTAGATATTTTCTAAACAGCTGGTGATTGTTGCTGAAAATAATCTATGCTATGTGAGTCTGTAATCTCTCCATGAGTCAAAATCTTCTCATCGCACTGATAGTTTGGCCAGGGCAGAAAATGAATAACTAAATCATGTTTGTTTGTTTTTTTAAAGAAAACAAACTATCTGTTAGATTAAAACTGGCAAACACTAGTATTCAGCAAGTGTCTTGTAAAATTTTATGTAGAAATTTCACAAAGATCTGTTTCCCCCCTCACTAATAATTCTTAAATAAAAGTGGCTCCTTAGATATACCATCTTAGTGGGTGACACTGAAGAATGACAAAAATATGACTCAAATCCTAATAATGATACGGTGTGTATACAGAATAGATTGTATTACAAGTGGGCAAGAACTTTTTAAAAAGTCACTAAGAACTTGAAAAATTATGCATCTTAGCCAATATTTGTTGGTAAATAATAGTGGTAATGATAAAACCAAATTCACTGCCATAGATTTTGACATATAGCAACAATATATAGGTTTGCTGCAGCTGTTAATCTTCATAGGAGTAGACAGCCTCATCTTTCTCACGTGGAGTGTATGGTGGGTTTGAACTGCCTACCTTTTGGTTAGCAGTCCAGTGCTTCTCCTGCTGCGCCATCAGGGCTTCTTAGTAATAATAATGGTAGCGCTTATTTTTTTAGTACTTCCTACGTTTCAGACATTGGGCGGAGAGTTTTACATCAGCTGCCCATTTAATTCTAAACAGGAGTACCATGAAGCAGGTGCTCATATTATACCCATTTTTTAAAGATGAGAAAGCTGAGGCTCAGGGAAGTTAACTTGCACAACAACGCTACTGCTTAAAAATGGCAAAGCTGGGATTCCTGGTTAGCCTAACCCCAGAGCTGGATAATTCTCTGATTTGTTAAATTTTGTTGTTGTTGTTAGGTGCTGTCGAGTTGATAATGACTCGTAGCAACCTTGTGCAAAACGGAATGAAACACTACCTGGGCCTGCTCCAACCTCACCATCATTCTATCCTTAAGCCCATTGCTTACTGCCACTGTACCAGTACATCTCATTAGGATTCTTCCTTTTTTTTCCTGACCCTCCACTTTTCCAAGCATGATGTCTTTCTCCAGGGACAGGTCCCTCCTGATAATATGTCCAAAATATGAGAGAAGAAGTCTGGCTATCATGGCTTCTGAGGAGCATTCTGCTGTACTTCTTCCAGCAAAGATTTGTTTGTTCTTTTGGCAGTCCAGGGTGCCTTTAATATTCTCTTCAAATATCATACTTGTAATTCTTCTAAGGTCTTCTTTATTCATTGTCCAACTTTCACATGTATATGAGGCTATTGAAAATACCATGGCTTGGGTCAGGTGCATCTTAGTCCTCAAACTGACAGCTATACTCTTAAACACTTTAAAGAGGTCTTGTGCAGCAGACTTGCCTAATGCAGTATGTCATTTGATTTCTTGACTGCCGCTTCCATGAATGTTGATGGTTGATCTGAGCATAATGAAGTCTTTGACAACGTCAGTCTTTTTTCCTTTTATCTTGATGTTATTTATTGGTTTTTTTTTCTTTACATTGGAGGATTTTTGTTTTCTTTACATTGAGATGTAAACCATTCCGAATGCTGCGGTCTTTGATCTTCATCAATAAATATTCCAAGACCTCAACACTTAGCAAGTAAGGTTATATCATTGGCATATCTCTGCATTTAATGAGTCTTCCTTCAACCCTGCTGCCACATTTTTCTTTGTATGATCCAGCTTCTTGAATTATTTGCTTGGCATACTGATTGAAAAAGTTTGGTAAAAAACTTATATATAAGTTTTATATATATATATATATATATAACCCTGGCACACACCTTTCTTGATTTTAAATCTTCAGTGTTCCCTTGTTCTGTTCGAACAACCACATCTTGACCTATCTGTTCACAGGTTCGTCATGAGCACAAGTAAGTATTCTGGAATACTCATTCTCCACAGTGGTGTCCATTCTTGTCATGATCCACACAATCAAAAGCCTTTGCTTAGTCGATAAAGTCAGAAAGATATTCTCTGTCTTCAGCCAAGATACATCTGAAGTTGGCAGTTATGTCACTCGTTCATATACTCATCCTAATCCAATTTGAACCGCCAGCTGTTCCTTTTCAGTGTAGTGTTGCAGCTGTTTTTCAGTTATCTTTAGCAAAATTTTGCTTGCATGGGGTATTGATGATTATTGCCCAGTGATTTCCATGTGCTTGCTGTTTGGTCAATTCTCTTTAGAAAGGGCACAAATACAGTTCTCTTCAAGTCAGTTGGCCACGTACCTGTCTTCCAAATCTTGCCATAGATGAGTGAGTGCCTTTAGTGCCGCATCAGTTTTGCTGTAAGATTTCAGTTTGTATTCCATCAATTCCAGGAGCCTTGTTCTTTGCCAGTGCCTGCAGTGCACCTTGGACTTCTTCTTCAGTTTCGTTGGCTCTTGGCTACTGCATGTAAGGTTGAACATCGACCATTTCTTTTTGGTACAGTTATTCTGTATATTTCTTCCATCTTCTTTTGATGCTTTCTGCTTTATTCAATATTTTCCCATAGAATCCTTCAGTATTTCAAGTTAAGGCTTGAATTTTTTTCTTCACTACTTTCAGCTTGAGGAATGGTGAGCATGTTCTTCCCTTTTGGTTTCTGACTCCAGTTCTTTGCACATTCCGTTAGAATATTTAGTTTTTTCTTCTTGAGCTGCCCTTTGAAATTTTCTGTTCAGTTCTTTTACCTCCTCATTTCTTCCATTTGCTTTAGCATCTCTATGATGGAAAGCATATTTAGATCTTTTCCTTCTCTCTTGTCTTCTAAATGACCTGTTGCTTTCTTCCTTTATTATGTTGATGAGGTCATCCCACAACTCTTCTGGTTTTCAGTCAGTAGTAGCGTAGTGGTTACAAATCGGGCTGCAAACCTGCAAGGTCAGCAGTTCGAAACTACCAGCTGCTCTGCGGGAGAAAGATAAGGCCTTCTGCTCCCGTAAAGATTAATAACCTCGGAAACCCTGTGCAGGGTCGCTATGAGTCGGAACTGACTCCACGGCACATAACAGCAATAGCAGTGTCCAATTCATCAAATCAGTTACTGAGATCTCTCAATTCAGGTGGGATATGTTCGAGGTCTTATTTTTGGCTCTCGTGTATTTGTTTTATTCCTAACAAAGTAAACCATGTGGTTGTCAGATCGTCAATGACCAATACCAGTCCATTTCAGTTCACCAATGCCTAGGGAAGGACTCCAGGTCTGATGGTGTAGAATCAGCACTGGACTGCAAACCACAAGGTTGGTAGTTCAAGTCTACCAGCTGCTCCTCAGAAACCCTGTACAGGATCACTATTAATCGGAACTGACTCAACAGCACTTAACAGTGCCCAAGATATTGATGTTTATTTGTTCCATTTCATTGCTAACAACTTCCAGTTTTCCTAATTTCATACTTTACTAATTTCATACATCAAAATCCATGTTTTAATTATTAATGGATGTTTACAGCTATTTCTCCTCATTTTGAGTTGTGCCCCATTAGCAAATGTAGGTCCCCAGAGCTTTATTCCATTCGCATCATCACGGTCAACTCTACTTTGAGAAGGCACTCCTTCCCCAGTCGTATTTCAAGTGCCTTCCAACCTGAGAGGCTCATTTTCTGGTACTGTGCCTGACAATATTCTGGTACTCTTCATCATGTTTCAGTATGCAGGATTCTGGTGCTATCTGACAGTGTTTCTCAGCTATTCATAAGTTTGTCAATGGCTGAATGTTTGGAATTAGTTCGTCTCTGCTATGGCTTACCTTTCTCGTATTTAAGATACTGGTGACATAGCTTCCATAAGCACTGCAGCACTCAGGCCACCACATTATGTCAGAGTGACAGACAAGTGATCATTTAAGCAATGGTTAATGCACTGGACCGCAAGGTTGTTTTAAACCACAAGGTTGGTGGTTCAAATTCAACAGTCGCTTCTCGAAAACCATATACAGAGCTGCTGTGAGTCAGAAGCGACTTGATGGCGCTTAACAACAACAACTTCTGCATGCCTGTCCTTGGGTGGTACAAATTGTTAAGCATTGAATAACATGTCAAAAGGTTGGTGGTTCAAATCCTTTCAGAGAGGCTTTGGGATATTGGCCTAGTGATTTGTTTTCAAAACCCTTGAAAATCATATTAGAGCAGTTTCACTCTGTACACATGGAATCCCCAAGAGTTGTAATTGACTCAGCGGAGGCTAACAACACATTTCTTCATGTGGAACTGCCATTGATGAGGGGCCACTTGGAATAGGCTTTAATTTTTGCTAAATGAGCCAAGTGTCAATGTGCACTCCAGAGAGCAATTTAAAGTCAAGTAGGCTGCTTGGTTGGTCATTCAGGGATTAATAGCAGTAGTGAAATCCTCTCTCGGAGAAGATGAGAGGATCGTCTCAGGACGTTGAACTTAAAACAATGGAAGCCAAGTGTCTGACCTTGTGTATGTACACATGGCGAGGATGGGGGAATTAGACCATACAAGGGATTCATTTCAGTCCATGATGTTAATTTATACAAAGTTTGCTAAAGAGATGTTAACTTTCAGAATGTAAATCTTAACTAGTTTTAGTTAGCTGCAACAAGTAAAAATCAATTTAGAAATTTATAAAACGAGGAAGTATGCTAACTGCTTGGGGGTGCAGTGACTTCAACTGGGAAGATTAGTCAATGCACTGTGGTGCTGTGGGCTAATGTGCTGGACTGCAAGGTCAGTTTGAACCACAGGGTCAGCTGTTCAAGCTCACCAGCCTCTCCTCGGAAACCCTATACAGAGTCTCTATGGGTTGGAACCAACTTGATGGCACTTATTAACAACAGCAGCAATTACCCTTCTCTGCTAATCTAGATCTGTACAGTGATAATTATAACCCAGAGGTTATCCAGGAGTCCATGTTTTTTTGTTTTTTTTTTTTTTAATTAAAATCATCAATTTTAACTATGTAACCAAGTAAGCCACACTCTGGTTGATAGTAGTAGTTGATGGGACTAACCTCATATACTATTCTTTCACCTCTTATCTGGTGAAAGTATAGGTGATACCACCTTGTCTTAGTGGGACCCAGAAGGTAGAAATGTTAAAGAAAGGCAACAACAAAACTTGCCATAATATATTTTTCTCTACCTAGTGTGGTTCCATCACTGTGGAATTGTCTGTGTGTGATGCTGCTGGCACAAGGCAGATAGTTTGCTTGATGGCCAGAGCAGCCTGTTCTTTGTGTACCAGCGTCCTATTGCTAGCTATAAACACATGAGTTCATGGTGTGGGCTGTCAGTGAGCTGACTGACTGACAGGGAGTGGAGATGATTGAGAGATTCCCCTTCTAGCCACAGGAACCTTCTCAGGAATATAGGTTTTAAAAATGGTTACAAGTAAATTAGACATAATTTAAGAGTTTTGATTGTGTATGTGTGTGTGTGCATTGTGTTGTGTTTTTTTTAATATGTAAAATAGGTCTTACTGCATACTTTAATGGTTTCCAAATAGTTCTGATGACTTTGAGAGGTCAGATTTTAATGTTTAATTTTGGTAGAATTAAAAAATCCCAGTTCAGAGACAGCGTTTCCTCCCCATTTTAAAAAGATAACACGTTTTTATTTTTATTCCCAAATCCCCAGGAAATTTTAAGTGCTGTCAGTTTTATGAAAAGGTAATTAGGGAGTGAGTAGGGAATTTGTCTTACAAGCGGTTGGTTTGGCATCATCACTCAAGTTCTTATTTGCCTGATGAAAATATCACATAATAGGATTCCGTGTGTGCAAGCCTTACCCAGCTTTCCCTTGGAAGGCCTTGACCATAATTATGTCAATATCTGGGCACTGTCAAACCTCCAGAAGAACCACAGTGGAAGAGCAGCCACCCACTATATTTTTCAAGTCCGATAAGTTAACATTTCTGGTTTGTTCTAGCGTATCATTGTTTATGGATTTTTGCCATCTTTTGTGACACTGGATGGGTTCCTTATTCTATGGAGACATAATAGGTGCTTATACATTGTTTTATTAAATATGACTGTTGATTGTCTATGTGGCATGGGAAAGCAGTGTTTCAAAGAACCACTGAAAAATGAAACACAAAGGGTCCCATCTCATGAGGTGAACCCTGAAAACCCAAATTAGTGAAGCATATAGTGGAAGTTGTAACTTGTTTCCCCTGCTGGTCTTCTTGCTATTATTTTTAAACAATGCCTCCCTCTCCACTTCTCCCCATCACACACACAAAGAAAGTGAGGGGAAAGGCATGAAATACAATTATCCAAAATTGTGTTTTAGTTCTGATAAAGGTTTTCTGGGCAGTAACTGTGGATGCTCTTGCCTGGTGGTGTCTTTGCTTATAAGTTGTCTAACTTGAACTAGGCGTCAGAAAGTAGATTGCAACAGCAGTCTTCATAGACGCAGACTACCACATCTTTCTCCTGAAGAGCAACTAGTGTGCTGAAGTCTCTGATCTTTCCATTCGAAGCCAAGTACTTAATTTGCTACCAGGCTTCGTGGTCTGAGCCCATTGTTGTTAAGTGCTGTCAAGTCGGTTCTGACTCATAGCAACCTTGTATAAGGTTTCCAAGGAGCACCTGGTGGGTTTAAACCGCTGACCTTGTGGTTTACAGTCCAGTGCTGATTCTATAGCACCACACCAGCAATCCGAGGCAACATTTTTAGGCCTCTGGATTACTGCCAAGTTTGCAGCTTGGTTTTTTGCTCAACCAAGACAGAGATCTTCCCATATCTTTATATGGCATGCCTCATTTAAAACAAAACAGAACAAATTTTATGATGTATTATGAATAATCTTGGTTGTGTAAAACTTAGCCTTCGTAGATCGACATTCAGGTTGTTTTTGCATTTACTGATAGTGCCACACACTGTTAAAGTACATTTATAAGCTATTTTTACTTGTTTGCTTACTGTTTTGTAAGTAAACTTAGACAAATTGAGGACATATTTAATAGCTGATATTATTTGTTGTTGTTCTTGTGAAGTGCTGTCGAGTCCATTCCGATCCATAGTGACCCTGTATAGGGTTTCCAAGGAGTGGCCAAACTTTGCAGTTCAAATGGCTTAGGGGTAGGACTGTGGTGAGTTATTGTGGTAGTTATGTTTTGCCACATTCAGTTTTTCCTCTTTAAATTTTGTTGTTATCGAGCGCACTTGAGTCGTCTCATAGTGAACCTGCATAGCGTTTCCGAGGAGCGGCTGGTGAACCTGAACCACCAACCTTGGGGTTCAAACCGACCTTGTTTTCCAGTCCATTAACCCACAGTGCCTCACCAGGACTCATCATCATGTACATACAACCAAACATTATTTCAAAATCTTCACATGTACAATTCAGTGACATTATATGTTCATCTATTTGTTCAGCTGTCACTTTTAACTGTTCCCTGATTTTCTGTCACTCTTAACAGAAGGTTAAAATATGAATGTTTTGGACCTGAATTGAACAAACATATTTTAATTAATCCCCCAGCCTCACTAAATAATTTCCCATGTAATTATGTACACACTAAAATTTGGATTAATTAGGATTTATCAAGCCAGGGTGAATTTCAAGGAATATTACAAATAAGTAATTTATACAAATAGTTTTACACAGGCAGGTAGGTAAGTGAATGTCTTAAAGTCAGTTTTTTTGCAATGTAAGAAGCTGTGTCAATTCTTTAAAGGTACTTTGCCTCAGAAGTAAACATAGTTAGGGCCTGGTTAGGGGGTTGAATTGTTGTTAAGTGCTGTCCAGTTGGTTCCAACTCGTACTGTCCCTGTATAAGGTTTCTGAGGAGCAGATGGTGAATTTGAACCGCCGACCTTGTGACTCAAACCGACCTTGTCCAGTGCTTATCCTACAGCGCCACACCAGAACTGCAAAAGATTGAATTATGTTGTTGGCAAATAATATTGAATATACCACGGAATGCTAGAAGAAATAACAAATATGTTGTGGAAAACGTATGCTTAGGTTGGACTCCTGGTGCGATGCTGTAGGATCAGCACCGGGCTTGGAACCAGAAGGTAGCTGTGATTTAGAAAGGGCTCTGTGACACTTAACAACATAGTAAAATTGCCCTTCAGACGGAGAATTCCTTTCTTGTACTTTCACACCAGGAGTCCTGGTGTGGTGCTGTGGGTTAATGAGCCAGACTGCAAAGCCATTTGAACTGCAAGGTAGGCAGTTCAAGCTCACCAGCTGCTCCTGGAAACCCTATACAGGGTCACTATGGGTCGGAATTGACTCTACGGTACTTGACAACAACATCACACCAGGAGTCCACACCAGGATTGTTGTTGTTGTTAAGTGCAGTCGAGTTGGTTCCGACCCATAGTGACCCTATAAAGGGTTTCCAAGGAGCAGCAGAGTAGTGTAGGGTATATCTTGAATCCGTTTATTTTTGAGGTAAGAAGAGATGGGGTGGGAAAGATGCAAAGACACATCTCCAAGGAAACTAGGAAGCTGAAGAGACTAGAACCTTCCTCTACAGCCAAGAGAAGCCCTTTGCCTCCCAGAGCCAGCACCTTGAAATCAGATTTGTAGCTTCCTTAACTAAATTTCTGTTTGTTAAAGCCACCTACTTGTGGCATTTCTTTTATAGCAGCACGGGATAACTAAGACTGGTCCCTAGCAAGAGACTTGTTGGAGGAAGAAATGAAGCTCATGTCTGTGGAGAGGGATTGGTATGCATAGTCTGCTTAACATTTGATAGTTCCCTTCTTAGGAGCCATGTGATTTGAAGCAAATTTTACTTAATCTTTTCCTGTTTGTTTCCTCATTGTTAAATAGGGTTAATGATACCTACTACACAAAGTTGGTGTGAGGTGTACAGAACTTAAAAGTACGTGAAGTACTTGGCATACTAGCTGGGCATGTTAGTGCTCAGTAAGTGTCTGATGAGGGTGGCTGCTGTTATGGTTTTGTCCTGGGGCAGGAGAGAACTGGAAAGCAATGTGTGTTTAACTTGTGGGGGAGGAGGGTAACCCTGGCTGCTGAGGTGTTATCTGCCAAGCACATCTATTTGCATATGGTTGTGGTAAGTCAGCTTTGTGCACCTTGTTCTGGTCTGTTGACAGTTTCCCCTGGAAGAACTGGGAGTGAAACTGCAAGAAGTACAGCTGAGATAAGGGAATGCAGAAAGCTTTCTTGTGAAAGTATTGCTGCTTGAGTCTTGTAGGTTTTCAAGTAGAAATGAGCTAACAATCAAAACAGACTTTCGTTTAACTGTTGCCCAATGGAAAACTACACATAACTGACGGCACTTAACAACTACAGTTTAAAGGAGTAGTATTGGGCTGCTAACCTCAAAGTCGGCAGTTCAGATCCACCAGGCACTCCAAGGAGAACGATGAGGCGGCTGTCTGCCCCCATAAACATTTTAAATCTCAGAAAACCCTATATAGGGTCGCTATGAGTCAGGATTGACCTGATGTTTGATTTGGTAATCTGTTTAAGGAGCACTGGTGGCACAGTAGGTTAGGCATTGGCTTACTAACCTAAAGGTTTGTGGTCGAAACTCACTAGTTTCTTGTTTTTGCTTCCATAGAGTTTATGTAGCCTTGGAGACCATTAGGAACAGTTTTCCTCTGTTTTCTGTGTGCTTGCTTTGAGTTGGAATCAGCTTGATGGCAGTGGGTTTGGTGGTGGGTCTGTTTACAAGAGTCCTGGTGGTGGTGTGCTGGAGCACATGACTGCTAGTGGTCATTCAGACCCGTCAGTCACTCTGTGGGGAAAAGATAGGACACTCTACTTCCGTAAAGATCTGTCACTTCTCTATCCTATACTCAGAATGGTCTTAATGACACTGGGTTTGGTTTTGGTTTTTAATCCGTTTAAACAGAAAATGGCGTTTTGAGTCACTGAGATTATAGGTAGAGGTGTAGTTAACCATCAGTTAGTATTCATTTTCTTCCTTTAGATCTTTCTCCTTTCCATTTCCAACTAGGGAAAACCAGTGTACAAGTGAGTTTATGGTAAGAAATGAAGCTTACAGAAAACGAATGTGAAACTAGACAAGTAAAATATTCAGGAAAGCAACATTAAAATCAAACCAACCATTCACACTTCAGGGACCTAGTCTGACTTATTCCTAGCTGTTTCCCCTAGGTCTGACCAAGTGCTGACAACTAGGAAGCACTCACGCTTTAGGGCAAGAGTAAAGGTAAATGAATCAGACTAAGTTGAAGTGGTTTTCAAAAGCAACAATGAGAATATTAAACTGGTATATGTATATAAGTGTAGCAATTGTTTTAGACACAAGAAAGATTTGTCTTTGTTTTTATTCTCTAAATAAAGCTGCCTTTGGAGAAAACTTAAATTCACTTGAGTGTAAGCAATGAGTACTTTCAGATCTTTCTGTGTGGTATGCATTCTGGGAAGTGTAAATTTTGAGTTATAGACTGAGTGATTTTGAGTTATTGACACTTAGAACTCTGGTGACGCACTGTAGGATCAGCACTGGACTGTGAGGCATAAGGTCGACAGTTCAAACCTCCCAACTGCTCCTTAGAAACTCAATATGCAGTCATTATGAGTTGAACCAATTCAGCTGCACGTAACAGCAACAATAGTGCTCATAAATATTCCTTCCCCCCCTTTTTTTAAGTTCTGGCTTTTGATTTTTTTGCATCTGGAGTAAGTAGTTTTCAAATTTGGATTGATAAGACATTTACTTAAAACGATGGGGGAATTCATCAAGATGATCATTTGCTTTGACTCATTTATCCAAATTGACTTCATTGTTGTCTTGGATGTCTCAGAGGCACCTCAAGCGCTAATGTCCTAAGCATATTAAGTCAATCTAAGACCTGGCACTACATTGTCTTCTTTATATTGAAGTTAAACTAATAACTTAAAAGTTGGCAATTCAAGAACAAACAAGATGGCAGATCAGGTGGGAGTGCAGTAAGGAGATCCATCAGCAACAACACAGAATACAGGACCAAGCAGGCTCTGGGGATGGTCCCAGAACTCTGAAAAACATATAAAGGAATATTTATAAGGTTAGAAGGCTTATTACAGCTAGGGGAATTTGTAGCAGAAGCAAGAAATCCATTGCTTTCTAATTCAAGACACTCAGTTGCTCTAGGAGACACCATCTTGGGTGACACCAAGCGAGGGAAGGATCAAAGCAGCCATAGATGCCTGACAGAACCGTGGAGATAAAGGTGTGGACATTCTCCTCTTTTGGTATCTGTTCATTGGTCCCTTGCTGTCTGTGCACCTCCATTTTGGCGACTATAGGGTTGCCTGAGCTAGTGGACACCCCAGCCCCACACTCGGAGGATTCTACTATGCT